>NW_019154101.1:27992271-28330588 GCF_002288905.1 Enhydra lutris kenyoni | reverse complement strand
TTTTTTATTTGACAGAGATCACAAGCAGTCAGAGAGGCAGGCAGAGAGAGAGAGAGGAAGGGAAGCAGGCTCCCTGCCGAGCAGAGAGCCCGATGCGAGGCTCGATCCCAGGACTCTGAGACCATGACCTGAGCAGAGGCTCAACCCACTGAGCCACCCAGGCGCCCCAGTCTGACATGATATTTTAAGCAAAATTAATGTTATAAGCAAAAGAGGGCAGAAAACAGAATTTAGGGTAACAAAGCCTTTGAAATCATCAAAGGCCCTAAGAAAGTCTTTGAGGAAAAACAAACTGTGTTTATGAAAAATGTGTAATTGGTATTAAAGGACAGAGTACATTGATATTAATGCCAACTTCTCTACATAGAAAACACTAGAAATATTAAGATTTATTTTAACTCAAAATCACAAGATTTGTCCCAGCTAAGAGCCAAAACTAAACTTCAAAATCAGTTCTTTTCCTATAGTGGATGTAAAAGCACTAGTATTAAAAGAAAGGGTCACTATATCAAAAGAACATTATGGCTTTTTCAGTGCCAGATTATCGAAGTAATTTGCAGAATTACTGGAACTGTGTAAACACTTCCAAGTTAAATAGAATACCAATCATAGTAAGGAAGGTGATCTTGATGGGCAACAATATGTAAGTTTTTTCCTAAAATCTATTTTAAGTCCTATTGTAATCCAGCAAAATTGATTTGAGTTATGTTTGACAAAATTGATTTGTGTTTGACATTATGTAAATTTAAGGGATACAATATATTGATTTGATATATTTATATTGCTGAATACAGCAAAGTTTTAGAAGAGAATTTCCTGGATGTATTTCTGAAAACCTCCTTTGAATATTACAGAATATATGTAACTTTGCCAACGTTGGTCAGCACTGGAGAATGTGGTTCCTTAAAATGAAAATTTATCAAACATGACATAATGTCTACAGGGTCCTATGAATGTCCAATGTACTAACTATTTCTTTAGGGAACCCACAGCACCTAGCCTCTAGCAACAAGCTTAGGAATAGCCAAGGTCAGGAAAGAACTGGGCATTGGGTAGTCTTCTCAACCCACTCTCATGCTACCAGGACACACTGAATATACAAACAGACAATGGCCAGGTCATATTTAAATACAGAACTCTGATCCACAGTTTGCAACAAACTTCCCAGGAAACCAACCTCCTTATCTACAGTAACCAGCCCAGGAAGCCAGCTGGCTAGAAGTCGGACTGGGAGGAAGTTGGACTGCTATGTTTAGTAACAATCCAGGAAGTGGAATAATAACTTCTTTACCAATTGGGTCAAAATGTCTAGAACTTGAATAATAATTGACCACTCCCCTAATTCTCCCCATTTCCAATTTAGGATAAAGCAGAGAAAGCCAAATTCGTACCCCCAACCAGTCACCTGGGATGCCCCACTTCTAGTTAGCCTGCTCATAGTTTCCCCAGTGCAACCACCCCACATCAGGGCACATCTGAAGCTTTCTCTCTCCCTTTTTTTATTTTAAAACTTGCCCACTCCTTTGCCTTAAAATTGCCACCAAAACACACGTGTGGGTGGCTGATTCCCTTGTAGCTCTGAATAAATAGCATTTGCTTTTCTCATTGGGTTGATCTTCGTTTAATTCCACAACCCCCAAACAGCTTTCGAAGAAAAGTGGGTGCTTACTTCAGAGAGCTTCCAAGTAGGGACCAAGAGATGTGGATGAAAGCCCGAGCAAACTTTCCAGCCAGCCACGGTCCCTGTGGGAACAAAGGTAAAGACAGCTCCCTCCAATTCTGGATGCTGTACAGCCTTCAACTGAGAGAAGTCTCCCTTTGGCCACTGAGGGCTTCATCTTCTCCATCTTGCCTGCTCGGGGGCCAGGAAAGTGTCACGAAGGTGCCCCCAGCCTGCCCACGCACACGCACAGCCTGGGAGAGTGCTCCATCATTTATAATTCCCCTTTCAGTACTTTATCTTGGAAAGTGTGATGTAAAAATGAAGTAGGAACACTCAAGGATCGGTTACTTGACATTCGAAGTGTATTTTCTCTAGTCAAGAGCACACACTCCAGAAGTACTTAGTTAGCATTGGAAACACTCTAATCAGGAGATCTCACTCCAGAGGCCACAGCTCTGGGATCCCACTGTTTCTAGCAGTCCTGTAAGGGTTGTTCATCAGCAGAAGAGTTGTTAGGATTAATTTTACATTGTGAAAATGAGTGGTGTTCAAGTTTGGTGATTTGCTTAAACCTACTGCACAGGAGTGTTTGCCCCCGTGTAAACTGGAATCCTAGGCTCAGATGAGCACCACAGCCCGGACCCTTGAAAACTCATTCTAAGCTTCAGATAAGACCAGGCCACCCCCACTTCACAAAATCACCCGATCACCAAATCACCTGATCTGACTAGATCAGCTCAATCCTGCTGCCAGGATATCGTCACATCCCGTGAATCTCTGGGGCAATGTAGTCACAGAGATTTAACAATAGACTGCATGGCTGTTACTGTGACAGCTTGCTCAAAGCTGTTTGTGTAGCATAATTCAACCTGAATGTTGCTTTCATGCTAACATACACTGATAGCAAGTTTGTGGAGTGCACCCCTAACTCTGTCTCCTACCTCATCACTGGAGACTACTGACATGTCCCAAAAAAGAAGCTATTTCAAACGGACAGATGAGCTTAGACCGGTTTCAATCAGGGGAAAGGAGTGTCTTAGAACCCTATCTGCACAATGTCACAGAAAAATCTATTCCATTCATCAAATGACGAACAGCTTTCTTAATTTGTGGAAATTCATAGAAAAACAAGGTTATCAGGCAGAAACACCCAGGTTTCTTTTTGCATTACTGTGAGGATTAAATCAGACAACATGTATTAAGTGCCTAGTGTCACATCTGTCCCTTGGTAAGTTCTCTGAGAGGTAATTAATACTTTTCATAATCAAGTGTGATGTCTGAGAAATAGTCAGCAGAGACTCTGAAGTTGCATTTACTCAATAATTCTCACACAAATTTAACACATTTTTGGAAATGCCTCCTATGTGGAAGAATGGGAGGTTGCTTCACCCGGCATGTGTGGGGAGGCCTAGCTGTGGAAGCGACATGTGAGCAGGGGCCTGACTGAGGTGAGGGAACACATTGTTGTGGCATCTGGAGAAGGGTATGCTGGGTGACTACCACAGCAGGTGCAAAGGCTCTGATGGAGGGAGTGTGCTGGAATATTCAGGAAGAGCTGCAGGCAGGTGGCACCAGGCACAGTGATGGGGGCCTGGATGGAAATGAGTAAGGCCATCACTGGCCAGTTTCTGTAGGGCAGGAGGCCACAATGAAGGGTTTTGATAGTACCCTAAATAATACAGTATGATGCTGAAGAGTTAGAACAAAGAAGAGGCATGATCTGGCTTATATACTTAAAAGATCCATTCAAAGACATTTCAGTCATCCTGGGAGAGAAGACTGGTTTAGCAGAGGATGTTAGCAGTGGGGGAGATTTTTAAAAAGTCACATGTATTTTGAAGATAGAGCTGGCGAGTTGTCCATGGACTAAATTTGAGATGTGTGCGGAAAGAGAAATTAAAAATGTCTCTAAGATTTGGGGCCTGAGCCAGGAGATGAGAGGTGGTATCATTGAAGACGATGGGTGGAAACCAAAGGAAGCTGCTGTGGGTAGGACAGGAGGGCGTGTGGTAATGCAAACATCAGATCTGGATGGGTTTAAGGGATTCCCTGCAATTAGTGTTCAAGTGTTGATACGAAAAAATTGACTATTCAAATTGAACAAGAGTAAGTGGCAGAAAAGGAGACAATGTGGGAGTCAAAAGTCCAGAGCATTGGATCCTAGCAGGACTAAGGCAAAAACTTCTGGTAGCAGTTCTACCAAGTCTCTGACGAGGAGGAACATGAACTATTGTTTAAACTGCACTGTGTGTTAGCTGTGACTTATATGTCTGTGGCTGGTCACAGGGGCTAGCATGGAACCATCCCCAGGGCTCCTCCCCTTGACCTTCTGAGAAGAACTATTCCGGGGTCTGCTGTTCTCCTGGGCCTTTTTAATATTGATCAGGGTAATTGATGAAGAGGAGATTTGGCAGGAGCTGAGAAAAGAGAGGTAAATTTACATTGGAAAGGGCATGAGCCTACAGAACAAATCTTAAAGCAAAAAAAGGGGGACAAGATACCTGTTGGCAGAAAAAAAACAAGGTGTAAATGTCACAGTAGCCCTCAGTCAGTTCCCAATCCAAGAGAGCACAGAATGACTCTTACTGCTTGACTTCTGTGATAATACCCACATTCTAGACGCTGTTTTTAGTAAGTCTATGCTGCATTTCCAAAAGCACGACTCCTTTTTTATTTGTGTATAGCTTTCTTTTGCAAATTTTGTCACCATCATAAACTGAGTTTACAGAAAAATGTGAAAATTCAAAGCAAAACTAGTGCTTCCAAAAAAAGAGGCTGTCACCTGAAATCTCTCTCAACGAAGTAAATTTTAAGAACTTGAATAATTTCAAGAGATGGAAATAAAAACTTCAATAACATTTGAGAATTTCTATTATGTTCTGCTATTGCAGAGCTATTGAAACAAATGAACAAACAAATAAGAAATATCTTAGAAATCAGGAATATTCCTAGAAAGCAATCAAGAAGCTTTCATTCAGGTTTGCCTTAAGAAGGAAACAATGATAATCACTAATGTTCACTGAGCACAAGTAAGCCCCAGGCACTGTGCTAAGTAGGTCCACTCTATGGATGAGAAAAACCCAGAGAGGTTAACTAACTTGCCTTGCTCACACCAGTGGGAAATAACGTACCCAGCGTCCTTCGTCAGTAAACCAAATTGTGAAATTCTTTGAAAAAGAAGAAGATTCCTTCCTTCTCCATGCCAGCTTAAATAAAATTCAGAAAAGAAACCAAAGCAAAAGCAAACACAAAGCCTTCACCGTTTATCAACCAAAATTACATTTTGTAAACTACCGTAGTAACTTCACCAACAGATGGCAGCATTGGCTCGGAAACGTCTGACCAGCCCACTACAAAGGACCTTTACAGAAAATTCTGGCGCTGGAGCAACAAGCAACTCTTTATGGCTTTTTCAAAGAGGGTTTTGTTTTTTTTAAAGATTTTTTTTTTATTTATTTATTTGTCAGAGAGAGAGAGAGAGAGAGAGAGTGAGCACAGGCAGACAGAGTGGTAGAGGGAGAAGCAGGCTCCCTGCGGAGCAAGGAGCCGGACGCGGGACTCGATCCCAGGACCCTGGGATCATGACCTGAGCCGAAGGCAGCCGCTTAACCAACTGAGCCACCCAGGCGTCCCTCAAAGAGGGTTTTTGCTTTTGTTTATAGAGGGATGCTTTTGCTTTATTACTTTATGATTTCTCTCGAATCTTCAAACGTTAAATTTAAACTTGGAGCAAAGGAATATTCTAGAAACTTTAAATTTACAAGATTTCCAACTTTGGTTGGACTCATTGTATCAGAAAGAAACCATGCATGTATGAAAATAAAAATCAGGTTTGTTTATCATTTCGAAAACTTAAAACATTTATTTTTATCTAATTTACTTTAAAAGAGACGTGAATTGTCCCCAGGATTGAAGAGCTGTAAAATCACAGAATGTAAAGGCTAGGAGGTAATTAAATGTTAAATCCCTCATCGTATTACAGATTTACTGAGGTGAAGCACCATAAAATAAGATAAATTAGATCATTTAACAGAAAATCCGGTAAATCTTTTGTCTTACATAAATATTTTTTGTAAATATCTACTTGCCTGATTGTCCCAAGGGACTTGGTTTTATTGTCCAACCTATATTTTTCACTAACAGTAGTTAAAAAGACTGTAATGAACACACGGCAACATTGCTGTAAATGATGAATATTTCAGAGTCACTTCACCAAAATTAAAGGAAACTTCTCTAAGCGGCTTTGTTTCAGGGCTCAAGTACTAATTTAAATGGAATTAACTGCTGTTAATGCCTGCCATGATCTTTTAAATCAGGAACAAGTTTAGACAGGGAATATTTCCTTTGACTTAGGAATAATTTCATTTTAGCTGATTACACCTATTTTGAGCTTAATCACTCTGCGGTTTCCATTACCTGTGTTGGTGCCACCAAATGATAAGCTTGTGGAATGACTCATCAGTTTCTAATACAGATTATAGTAACTCCTGGTTAATATTCCAAAGAGGATGTCAGGGAATTTAAGTCTGGATGTGACTTGATTTGTGCATTCACTAGTGCGTTCTTTCATTCACTCATTCATTCAGTAAATGTATACCACGCACCTAGATGCTAGGGTCACAGGGTTGAAGGAAACCGTTAAGGCCCTGCCATCAAGAAACTGACATTCAGAGTGACTTATAATAAAAGCTAACATATAAGTTTAGGGGAAGACCCATTTGCTATTATAGTGGAATTATACGGGTTGCTTTAAGCAATACTCTACATTTCACAATAACCTTACGAAGTTGGTACTCATTTATATGAATTGTGAATTGTGAATTGGCTTCATACCTGAACAGCATATTTTTTTTTTAAAGATTTTGTTTATTTATTTGTCAGAGAGAGAGAGAGAGAGAGCAAGCACAGGCAGACAGAGTGGCAGGCAGAGGCAGAGGGAGAAGCAGGCTCCCTGCCGAGCAAGGAGCCCGATGCAGGACTCGATCGCAGGACGCTGGGATCATGACCTGAGCTGAAGGCAGCTGCTTAACCAACTGAGCCACCCAGGCGTCCCTGAACAGCATATTTTAACCTTGGAAAAGGCTATGGAATTGCTTTCTCAGTTGCCAAAAACCACCAGCTGGGTAATTAAAGATCATCCATGATTTAGATCACACTGATTTTATCCATCAAAGAAAATTTTGTTGAATATCATGTGCTGATACTATGCTATAAATTAGTTAAGAGATGTACAATCAGTCACTGCCCATAAGGAACATATACTCTGGCTGTATCACTGTATTCATTTGTAGTCCATAATTCGAAATGGCATCTAACAAGGATCCTCCAATCTGTCTTCTTTCTGCTTATTAAAATTCTTGGGAAAAGAGAAGTACATGAAAAAGAGAAATATATGAAAGCTTACAACACCAAAAACTAAGACTAAAAGAAATTTTCCTTAATTCTATGGGAATTCCATTTCAACCTGGGTTGAAATGCCTTGCCTGTACCGTGTTTTTAGTACCTTCCAGATCAGGTGGCCCCAAGCCAGAAAAGCAAGTCCTGATCTAAAAAAGAAATCTGGGCATCTCTCCCTGTCCCTTGTAGATTTTGCTTTTATAGACTCCCAAGTTGCCATTCTCCCCTCTATCCACCATTCCCATTCTCCTTTCAGTGCCTTTCTTCATATATCTAGTTAGGAGCCAGGGCTTGAGGTAGACAATTGGACAAAGAGGAAATGCATTGAATCTAGGGATGTGTAATTTTATAACTCAAGTGCTATCAGTAGTGCCAGGTCCAGAGGGAATCACCTTTTATAATCTTTTTGTGTTCAATGTCAGAAAACTGGTAGAGTAGAATAAAATCCTATCAGTTCCACAGTACAAAGCTAGATAAACGTAATTTGTAAACTGCTAGAATTTGAGCTAGGAGTTGAGATTGCTAACCTATTAAACAGCCACAGATCTAAACAGAAAATTTAGCTAACACCCAACTGTCAGAAATTGAAACCAAGGGCATCATCCACTCCATTAGGCAAATTCTAGATCTGGATACAGTAATTATCCCACCGTGGGACTATGAATATCCAAACAAATAAATGAGAAAACATGATGCATCCATTAGCTATTATTGCATAACAAACAGCCACAAAATCTTAGGGTAGTAACATGCAACAATAAATATTTATTCTCATGGATCTGTGGCTCAGCTAAGGGTTGGATGATCTGGGGTGGACTCGATTGAGTGTATTCCACAAAGGTGAATAGTCTTTAGCAATAATCGAATCTAACATATACACAAACAGAAAACATAGAGATTCAAGAAATGTCTTTCAGAATAAGAGAAGAGACTTGTGGTATTTAAGATGCAGAAAGAAAAGAGGAAACCTGTGAAAATGATTTCTTGTAGAACCCACCCCCAAAAGTTGAGAAAACTGTTTGAAATGTTCAGTAAAATTCAAAATGAAATTGTCTATGTCAAATAGGACCAGAAAGTTATAAGGAGAGGAAACTCTGAAATTAAAAAAAAAAAAAAAAAAGGATGCTAGGATAATAAAAGTAGAAAAATTGTGAAGCATTTTAAATGAGCTAAAAAATGAAGAAATAGTTAAAAGTCCACATTTAAGCCAATAAAGAACAGACTTGATATCAGGTAAAATCCAACTGGTAATGTGTAGGAGCCTTTGTATAATGTACAGAAGGTGACAGAAAATAGACATTCACAATACAAGATTAAGGGTTCCCTGAAGACATGGATCAAGCAATTGAAATAAGAAATAATTATCCACATACCGAAAAAAGGTTCCTGAGTGTGTCAATGCCCCTTAGTGGAAGGCTGCCAGGAATTCACTCACAGTTAAACAAAGTCTGTCTTATCTGTTTGTTGCAGGAGGGAGGACACACATGGTGGGGAACTGTGGTAAAAGGATAGAAGAAAAAAACTCAAAGGACCCAGGCTTGTGTTAGGTGATTCTGAGGAGAATTCAAGGAAGTAAAGTTTTGCTCTGGATTTGATTCTGTGGGGGAAGAGGGTTATTCTATGATTGGCTATTTATTAGTTTCCTAGTGTTGCCACAACAAAGTACTACAGACATGGTGGGCTTGAACAAAAGAAATGTATTGTTGGGACACCTGGGTGGCTCAGTGGGTTGGGCTTCTGTCTCCAGCTCAGGTCATGATCCCAGGGTCCTAGGATCCAGCCCCGCATTGGGCTCTCTGCACCGTGGGGAACCTGCTTCCCCCTCTCTCTCTGCCTGCCTCTCTGCCTACTTGTGATCTCTTTCTCTGTCAAATAAATAAATAAAATCTTTGAAGGGTGGGGGGGGGGCGGGGAGAAAGAAATGTATTGTCTCAGAGTTCCAGAAGCTAAAAAGTCCAAGATCAAGGTGTCAGAAGGACCAGCCTCTCTCTGAAGGCACTAGGGAAGGCTCTGTACAGACCTCTCTCATGACTTGTAAGCAGTTCCTTGTCTTGAGATGCACACAAGGGAGAACACCTGGTGTTCTCCCTTGTGTGCATGTCTGTGTCCAAACTTCCCCTTCCTACAAGGACACCAGCCACGTTGGGTTAGGGGCTTGGCATGATCCCATTTCAACTTCCTTCCATGTGCAACAAACTCATTTGCAAACAAGGTCACATTCTGAGGTGCTGGGGGCTCGAGCTTCAGTACATGTAGGGCGGCACAATTCCATCCATACGTGGCATCTTAGTGAATCTTACCTTGACAGAACAAGACAAGGAGGCTAAGGCTGTGCCTGGTAAAGAGGCAGCAGTCAATTTCACTGATCAGGCTAGGAGGATGTTTGGTCATTTTTGTGGTTTGGAGAATGTTTGTGTTTCTCTGTGCTCAGACATGATTAAAGAGCAAACTTGTTTTTCTCCTAATCCATCACTGTCCCAGCTGGCCTTGCCTAGTGTTGATGTTCTGTGAAGCTGCTGTCATTCAACAGTGAGGGACAGAACTTAGATAGGAGCACCAGCCACCAGGGCTAGTGAAACCCGGAGCCCAGTACAGGGCTTGATACCAGGACCCTGAGATCATGACGTGAACCCAAGGCAGATGCTCAACCAAATGAGCCACCAGGCGCCACCCTTAACCCACTCTATTTTTTGATCAAGGGTAGATGAAATGAGGTCACAGGACACTAATTTATGATTTCCAGATCTTCACCCTGATCAAAATTTTGCTGATTAGGAGGTATTCCCAAAAGCATAGTGCCTATTTCTCTATTTGAACTATTAAAGTCTTCAACGTTAGCTCTTATATAACTCTCCTTTGAAGAGAGAGTGGTTTTTTTTTTTCATTCTTTCCCCCAAAAGCCAACTTTACCCTAGTTGAAATTTTGCCAGTAGAAAGATAAACTAGAAAATGTACTATCAGAATATATGAAGTAGTCAATCCCCATATTTTA
Organism: Enhydra lutris kenyoni; assembly: GCF_002288905.1. Lineage (NCBI taxonomy): Eukaryota > Metazoa > Chordata > Mammalia > Carnivora > Mustelidae > Enhydra > Enhydra lutris. Next base: position 28,320,536 of record NW_019154101.1, on the reverse strand, counting down.
TATATAAAAGCAGATTCCATTCCATGGAGAGTCAAGGGCAGAGAGCTGTGCTAACATCTCTTGGATATATGGAGCTTTCGAAAGCTCCATATATTTTTGTTTCATTAAAGAAGTTCTGAATTACTGTGACAGTGAGAATTTTTTCTTTCTAGTGTTTCAGCAAGGGTGAAGGGATAGATGCTAGGTTTGGTCCTTGTTGAGAAACTTTTAAATCAAAGCTGTGCAAAGCTCCAGATTTATCTGTGGCCGAAGGATATATAAATCTAGTCTAGATCAGAATTGGGAGAATAAGCTTTATTTTATTACTAAGTGCTAAACCAGCTGCCTCATCACGTTTCAGCTGTAGATTAGACAAAAATACAATTCCTGACAAAAGTCTCTGGTTTGATCATGAGATGTATCAACATGAAACACTTTATGAATAATGGCCAAGTTTAGGATTAAAGAACATTCATACTCAAAACAAGGTTTCTGGAGTAAACTTCATTGTTTGTTGTGTTTAATGTTCCCTTTATGTTATGTGTGTGTGTTTGTGCATATAGTTGTGAATATTTATATTTATGAATATATATAGTGAACTTTATATATATATATATGTAAAGTGAACATATATATGTGTATATATATATGTGTGTGTGTGTATAATGAACTTTATGAGGCTCTAAAAATCAGTTCCCAGTCTTTCACTTATGTTGTATTCCTTTCCCATTATTGCTAATTAAGAACCCAGTACCACTTCAGTAAGATATAAAATAATGGCTTGTCTGTTTAATCCCACTGCCCTCCACCCCATCTCTCTAAGGAAGTTCCATGAGTTTAAAGAAGCCAGAATGCTTTTTAGTCTTCTCAAATGTACTTCTGTGGCTAATGAATTTAAATTCCAAAAAAAATAAATCAAGATTCTGCAAAATCCTAACCCCCATCATTTTACCTTTAATTAATTTTTATTTTGTTTTAAGATTTTATTTTATTTGACAGACAGAGATCACAAGTAGGCAGAGATGCAGGCAGAGAGAGGAAGGGAAGCAGGCTCCCCACTGAGCAGAGAGCCCGATGTGGGGCTTGATCCCAGGGCCCTGGGCTCAAGACCTGAGCCAAAGGCAGAGGCTTTAACCCGCTGAGCCACCCAGGTGCCCCTAATTAATTTTTAAATTGAGATATATCTGATATACAATACTACATAGTTTTCAAAGGGCCAGCTTTGAAAATTGCTTCCTGTTTCTTTCTTCCCCTCCTCCTTTTTCTCTTCCAATTTTTTCCTCTCCCTCCCCTCTTACCAAAATGTAACCGCCTGTGCTCTATTTCTTGAAAGTCAATCTTGTGATTAATTTGATTTAATCAACTTAAACCACCAAATTTGTGGTGAAAAACAGCTAAAGAAGTTACCATTTCTTTAAAAATTTTTCTATCTACTTATTGGCTCAAATAACATGGGTCGGTGTAATTCAAAATTTCAAACGTAGGATAGGATCGGTTTGATTTACAGGTACAAAGGTGTTATAAGGAGCAAGCATCTCTCCTTTTATTATTTTAACTGCGTAAATCTGGCTCTGCTTTGTGTTGACAAGATGGTGGCAAAAGATATCTGGGCGACCTGCTTCTTCATCCATGTCCGGGGAAAAAACTTGTCCGTGCTGTATTTATAGTTCTCTTTCGATGCTGGCCTTCCTGGAGGCAGATCTGTTTGGAAAGACCTATTGACTCAGGCATATCTGTTAGCAGGCAGCTGCCTCCACCACTAGAAGACCCACTTTGAAGGGGAACATTCAGAATTGATGACTTTGTAACTGGCCAGAGTTCAATCCTTCCCAAAAAAAGATTTACATACAATTTGTTCCCCCCACCCCGCCCCCTGTCATTCCCCCCACCCCAAAACCTCAATGCGCCTGAGAGGAAGGAAGTTAAACTTCGCTATCTTTCATCTCCCTTAACAGTGCTGAATTTTAAAGTTTTTTTTTTTAATTTTTTTATTTTATTTGACAGACAGATCACAAATAGGCAGAGAGGCAGGCAGAGAGAGACAGGAGGAGGCAGGCTCCCTGCTGAGCAGAGAGCCCGATGCGGGACTCGATCCCAGGACTCCGAGATCATGACCCGAGCCGAAGGCAGAGGCTTTAACCACTGAGCCACCCAGGCGCCCCAACAGTGCTGAATTTTAAATCGATCCACCAGAAATGCCTATGACTTAAATAGCAAATAGGATTTTTAAAAGGTGAAAAGAATACATATTTAGACCATTTGTTTGCATTTTCTTCTTAATTTATAGGAAAACTGAAGGAGGAGAATTTTTTTTTCCCCTTTCTCATCCTAAGAAACTAGATTCTGACTATGGGCTCCATGACTTCAGGGATATTTTTATGGTGAATAGAAGGTAGGACACACTCAGAGTTGGCCGTTCCCAGCCCTACTAACCTTTTTGTTCTGGAAAATGGTCCACCGAGGGAGGCAGCTACTGTGGGTGGAGAGCCAGGACCAGCCAGAGGAGCCTGCAGGAGTGCTCATTCCAGAGCCTGAGGAGGAACAGGTAGTTTGGGGTTCACAGTGGGTGGCTGTTTGTGCTCCCAGGGGACATAGGACCTCCCTCATGAAGTGGCTCCTAACAGAAGGAGGAACTGAATACTGATGTCAGAGGTAGTGTGCTTACTCCCTTTCTTAATGTTTCTTCCCTTGACCAGAGACCTCCATAGAAGTCAAACACCTGATCTCTCTCTACCCCCAGTACCTCCCTGTCCTCCCAGGAGAGAAGAACTGCTCTGGTGAATGAGATGGGAGAAAGAGAGGCCTGCACACCCAACCTCTTCTTCACCGTTTTCTGCTCTGTTTTACTGTCTATTTTCCAGGCTCTGCCTCTAATGGAGGAGGACTGCCATTGCCCACAGCAGCCCTGGCTGGGTGAGTGAACCGGTCTAGCCTGGTGGGTAAACCAGTTGAGCTCTGGAGTTTAGTTTCAACAAACCATTTGGCCATTCTCTCTGATGTAGCTTTATCATATCTGAAGTGGTCTTTCCATCTCCTTCTGCATGGTTGCTGCATCTCCCAGTTCGCCCTGAACTCAAGTGAGAAGAAAAGGGGGTCCTGTGTATTGACCCCTTCAGATACCAACAACTAAGAATCATGGCCTTGGACACTGGAGTTACAGAGCTCTTGCCCACTTTGAATAACCTTTCAAGCATTCATTCATCTATTTATCAAACTTGCATCAGTATGCTAGGCACAGTTCTAATGGGGAGGGGGATACAGCAGGTGGGTGTCTCAACCATGGCGATGTTGTTGTGAAGACCAGAAATCTTTTTTCTATGTCTGAGGGCTCCATGAGAGGCTTCAGATCCTTAATGTCATCCCCAAAATATGACTGATGTATTTAATTTAGAATAAATAATACAACCTTTCTCACATGTAAGAACTGTAGATCATGTTAATAACTGCTACTAATAATTTAAATATATTTTTGAAAGGGTGGTTGTTATTGAGACATTTGGAGGGTAGGATGGGAAGGGAAAAGATACGGCCTTCCCTCAAATGGTATGGCAGTTATACAGTGTAAAAGTTGATGGACTTTTTGCATAAAGCTACTCTATTGCCTGGGGAAAAAAAAATCCTAAACTTCAGGTAAATTAGTTTCAAAAAGAGAAAGGTTGAATGTTAAAAAAAAAAAAAAGGCAAATAAAAAGCAGCTGTAGTTCTCTGTTCTTTCCATACCAAACAAGCAAACAGACAAACAAACAAAAAATTCAAGTTATTGTACAGAGAAATAAATCCAAATATGTTAATCCAGTGGGTTTCCAGTTTAATGTAATCTGTACATACCTGGATGGCCAAAATACCATATTTCTGAGGAGTGAATGTTACTTAATGTGACAGAAGAATAAAAGAAAAAAATTATCATCCTTAAGACCTTTGAAAAGAACATTGTAGTCCTTGTACGTTGCTCACTTCAGAATCTCCAAGGGAAAAGGATTTGAAGACTGAAATGCTAATGATTAGTATTATTCTCACTTTCAATTCTTATCTTTGATAAGGGCTAAATGCCACAAACTCTTAAAATTTTTCCATTTTCTCCTCATTCGCCACATTTGCCAAATCCAAAAGTGGTGTGCAAGAAATAGCTTTAGCTTTTTTAAGATTTTTTTTTTTAATATGTGATAGAAAAAAGACATATCACTGTGCCAATTCCCACCATGTTCTAATCACAGAAAGTTGGGTTTAATTTGTATAATAGCTGTCACAAAACTTGTTTCCTGGCAAGGTGCTCTGGCTTTCAGCAAAGTCATGAATTGGGCAAACACTATTTGGGCTCATACAGTTCAATCTTTCTAAACCCGGGCCCCACTCCACCCCGGATTCCACTGAGGCCTCCTTCTCTACTTTCCTGCTAGGAAATTCCACATTTAGGGTTAGTGGGTCTCCCCTAGTATATTTTAATTTTATGACTATGCAGATAAGAAATGCAAATGAGCAGAATGAGCTATGAAGAGGCTTCCATATAATTCTGGGACTATGTCTATAGTATGATATGACGTTGTGCCACAATTTGTTTATACACCTGACTCTCCCACTCGACTAAGAACTGTGCAGGCTCACTCTTATTCATATTTGTATCCCACATGCCTAGCTCAGGTCAAGGTGCATAGTAGGTGGTCCATTTATCTTTAATGAATTAATAACGAATGAATGTTCTCACATTTGGAAGTTTCGACAATGTACCAGCTGTTTCTATTCATCTAAACTGCTACCTCTCATTCCAATTTCATTTTTCCTCAAAAGGTACATGTGAAAATTGGATCTGAGTGAGCAGAATGGAAATATAATTTCCATGGCATGCAAGCAGAAAAAACAATTTCTTCTTTCTCTTCGTTGCCCTTACCAACCTGCCCTATAGAGATATTTCTTCTCTGCGTGTTGGATAACATCTGAGGCGGGCCCCAAGAATCTTATAATAACTCTCAGAAAATAAAAAAGACCTCCAGTTACTTCTAGTCACAGTAAAAGCTTTATTCCAATCATCAATGTATCTACTTCCACGTGTTATAAAAATTCCAGACGTTATTGAGTAAAGTCTTCTCTCTTAGCCAGCCCAGGCTGCCTCTGGGCTGGAAACTTGCAGTGAGAAAGAGGGACATGGTCAGATTCCTTTCTATCTCCTTGAGCTTCTTTCTCCTTTCTACCAACCAATCTGACGCTCTAACTCAGGACGCTCTAACTCATGCCCCGTTCCAAGATGACCTTGTTGTTTCAGTGCTCCTGTGGGGGTTTTCGGAGGACCCTCAAGAGACCTCACATCATATAGTCCCCCGATGTGGGTGTTGCAGTCCCTAACTGATCTGTAGTGCCAACCCCTCCCCTTAACGCCAGAGCCAATGTGTTCCCTTGACCTGATACTGATGGCATTACCTCACTCACAGCTCTTCTGTGTAGGGCTCCTTCCAGATGCATCCAGGATCAGTCCCCACTGTCCACTGGGTCCGTGGTATGCTCAAGCATCCTTGACTGTACCACCTGCCCAACACAGCCCGTTTTCCTTTCCCATCTCCACAAGTGGCTTCAGCTTAGCCTTTTAGCTTTGGCTCCATAGGAATGGCTCAAATTAATTCCTAAACTCAGAAACACCCATCAATTTCCAAGTGTGTCTCTGAAACAAGGCCTTGTCACCAGCTTCAGTAGAGAAGAGGCATTACTAGCTACCTTACTAGCATTTTTTCAAAGAAACTCCTTCTGCAACCTCTACCTCTCATACCCTTTGCTGGATCTTAGGGTGGAAGGGTCACGGAAACAGCTTTTGATCACCAACTTTGCCAGCCCTGCCTAGGAGGTGCAATACCTCTCTTGAGAATACAGGAACATTTGCTGCAGATTAGCCTCTACTCAACCTTTTGAAGCTGTAGCCAAAATTGAGGGCAAGAGTCTACTTTAACATCCTATACAAACACAGAAGGCAGAGTTCATAGTAGCCTGTTAGTTCATATCCAGAGTCTTTAAAATAAAGGGGTTGGCTTTCTCGTTCAAAGGTTTGGATGAATGTATGTGCTACATGTAAGAAATACAGAGGGGAAAACAAACGCAACAGGCAAACCACAGTGGTGGTTTTGACTGATTTCTGGAAAATGGAAAGAAGGTTGGGGAGTACGTTCCAAGCACCCCCAGGAGAAGGCTGCAATAGAGGCGACAGCCGTTCCCATCTGCAAGGTCCAAGGAAGTGCTAAGCTTAGCATAGGCAGGTTCCAAGGAGTGGGAGGCCTTCATTTGTTGGAAGGCTTGCTCCAGAACAGTAGTGCTAGTGGCTGCCTTCCCATCTATCATCCCTCACCTCACACTTAACAAGTAATTGGCTGCTGTCTTAAGCCCAAGGGGGGAAAAGCCACAGAGATACGGTAGCTAAAGAAAGGGAGTGATCTGTTACACAGAGTTAAGGGCTCCAAGAGTGGATGTCGGCAAATCAAACTAAAACCTTAGCCTTTTTCTTGACAAAATGAGCCTATGTGTTCCGTGTAGGGCTTCCACCCAGGAGTAAACCCTGTCATTCAGTCATGTGTAGGCATGCACAGACGCACATGCGTACACACACACACACACACACACACACACACACACACACCTCCCCCTGACCATATGCTGGTTTCAGGAAGATTCTCATTGGGAGAACAGACCTAGGCAATAGCTTTGGAAACCATGCCAATCTCCTCCATTAATCAGTCTAGCCCTGCATGCAAAAATAGGAAAGGACAGCCAAGGATCACCAGATCCTTGCCACAGAGATCTAGGCAAATACCAGAAGCTATTTGTGAGGCCAGTTGAGAGGACTGTGGTCTCTGACACCCTCCAGGGAGGCATGCTTGATCTGGGAGCAGTGGAACACGTGGTGGGGTTGGTCTCCAGGAGGAAGACCCTAACTTTTGTTGCTCTTGCTTTGTATAAAGTGAGCATGACAGTCATCTTGGATGAGGAAAAATAAACATTATGGTCTAGGGTACAAATAAGTCTGAGCCTAGACATCAATGATTTAGGACCCTCCTAGGAAATGCCATTATTCTCATCTGGAGATTTTGAGGGTGCCTGTAATTGTGAAACGTTGAATTTCAGTACCATTCCTCCTTGTGAAGGCCCTTGATTACAAAGGAAATTTCAGACTCTGCCCCTGAGAGGCGTGAGCCATCATTCTCAACTAGCTTGTTGCCAAGGAACCAAGAACAATTTCCCAAAATTAGTCATCAAGAGAAGGACCAAGAGGAATAAACAGTATGACTAATCCCAGAGAAATCAAAGTTTACCCAAGAAACCCAAAAGGAAAAAAAAAAATAGAAAAGATATTGTGCCCACCACACTCCCACATTAACATCTGCCCACCTACCTGCCTTCTGAGTAGAAGGGTTGAATTGTCAAAGCAAACTCACTTGAATAATAGAGCTCACCCAGCAGCAAACTTCACTGATAATTTGAAGACGACGGGCAAGAACTAGGCACACATGTGGCATTTCTTTCGGGAGGAAGGAGGAGCCCAAATCTGTCAGACTCAGCTTTTTAAAAAATGTCTCTTTCTCCTTCATCAGAATGCATTTTGTTTTCAGATCAACAATTGGTTTTGGAACAATGTCTGTGGTATAGGGCACTGTCTGCTCCCCACCCTGTCACTCAGCAAAACTCCCTGAAGTTCCAGGCTTCTTTATAATAAGCAATCTTGATCTGATATTTGTTTCTTTCTTGGATTCATTGTAAGTTTAGCTGAAGTATAGCTTCAGTGTTCTTTTCTCAGAAGAGTATATGTAGAAAATCTTCTGAGGTACCCATGTCTAAAAATGCCTTCATTCTGCCTTCATGTTGAAATAAGAGTATGGGTTGTTATATAACTAACTCTGTTGTCTTAATTGACCACCTTGACACCTGGCAGCTCTCTTTCTCTGTGTGTGTGTGTGTGTGTGTGTGTGTGTGTGTGTGTGTGTGTGTCCATCTAACAGTAAACATCATTAACATATTTATTAAGGGGGTGTGGTCAAGGTCAACCATCTACCTGCCATTTCTCCTTAGTAGGAGGAGGTCACATTCCTAGTAATATTTCCCTTCCCAACCCTTATCCTGCTTTTTACTAAAAACTCTCTACACTGCTGTTTAGGGCAAACCTTTCCACTTGTGCATCAGATCCCGTTGTCTTTTATCTGTTAAAAGCTATTGCTCTAGTTATTGTTCCCTTTCTCTCCTGTATCCCTTAATATTTTTCTCCATTCTTCCAGATCACTGCCACGAGCATATAAGCAGGCAATAACTTCTCACATGTTAAATAATCTCAATCCTTCATCCTTGTCCACCTCCTGCCCCATTTTCTCAGTTTCTCTCCATAGAAAAACTCCTCCAGGGGTGCCTGAGTGGCTCAGTCTGTTGAGTATCTGACTCCTGATTTTGGGTCAGGTCATGATCTTGGGGATTGAGACCTTCATCCATGGGCTCTGCGCTCAGCAGGGAGTCTGCTTCAAGACTCTCTCTCTTCCTCTGCCTCTCCCTCTGCTTGCTTGCTCTCTCTCTCTCTCTCACAAGTAAATAAATAAATCTTAAAAAAAGAAAAGAAAAGAAAAACTCCCCCAGTATATCAATTATTTCTCAATAAAATTAGGAACAAACTTCAAAGAAAAAAAAAACCTCCATAGAGTTGTCTAGTTCCTACTCTAGTTCTTTCCCTCCCATTCTCTTTTGAACCCACTCCAAATGGCTTCTACCTTTATCATTCGACCGTAACTGTTCTTGCCAAGCTCACAATGATGCCATGTTGCTCAATCCAATAGGGAAGTTTTCAGTCCTCATTTTTCTTGACTCATTAGCAAATAAAACATAGCATTGAAATTGTTAATCATTCCCTTCTTTTAATCATATCCTTCACTAGACATCCAGGACATCACATTGTTGTAATTTTTCCTCCTACTTCATGGGAAGTATTCTCAGGAAGAACAGGCAAATAAAGAAGAGGAAATCCTTAAAAAGCATAGATTAAAAGATGAGAAATATTAACAAATGAAAACTGCAGGAGAAAGACAAGGCAGGTGAGGGGTGATTAAGAGACATGGGATGCAGGGGACAAATGATAGGGTGGCTCTTCCATGATCCCCACTTTCTGATATTCACACTCTGGTACAGTTTTCTCCTCTTGAGTGTGTACTGGACCTATGACTTTCTTTTCATGACTTGACTATGGCAGAGTTGATGGATGTCACTTCTGTGGCTACATTACCTTATATAAGATCTTTTCATGTTAGAAGACTAATGCTAGGGATTCTCTCTCCCCAGCTGGTTTGAAGAAGAGAATATTTGTGTTGGGAGGCCTAGTGGCAAAGTATCTGAGGGTGGCTTTGGGGAGCTGAGGGCAGTCTCTAGCCAAAACCCCCAATAAGCTAGGGCCCTCAGTCCTATAGTTGGAAGGAAATGAATTCTCCTAAACTTGGAAGCAGATTCATCCCCAGTCAAGGCTGCAGATGAGACAGCAACCCGGTTGACACTTTAATTACAGTCTTTTGAGACCCTGAGCAAAGGACTCAACTGGACTGTGCCTAGACTTCTGAACCATGGAAACCCTGAGATAGTAAATGTGTTTTAAGCTGCTGAGCCTGTGGCATTTTGTTGCACATTAATAGATAACTAGTACATGAGAAATCAAGCCAAAGTCTGGTAAAGGAAAGTTCTAGAAATTAAAAAAAATATACAAAAAATAAAGGGGAGGAAATAATAAATTATGCAATATAAGAATTCCTAAAATATAAAAAAAATTAACAACTTTGACTGAAAACTGCTGAGAGATTAATGGGTACAGAGGAAAAAAGATTTATACCAAGATAGGAAGTTTCAAAAATCCAGGAGTAAGTAAAAGAGCTTAAGAGATTTTGAGAGGGGGAGAAGAATACAGTTTCTCTAGAAGGAATGAAAATTAGGTGGCCAGCCTATTGCTGGATGCCTTCAGAGTTCTGAGGAAGAGTTATCTTAACCTAGAGTTATATACCAACCCCCACCATTACTCCAACATGAAGGCAAGACAGAGGTATTCTGAGACATGCATAGCTGAAAAGGTTTTCTACTATTTCTCTTTGGGGAAAAAAATGAAAAACTTAAACTAAATCCAAGAAAAAAAAAGTAGGAGGTCAAGAGAGCGGAGACTAACCCATGATGAAGTTTATATAGCAGAGCTGAAAAGCAACATGTTCATATTAATATACGAAGTCAAAGAAGGTCAGTGAACTCAACTCCACAAATATCTCTAAGAAGCTAGATGATCTTAGTGAAAAATGTGGTATCTGTTTCTTTTAGGAAAATAAAAAGGCAATTAGAGATTTAAAAACAAACATCCGTAAGAAAATCAAGGTTCAAATAAGAAGCAATAAAAAATGTGGTACAATTTTAAATAATCGGTAGAGTATAAGAAAATAAATTATTTGATTTTAACATTTGGACATATTTTTCCTTTTAATATTACAGCTTTTAGTGACACATGAGTACATTTCTGTATGTATCCCACCATACCACTTCAGTTAGTTCTGTAGTGAATAATGTATTTACAAATAGTATCTTGTTATAAACATGGTATGGTGGATAGCAGTTTTAAAAACAATCTATAGGTTGGGGCGCCTGGGTGGCTCAGTCGTTAAGCCTCTGCCTTCTGCTCAGGTCATGATCCCAGGGTCCTGAGATCAGTCCTGGGATCAGTCCTGGGATCCTGGGATGAGCCCTGCATAGCCCTGCTCTTTGGGAAGCCTGCTTCTCCCTCTCCCACTCCCCCTGCTTGTGTTCCCTCTCTAGCTGTCAAATAAACAAATAAAATCTTAAAAAAAAAAACAACAAAAAAACTATAGGCAAAGTATGAAGAAATTAAAGCTGAAGAGACTATAAACACAGATGCTATAAATATTGAGCATGTAAAAATAAGTTTAGTTTTAGAAGTTAGAAGGTGCTATCGTGAGAATTGGAGGCATGTGGAAAAATCCAATCAAAAAATTAAAAATAACTCTAATGAATTGGGAACGGAGACTGGTACTGACAGGTTTGTCTGAGTGAAGTAGCCAGTAGGAACTAAAAGCCATTCTGCAGTCTGTTCATGAACCCCTGTGTGTGAGAGGGACAGCTGGGTCCTAATTTCCACAAGGACTGGGTAGGGAGAGGAGGAGCCGCCTCTTAGTGAACCTAGAATCCCTTCCTCTGAGCTTTCTGACAGTCCTGCTCCAAAATACTCAAGACAGTGTGGATATGTTGGGATGGTAGAGTTTTGCTTCTCTAGGTATAGAAATCACAAAAGCCCCCATTTCCTTCTCAGTTCTGGAGGGGAGCTCTGGAGAAATGTTCCTCCCCTGTAGTTGCCTTGGGTCTTTTCAACCCTGAGCACTCACTTCTCTTGATCTCCCTCTTAGGCAGCATAATTCCCCTCCAGCAGCTGAGGCCTCCGCAAAACAAAAGCCAGGAAGGGGGGTGTCTTCTGGGTGCCTGGCAACCGCCACTTCCTGCCGGGAGGCACAAAAGCATTGGGTCTGGCTTGGAACACAAAGGCCTGGCGATATTGGGGGGGGGGGGAATAAACACTCCCTAGCAGCAAGACAGAAACACCAACTGATATTTTCCAAGAATGATCTTATAACATTCTTGCCTACCTCCCATCTCCCCACCGGATCTTGGAGTCTCTGAAAAGAAAACATTTTCCTGTCCCGTGGTCCATCCAAGAGGACGAGGTCTAGGTTTCTTAGGAGGTTAGCTCCCCGGACTGAAGCAGCTTCTCAGTTGGTGAGGGATCTTCCCCATGTTCTCTGGACTACTAGTCAGGGGCATCCGGGTCCCCAGAAAGTGGAGCAAGAAGCAACTCCCCAATTCATTATGTGCCTGACTTATAGAATTTTCTTAGGCTCTGAGGCCCCTAGTAAAACCTTAATTTTGGGAAGCAATGTTTGGCTCAAAGGCAGCTGGAGAGGAAGAGAGTCAATTTTTGACAAAACCAGATCCTGTCTCCTAACTCGGGATTGTGCCCTCTTCTTCCTCAGTATTCTTTCCCTCATTTTTATGATCTCTGTAGTGTGGAGTAAAAGGGAAAACCAAAGAAGACAGCTAAGCCTAATTTCTTACTGTGTGTAGTGTCTCCATTCTTTGCTCCCTCCCAGATTCTCCACAATTAACACAAACACACCCTACTTTCCTCTATTTAGCTGTACATTCACTCCTGGGTACAGCCCACCACAAGAAAGGCAAACACAAGCCCATTGGGCTTCCCTAAACCCTCGGTGGCTTGCTTTGGATCTTCCCACTATGGGGCTCCTTGTCTCCCCCGGAGCCACGGGGGGCCTACTCCATGTTTCAATGGCTTTGTTTCGGTTCTAGGCTCCATTAAGGATCAAGTAAGACCCATTTGATGGGGTACCAGACCAGAGGGTACTCTCTCTAGGGTGCTTCAGGACCCACCTTTCTAAGAGGGCATCCACACCAACTTCCCCAAAGCCTGCCTTTTGGGAAGTCAGGGGTTTTTGTTGCTATGGTAAATTTCCATCTATTACAACAGGCAAGATATGGGCCACTGAAGCCAACCTACTCATGCCTTGCTCTTGTACTCAGGTAACTGAGCAATAGCTTCCTCACTCCTTACCTTCCCCCTTTCCTTCACCCATTTCAATAGGTAGGAGAGCAGTTGGGGTGGGAGATGGAGCAAGGTGAGGCCCTCTGTTTTGCACATACCCTGTTTTAATGAGCAAATTCCCAGCTACAGTTGTCTAAATCTCCTGGGCCATCTCCTTCTGCACCAGAAACTCTAATCTCAGTACAAAAACAGACCCCAGGGGCGCCTGGGTGGCTCAGTGGGTTAGAGCCTCTGGCTCAGGTCGTGGTCCCAGGGTCCTGGGATCGAGCCCCGCATCGGGCTCTCTGCTTGGCCAGGAGCCTGCTTCCTCCTCTCTCTCTGCCTGCCTCTGCCTACTTGTGATCTCTGTCTGTCAAATAAATTAAAAAACAAAAAACAAAAAACAAAAAAAAAAGACCCCAGCCTTTTTGACAGCCTTCAGGTGGGTGTTTAGGAAACTGACCTGCAGTGTCCTCTGGTTTTCAGTGGATTCTAAATCCTCTTCTAAAGTTCTTAGACATTTTAGTGCAGTATCTGCAGAAAGGTTGCTCTGAGAAGAGTTCCTGTTGTGTCCCCCTCCCCAAATTAATATACTGAAATCCTAACCCCCAGGACCTCAGATGTGACTTTATTGGAAATAGAGTCTTAACAGGTATAATTAGTTAAAAAGAGGTCCTACTGGAGTAGGGTAGGTTCCTAATCCATGATGACTGGTGTCCTCTCTTTATAAGACGACAGACACACAGGGAAAACACTAGTTGAGGACTGGAATTACAAGCCAAGGAACTGTCAGAAGCTGGCAGAAAGGTCTGAACAGAGCCTTCCCTAGTACTTCAAAGAGAGCATGGCCTTCATCTTGGACTTCTAGTCCCTTGAACTATGAGACAATACATTTTCCTAGCTTAAGCCCCTCAGTTTATGGTCTTTCATCACGGCGATCTTAGCACACTAATGCACCTGATCTATTTCATGGGTGATATCATTTCCGGCCTGGGACACCTGTCACTGTGAGACCATTTACTTCCTACCCCTACTTCTATCAGACTGGTAACTACAGCCACTTACTTTCTGATTGATTTCCATCATGGGCTGCCCCCACCCAAATCCCAGCAGCTCAGCCTATAACTCAGGTGGCATGGCCAGGTTGGGTTACACTGGGATGTTCTTAGAATTCATACAAGATGGGAGAAAAATGTGTTCTTGGATGAATCTTTAGATGTGTATTTTTCTATCTCCAGATTTATTTGAAGCCTGTATATCTGATGTCATCACCCACTCATGACAGCTCAAACTTGGAAATAAGCACCAAAAAAAATGACTTCGGCTACTCAAAAGAGATCTCACAAGTCTGTGTATGTTATTCACCAGAAGAAAGATGGAGTTACTTACCCCTTCCTTCCTCAGGCACAGAGCCTATTAAATTATATAAATGTTTTCTGGGGAGCTGTTTTCCTTTAGCCTGGAGTTCCTTCCTAGGTTCCAAGTGGAGATGTAGAGAACCCGAGATGTGGGAAAAGAGGGGGTGAAGAGCCACAGCCTATCAGGCTCCCCGGGAACTCAGCAGGCTGATCAGGGATCAGAATTTACAAGGAGGGAGAAAAGACTGCTCCCCTTTCTCTGTGTTGGTCCTAAGCAAGTGCACAGACGATTGCCTTCACTCCTCCCAAAGTAGCTGAGACTGGCCACTACCTTTTGCCAAAGCTGTGGACAGTGTAGACACAAAGAACAACAGCTCAGAGGCTCAGGGCTGGTCTGATGTTAACTTGCCTGCTATACACCCGCCTGCCTCCAGGTTCAGGAGCCAACTGTCTCCCTGCTGGTCCTCCAGTAGGGTTTCCCCTGGGGTATCTTCCTGCCTCACTCCTGAGCCCTTCTTTCTTAAAGCCCCAAAGAAAGAACATTTCCCTACCTCCCTGCCCAACCTCATCCCAGACCTCCAAGTTGTCGTTTTTGGTTTCTAAATCTGTCCCCTTTCACAGGAGTGATTGTGGAAATTTCCACTTGCTTCCTGGAATTGCTTTCCCAGTCCAGAGGGCGTGGCTTTCTTCCTTGACTCTGGCAAGATAACAGTATCCAGACACAGCCAACCAATGTTAGCACACTTCTCCAGGCCAGAGTGATTTAGGCTGGTACCACAGCCCCTGTCAGACACAGACACATCAGTTCAGACCGAGCTTGGTCAAATCTAGTCCAGTTGCCTTTCTTCTTCTTCTTCTTCTTCTTCTTCTTCTTCTTCTTCTTAAGGCTTTATTTTTTAAAGTAAGTTTAGGTTCACAGCAAAATTGAGCAGATGAAGATTTCTTATATTCTCCCTGGCCCTCCCATCAACATCCTCCACCAGAAATGGTACATTTGTTATGACTGATAAACCTACATTAACATCGTTACCACCCCAAGTCCATAACTTACATTAGTGGTCAGTCTTGCTATTGTATATTTTGTAGATTTAGATAAATGGATAAAGACATGTATCCATCATTATATTATCATACAGAGTAGTTTCACTGGTTTAAAATTCCTCTCTGCTCCACCTGTTCATCCCTCCCTCCCTCCCCTCAACCCCTGGCAACCACTGATCTCTACCATACTAGCTTTTCCAGGATGTTATAGTTGAAAAAGCCTGTTTTTATGGCTTCTTTCACTTAGTGATATGGGTCTAGGGTTCCTCCATGTCTTGACATGCTCTTGACATGTTCCTCCATGACCTGACAGCTCTAGTTGCTTTTTAACAATTTCTTTTTCAGGAGATGGGTAGGGGGCCCTCCTGTTCCTCATGCAAACTTCAGGTCTCAAGTTCCAACTCATGGAAAATGTTCTTTTTTCTTTCCATCTATCATCAGTCTATTTTCCAACAAGAATTCAAAAATGTGAAGACCGTCACAGAAAGGTGCACACTAATGTGGTTATTTGAGCTCAAAAATGAGTTTAAATATTTCCTGGTGGAGAATAAGTATTATTTGACTGTTCGGTTTGGCATTGAGGCCCATCATGGTATGTGACAGGTGTTATTCACAGATTGAATCTAAATAGTTCCTTGCTTTTAATGAATATATCCAAAGAGTATATATATTCTGCAGTATCCCAGAAAATACAGACTTTGCAAGGATTTAAATTCATGGTAAAACATTTAGACGTCAGCTTAGAAATGTATGAAGAGCTACTGAATTTCTCAAGAGTTTTTCAAATTCTTTTACAGTATCCTTGAGCAAAGATGTTTGAGGGTCACAAGCTCGAAGCAAATAAGTAAAGGAGCAAAGGCAGCTTCGTATTTTCACGTTAGTTACTCTTCAGGACGTCACTGCATGACAACTGAACACAGTCATCATCCAGGATAACCCAGGAAACCTTCCATCTGGTTCCGACCCTATGTCAGCTAAGGCAGGGAAGCATATAATACAATATCGGCCTGATGTTTCAAATGAAATATCTTTCAGAATGCTCATCAAGAGCCTCAGTCATCATCTAATTGCCTAGCCACCTCAAATCTGGCCATTCTTTAGGTTTCTTTCTTTCTTTCTTTCTTTCTTTTTTTTAAGATTTTATTTGAGAGAGAGAACTTGAGAGACAGAGAGAGCCCAAGTGCATGAGCTGGGGGAGGGGCTGAGGGAGAGGCAGAGAATCTCAAGCACATTCCCCTCAGAGTGCCGGGCTAGATACCAGGACCCTGAGATCATGACCTGAATCCAAACCAAGAGTTGGACGTCCAACCAACTGCGTCACCCAGGCCCACCTCTTTGGATTTCTTGTTGCCCTCCATGGCGTTTAAATGTTTTGCAAGGTAGAGAAGGAAATGGAAAAGAAACACCTGGAGAGACTGAGGACAAGGAAAGTTATATTTACTGGCACTTGACGTGAATCTTTGTCCTCTTCTTCACCTGCCCCTTGGCCTTGAATAAGACTCTCTCCTTGTCAGTCCTTTGTCAAGGGTGAGACAACGGGAAAGTGGCATCCACAGGGCCCTGAGCATAGCAGCCCATCTTCGGGCACAGCGCTCAAAGTGACCTCAGGTTACTAATGTTTTTTGATAATTATAGAGATCAAAGATGACATGAAGTTAGTAATTCTACCATATAATAATTAATGGCTTCATTTATATACTAAAGCTACTGAATAAGTCACAACATGATTAGTTATTTAAGCACTTAAGGCCTCAATTTTTCTACTTGTCAAAAAGGCACCATGAACTTGATAGTCTCTGAGGTCGCTTTCAGTTCTTACATGTTGTGGTTCTTAATGATGTCATTATAAAGCTGAAGAGAAGAAATGGCCAGGGATCAGTTTACTTATTCAATGACTGTGCATCAGGGAGATCTCTCTGGAGCCCAGGAAAGGTTAGGCTGTGGGCAGAACCCTTTAGAAAAGTGCAAATCTCCTAGTCTTCTAGAAATAAATCAATAAAGACATGTGAATGGTGCTCATCTTGTGAAAGATGCTTGCTCTTTGAATTAACATCTCTGCTAATTCAATTTTATTATGTTTCTTAGACATACAAATCTTCAAACCTGGGTTTTCCTCTCTTTCAACCTCAAATCTCTGCTTAGGAAGTAGGGAATCCATTGAAGACTCTCGAGTAGGTTACATGGGTTGTGGAAAGATTTAAGTTGAGTTGTGATGCACCATTTAAGGTGAGTTGTGAACTCGAACTCTGCTTGCTGGTGAGTATGGTGCTGATAACAGGGTCTGGGGAGGGGAGGGGGGTGCCACTGCTGTCCTGCCCATCAAAATACACAGGTCTTGGTTCTTCTACCTTTTTCGGAAGGCAGATATAAGTTCTGGCAAAAGTTCATAGAGCAATAAAATAGAACTATTTTCTTCCAGCCAATGAATAACATAAATACCATACAATAAGGGTGATTGAAGTGACAGTGTCTCAGCCTATCTGGGCTACTCTGTGGTGCTCTGCAGGGGGGGCAAGACACTAGAATTTGCCAGTAGATTCTTTATGTCACTTAGAAGTTTCTATGAGGATAGAGGTCCAGGAAAGAGATGGAGGGGCTAGAAACTGCCTCATAAATGTTCCTTACAGAGAGAAATTTTTAAAATATTCCATTTGCTGTAAGCCATGCTCAAGAAGATGACACATGTATTTTAAGAATTCCATTTGTATTTATTCCCAAAGTGAATACCTTTTCATGCCCAGGGTAGCTTCAAGTAGACTCTGACCCAGATCCTGCCTCAAATATCAGTACAAAACAGAATAAAATAAGAGTTCTGGAGACAGTAAAAATTATATGAAACTGAGGAGGTCATTTATGACGAACCAGCAAAATGTCCTTATGAACATTAGCTGGGATCTGAAAAACTGAAAAGATGGCTGTTTTCTGAGATAAGAAAGAAGTCTCTATCGGCGGCTGCAGTCTTCAAGATTCACAGAGAGAAAGGAAGGATATTGGACACTGAAGGAAGGTCAGGTACAGGCACAATGAATCCAGTCACACAGCCTGGAAAAGTCTTTGTTACTCCCACAAGAGTACCTTGTTCATGGTTCTATCCCCATCACTTTGTACCGGGTTATCACTGTTGTATTAGTAAGCACATAATAAATATTTGTATGGATGGATGAGTGAGATTTTGAGATTGCCCATATTCCTTTCCCTCCAGGGCCCAAGGACACCTGGGGAGGCACAGATGTAGCATGAACAAACAGCTTACCAGAGTCACAAAAACCACACAGAGCAGCTGTCAAGAATAACTCCCACCATTGGTTAGGAACTCTCTTTTCTTAGCGGACCCTGGGGGCAACTTGTTTCAATCTCTTCAGCCCCTCGAGGAGGGGGACCTGCTCTTCCCTCTACCTATCAGAAGGGGGCAGCAGAGAAGAGCAAATTCTGGACCGAGGCCTCTGGAAGTAAAGCCCACCCCAATCCCACAGATAGTTCAATGTAGATTTTCCAAGCTGTGATCTTCTAAAAAGCAATGTTTTTTTTTTTTCGTTTCGTTTTGTTTTGTTTTGTTTTGTAGAGAAATTACAGATCTAAAATTAAAGGTAGCAGAAATCTACGTTAAAAGTGCTTAGTGTCTATATGGAAAAATTTCTTAAGAGTGTGGGTGTTCTAAGAACAGCATACCCTATGGACAATTTCTCAAATCTCTGGATAATGGAAGACACCCCCCCCCCATTTTTTTAAATTCCTCAGACTACCTATTAACCTCTCAAAGGACACTTTGTAGAAAACAAATTAGGAAGCTCTGTCCTAGCAAATCCGTTCTGTCTTGATGCCCAGGTTGACTCTCTGAGCTTTAAAGGTGAGAGAACTTTCTTTGGCAGCAGGGAGGGAAGGACGACAGGGCTGCCCTTGCTATTTCTTAGAGTCAATAGTCTAAAGATGGAGCTTAAAAAAATGTAGATATACCTTCAACCCTTTATACTTGGAGCTTTCCCTTCTTTTTTTTTTTTTTTTTAAAGATTTTATTTATTTATTTGACAGACAGAGATCACAAGTAGGCAGAGAGGCAGGCAGAGAGAGAGGAGGAAGCAGGCTCCCCACTGAGCAGAGAGCCCAATGCAGGGCTCGATCCCAGGACCCTAGGATCATGACCTGAGCCAAAGGCAGAGGCTTAACCCACTGAGCCACCCAGGCACCCCAGAGTTTTCCCTTCTCACTTTTCTCCTAGGAAGCCAGGCCAGCCCCCATATTTTCATGTGAAAGGTAAAGATCTCACCCAGGGCCTCCAGTTGGGTAATGCGGCTCTGTGAACTGTTGAGTCAGGTCATGCTATTGTAAAAGCTGGGGATTCGTAGACTTTTCTGGTTTATCACCACTGTATCCCTTGCCAATCTACCGTCATATGCTGTTTCTATCCTTATTTAGAAATGGAGTGCATGATCTGGATGGATAAACAAATAGCTTCTCTTCTACAGTTACTGTTGCTGTGGCATTGGTGAATAAATTGTATTTAATGTAGCACCTTAACAGTTTTAAAAGTGCTTTCAAATTCTTCATCTGATTTTATCTTCACTAAAATCCTTTCAGAGAGTTCATGTTTGGAATTTTGGACTCTGGCCAACATTAGTCAAAAATGAATCTGTTGCTTGGTTTCCGGAGTGGTTTGTAGAACTGAGGGGGGCAATAGAGAGAACAAAGTCATGGGAACAACCAGGAAAGTTCTAGAGAAATGGGTAATAGGAATTATTGCATGGTCTTTCCTGAATTCTGCCATTGGGAATGACTGACTTACAGTCCCTGTGTCACCTCTGAAAACCTACATTCCCAAGACAGAACATCTCATTGTCATGGCAGGCAGTTACGAGCCTACTCCTTGACTAAAGGGTGGTGTGCGTTAGCTGGCAGGTCCACCAAAACAGCATATAATTTTCCCAAAAGAAAATTACAAGGGTATTGCCAAAAGAAGGGAGCTTGGCCACCTGGCAAAAGCAGCTTTGGGCAAAGAAAATATATGTCTCCCTATCCAGATAAGGAAACTGAGCCTAGATGGATACTGTGAAATGCCCAAAGTCATCTGGATTAAAAAAAAAAAAAAAAAAAAATCCAGCCTTAAAGTTTATATTATCCTACTCTTGAACTAGCATTTTTTTCTATTATTCCTCTTGACTATTATATTTTTCTATTATTCTATTATTTCCTATATTTCTGTGGAGTCCCTTGGATGCAAGTAATAACAACAGCTATGACTTATTAAGGATCACTGTGGTCAGATAATGTTCTAGATACTTTTGTATATGAATTCATTTCATTCTTATAGGAAACCTAGGAGATGGATGCTATTATCTCATTTTAGAGACAAGGATATCAGTCTCAGTTCCCAGACTTCCTTGCAATCAGGCTGTAGATTGTCAATTACACGCATCTGCACGCAGACAGATACGATGCGGAGGCTATTTTCTCTGTCTCTTTGGGGAGTTTCTGCTAGCCTATGGGATCAGGCAGTTGTGAAATTTTCCTGAGGCAGCATTCCAGCATCAACAGCTTCCTGAAGAATGCAGTGATGGTGGCAGTTATGGTCTGATCCCTAGATTTAAGCAACACATTCTTGAACTCACAGATCTATTAGGTGGCCTTGGATACAGGACCTCAGGTAAGTCAGCTCTGTATTATTCTGGGAATCACCTCTTCTTGCTTGGAATCTGATCTTTCAGGCCTTCTAATGATTTTTTATAAGCATTCATTTCCCTGTGTTGAGTTTCTTCCTTCTTAAAATTCCAGCACTGAACCCTGACTAGTACCAGCAGTCTGTAACTGAATTCAGAGAGAAAAGATGTGAAAGAGGTGGTTCTGGCCCATCCTGTGGGCTCCCTGGGCAAGACAAGTCTATTCCTGGTTTAGTGAGTTGTGCTGAGTTAGGACTGGAACCTCCACAGTGATGACTGAGACAAGACCCTCTGAGAGGGGAACCAAGTCAAGAAGCTGCTGATTGGGGGGGGGGCACTGTAGAGTCTGAAATGGGAGGAGATTGCAGAGTTCAAGTCCAGCAGGGACAGGAGATGGGTCTGAATATGTCAGCTCAGCTAAAGTCAGACTGTTCAGGGTATCTTAAGCCTCATTAAGAAACTTAAACCAATCTTCGGAACACTGGAAACTGATGAAAGGTTTAAAAGGGCTGGAATTCATTTAAGGGTCTAGATATGAGAAATATTTTGCCCTATGGAAATAGCCCTGGGGAGCAAGAACACAGTCAGGGGAAACTATGAGAAGTTCTGCCCACAAGGCAGGCAGTCAGGGAGCCTGGATTCAGAGACCAGCAGCAGCAAAGAGGAGAAGAATGGTTATTAAGCATGTGCATCTGGAGAGAGCACTATTTCTCAAATTCACTGAGTCAGATCCAAATTTTGTGGGGCCTGAAGGTTTTTAAATTTGGGGGGCTCTCACTTTTAAAAAATAAAAATGCAGAATTAAGTATGAAAGGGAATATTCATTTCACTAAATTACAAATACAAAAAAGCTGCCAGGAGTTACAAACGTCACAGTCTCCCAGATCACCTCAAACATCTCACATTACTTTTTCCCCATCTCCTCTTCATACACACGTTTTTGGTGATATTATTTCCTACACAGAGAACGCAAAGAACCCAGCCCATCCTCTAGCGTGGCCCCTGGCTCCAGAAGCCGTAAGACAGGTTCCCATGGAGAGACACCCTCGAGCTCTGGCCCTTTCCTCATTGTGCCCCATGAGTGACAATGTGGAATTCATGCCACATGAGGTGGCCCAGTGGGAAGCAGGAGAATTTCTGGAAGACCTTTCCCAAGGAGAGCCAGCAGGAGTTTAACTAGACACGAAGTGCCTGGGAGCCACAACGACTACCACCATTATGGCCTGGATGGGGCCAGAGACCCCTATTATTTTTTGCCACGGTCTTCTGAAGGAAAATCCAGGCTGTGTGAGCTGCTCAGCAGAGCCTGGCCCTATGTGTAAAGGAAGCCAGGACGGGGGCCTTCCCAACTTCTGTGCAGTTGATTTTCTATTCATTGCCCTCCTTGGTAATATAAGGACCATGTGATGTAGACCAGAGCTTCCAAACCAATAAAGGCTGCTGTTGTCACACATGATGAGCAGCTTTTTCTGACATCATGGTATGAAAGGAAGGATAAACTAAAGGAAAGGCTGAGTCATTGAAAAAAATTTGCGGATGCCTCCATCCAAAGACCATGTAAGAGTAACTGAGGAAGATTTAAAAATTAGAACTAGTTTATTTGGAAAAAAAAATTGCTGATTGAATGAAGAAGGGGGCTCATTTATATAGCTAAGCAGGACAAAGCAGATAAGAGCCTGACAAATCAATAAGACAGTGTCATTTAAAGGAAGATTATAAGGGGGGTACAGCCCTCTTCGTTGTTCAAGTGCATCATTGTGCAAATTAGAAAAAGCTGCCTCTGACTCCTGACATTTTTAGTATCATTTTCTGGAAAATTTGTTTTATAATTAGTTGTACAATGTATAAATTGTACAGTAGTGTATGGTAGCACTAAATTTGAAAACTTTTCTTCAAATTTATACTCAGATATACAATATTTTAACAACATTAAGGGAACTTTTTTTTTCCTGAAGATTTTTTTTTTTTTTCTGAAAATACTCTTTCACATGATTTACACATGATTAGGATTGGTCTAAATTTCTTAATGTGGCCTAAGATTACCTTTCCAACATTATTAATGATTTTCAATTTTTCCAAGTTCCCTTCTAGTGTCTACTAATATGCACATATGTTTTGAATAATTATCATAATGGTAGTCAGCATGCAATTTTCTACTCTGATTTCCCATTTACAATAATAGAATAACATTTTTATTGCTATACTGTCTTTCTTTTAATAATCTATTCTATAGTTTTATATTAAACAGACATATCATAATAAATTCAACCATGCTTCTTCTGTTATTTGAGGAACCCTAACCCATATGTTATGATTGGTTATATTCTGCATATAGGAAACAAAGTTATACTGAAATCTTTTAGAGAAAGAAGTTATCTAGATAGTATAAACAGGTAAAATGATAACTACCCTTCAAAAAAATCATACCAAGATGAATATTTTATTGGACTATGGCTAATGAAGAGCTGAATTTATTTTTCTTTTCTTTTTTCTTAAGAGGTGAATTTCTATCTGGATATTTTTTTGTCTAAAGATCATATTTCCCCATTTGTGTTTATACTATAATGAACCATTTTAGGATTAAAAACTCTGGAGGTACATTCCACATAAACAGAGTGCTGGAAGATACACCACAGAGAAGCAACGGGGTGTAGTGGAAAACATGTGGGTTTTGGAATCAAATGGACTTGGACTGCTGTGCTTTGAAATTGTACATTCCACAAAAAAGACTTGCACAAGGCGGCTCATAACGGCTTTATTTATAACAACCCAAACTGGAAACAGCCCAGGTGTACATCAATAGGAAAACGCATAAACTGTGGTATATTTGCCCATGAAATAGGATTCAGCAATAACAGAATGAACTCCCATTACACACAAAAACGTGAGTGACTCTCAAAACTCTGGTCAGAGAAAGAAGTCTTACACAACACTACATAATTTATGATTCTGTGATGTGACAAGCTAGGACAGGTGAAGTTAACACACACACACACACACACACACACACACACACACACAAAATCAGAACATTGGTTGCTTCCAGAGGTTGAGGTGGGAATTTGCACAGGGGAGACAGAAAAGAACTTCCAGGGATGAAGGGCATGTCCTGTAACTTAATGGGGTTTGTATGTGCTTTTCTGAAATCGTGCCATGGGACCTTTAGGATTTGTGCTCTTCATTGTATGTAACATGTCTCGAAGAAAATAAAAGAACTTAAACAAATATTAAACTCTAGTTAATGATACACATACAAAAGTATTGCAACTTACTTTGAAATTCATAAAAACTAAGATGGGTTGATGGCTGGGTAGAGGGATTGAGGAATAGCTAGGTAAATGAATGAGCATTGATTTCAGACTCTCTGTTTTCCTGTGTTGTTGAAAATGTTCATGATAAAACATTGGAAAGCCTTTTTGGATCTTGAGCATGCTCGTTAGAATTTGAGAGCTTCTCAAATTCAAGTTCTGCGAGATGGGGGTGGTCATATATACCTGATGAAGTTGTGAAGGTAAAAATAAAAATTGCCACAAAAATAGGTCTGTTGTATGGTAGACGTTCATGTGCCTGGCAATGCTGTTTGCTTTCTCTCTGGCCCCCTCTTATTTGTCTTGCCAGTTTATAGTATGTAAAAGATATGTCTTCTAGGATTCCATAGCACTGCCTATGAGCAGGTGGCCTGAAATGGTCTGTAGCACAATTACTGGGGTGATGGGGAATGAACTGTGTGCTGTCTGTAGGTGATCTATTTCTTGAGTGGAGGGACAGCTTTTATGGATGGCAGTGGCTCAGACTCCATGAAGGAGGGACAGCCTGTGGTGATATTTGCTCTGAAGAGATTGATGGAAGAGAGAGAGGAAGGACAGAGTATCACAGGCAGTCATCAAATAGGTTTTAATATTTAAAAACTAAATAGTTGGGGCGCCTGGGTGGCTCAGTGGGTTAAAGCCTCTGCCTTCACCTCGGGTCATGATTCCAGGGTCCCGGGATCGAGCCCCATATCGGGCTCTCTGCTCAGCGGGGAGCCTGCTTCCCTTCCTCTCTGTCTGCCTCTCTGTCTGCCTCTCCGCCTACTTGTGATCTCTGTCTGTCAAATAAACAAAATCTTAAAAAAATAAATAAATAGATAAATAAATAAATAAATAAAAACTAAATAGTTCTTCAGGTCACTAAAAGCTCCATTTGTGAGCACACATGTATTTCAGAAATACTTACCCAGGGGCATCTGGGTGGCTCAGTCGGTTAAGCGGCTGCCTTAGGCTCAGGTCATGATCCCAGCATCTTAAGATCAAGCCCCGTATCAGGATCCTTGCTCAGTGAAAAGCCAGCTTCCTCTCACCCTGCTTCTCTCCCTGCTTGTGTGCTCTTGCTCTCAATCTCTGTCAAGTAAATAAATAAAATATTTTAAAAAAAGGAAAGAAATACTTATCTAAGGTCTACAGCATGCCTGATATTGTGCCAGGAACTGGGGCTGCAGAGATGAACGAGGGCTCACACAGACATAGGTGCCTGTCCGCTTGGAGCTGACATTCTAGCAGTGCTAAAGTTGGTCAGACTTACAGGAATCCGTCTGCTAGCCAGCAAATATTTACTGAGTATTAACTCTGTGCCAGACTTGATACCATAATACCATAATGAACCAAACATACTCCACACTCTCACAGAGCTTACTACCTAACAGAAAAGCCAAATTTGATCAATCCACACCAAAAAGTCCGCTATACATTGGAAATGTGCAAAATACTATGAAGTAGAAGTACAGGTGACTTCAGAGAAGTACAGGAAAAGAAAGATATTCCCCTGTCATCTGGGTGAAAAGAATTTTCCCACTAAACTTTGCCTGGAGTTAGGAGAGTAAGCTGAGCAGAGAGCGGACCGGGAGAGCCATGCCACATGCCACGTCGACAATGGAACGAAGAACAGAATTCGTTACACCAGGAGACAATGTAGTCAGTCACGCTGTTTGCTCACTCTTTTTGATTTTTTTGTTGGTTTATGCCTTAGAAGTCCCAGTATAGTTCGGCTACAGAAAGCAAAGTGAGAATGGCCTTTAGCTGTACCGAGGAATTCTAGAATTAAGTTTGTCTTCAGTCCGATCCGAGACTACAGCAAATACCCTGACACTTCCATGGTGCCAAAAAGCTGCTGGAGGAGACACAGGGTCTGGGATCCTTAAACGAAGCAATTACACGATTGACCTACTGCAAGGACATTTTCCCTGCACCCCAGCTGAGATCACTGGCTCTGAGCAGAAAAGGTAGCAGCAAAGAGAACATGGAGAATTGATGAAAGGTGTGTGTGTGTCACAAAAATTGCTGCTCCTACAATCATAAAACATTCTGGGAGCAAATAAACACTAAAACATCATCGCACTACACATTCTTCTGTGGGGTCAGGCTGATCTGGGGGATTCCGAACCACTCACCTCTGAACCAGGAGGGGGCTGGGCTATGTTTGGAGAACTTCCCTTTTCCAGCACCATCCACAGACATACAACAGGTGCGCAACCAGTACTAGTTGAATTACTCTAGGTTTCTTTGCATTTGCTCCCCGATTTCCTGGACGGAAAAGAAAAATATAGAAGTACCCAGGGATGAGCAAAGGAAAGGTACAAATGATACGTTCATTTAGAGCTGTGTTCTGATCCAGCCAAGAAGTCAAAATAGGTCCTGAATGGTTCAGCTTCTGCCTACAGCGCAAATCTGCCTCTCTGTCCAGGGAAATGACTAGGACGGAAGGGCATGTTTCATGGCATCCTCTTAAAATCAAGAAGGGCTGAAAGGGAACGAAGTCAAGAAAATCGAAGAAGAACAAGGCTGGGAAATTAGGCTGTAGGAGAGCTATGGCATTAGACTGCCTTAGCTTCACACTCTCATCCCCTCCACTAACTGCCAAGCTATGACACTTAGGCAAGCTACTCAGCCTCCATGGTCTCTTCTGTATTACGGGGACCTGCTCACAAGTGTTTTGTTTTGTTTTGTTTTGTTGTCCTCGAAAGAATCATCTCTAAAAAAAAAGAAAACCATCTGAGTTAATGCCCTCAGCACAATTTCTGGCACATAATAAGTACTCCGTAAATTTTAGTTTTCACTCTTAATGATTTTCTAAAATAATCCCAATTTCCTCTCTAAGATTTTTCACTAAACATGATTTGTTAACTATATAACTAGAGGTAAAATGTCACAAATCTCAAAGAGCTTTTGTATAAATATATTCACAAATCAGGGGGAAAAAGTTCTACTTCTCACTCCCTGATTTGTGAATATCTAGGGCCCCTCACGCCCACATAATGGGGTCATTAGTCTGGTCTCTCTGAATTGGAATTAGTCTCCTCCCAAAGCAGGCTATCATACACCCTGACAGTAGATTGAGGGTTGGTTCATCTCTCAAAGACAACGATGCGCAGATAAACTGGATTGCTTTGCTGTAAAAAGCCAAAGAATCTCATCAGTCTGGGGCTGTGCATGCTTGGTTTCTGGCCTGGATTTGTCCGCCAGGCCTTGCAGAGAGAGAGGGAGGAAGAGAGAGAGAGAGAGAGAGAGAGAGAGGACAGACCTCATCCACCTAAAACAAAATCAGGCTGACACAGGAAAGATGGTTTATGCTTTGTTTAAAGGCAAGTGTCACGACTTTTGGAATAACAGTCGTGCTGAAAAACTGACACACTTTTCCTCCTGGTATGTCTTTGCATAAATTGTTCCCCTCGCTGCAGGAGTAACCGATACCATCTGTGAGCGTTCTGGGCTCGTCACTCTCCTGATTCCCTTTCAAGCTGCATGTTTCTCTTCTCTGCCTCTTTTCAAAGGTGTAGTTACACAAGAGTGTCCCCTGCCACCCCAACTCCCTACCCCCAGCTCTCGGCCAAACAATGGGTCTGAGCGCCTTCCCCAAGCCTTTTAACCCCTTGCTTCCAGCCCGGCATCTGAAGGCGAAAACAATCCTCGGAGCCCGGCCCTCCCACTGCCTGTGATAGGCTGCCTGAAATAGCAACAGCCCGTGTCACCGAAAAGGGCAAAGCCTTCGGAAATAGAAACAAAGTTGGTTACAAATCACACTGTGTTTTTTTTTTTTTTTTTTTCCCACCCTTCTTTAGCAGGCGACCATGGGGAAAGTGACCACTGCCGTCAGAGCGGGCAGCCCGGGTGGCTCGGGGCCGCGGGGGCGCCTGTAACTTCTACGCGACCATGGTACCTGTTGAAAACAGCGAGGGCCCTGGGCTGCTGAGCCCCGGGAGGAGAGCGGCCGAGACCGAGGGCAGCGGCGCAGCCAGCGGCAGCCTGCATCCTCCCTGGGCCAGAGGTAAAGCGAGGCACAGGCCGGCGGTACTCGGCTCTCGCTCGTGTGTGTGTGTGTGTGTGTGTGTGTGTGTGTGTGTGTACACACGTGAGCGGGCGAGGTGCGTGGAGAGAAGGGGACAGGATCCGGTGGGAGCAGGAATGACAAGGAGCTGTAGTGTGAAGATCCAGGTCCCACTCCTGGCGGGATGGGTCCATCGGTTGTGTTGGCGGAGTGTAGAACTCTTACATTTTGGGAAGACTGACCAGCCAGAGAGTCCCGTGTGTAAACACACACACGCACACACACGCACACACATTTTCATTTATTGGCCCAAATGGGCAATCTGTAACAAGTGGACATTTAGAAACCCCATGTTTTACATCAGTGTTTTCAGGAGG
This sequence comes from Enhydra lutris kenyoni, assembly GCF_002288905.1. NCBI lineage: Eukaryota > Metazoa > Chordata > Mammalia > Carnivora > Mustelidae > Enhydra > Enhydra lutris. Next base: position 28,292,251 of record NW_019154101.1, on the reverse strand, counting down.
CTTCAGATAAGTATTAGTTACGTAATTAATGAACACAACTTTCTTTTTTACGTTCCCAGCCTCTGTTTGTTAAGAAGACTTTGTAATGAATTCAAGCCTGAAACCGCTGCTTGATTTGCTCCTGCTCTTTCCAACAGGCCTTTCAAACGGAGGTGCCTTTAATACTCTTTCCTTCTGAGGTGAAATCTGAAAAAGTTTTAATTCATTTCAGTGATCTTGGCTCTGCGGAATGCTGTTCTTCACCTCCACGTTGACAAATTCCCACAAACACGCTGCAAGCTCTTGGCTATCCTTTCCTACTCTTCCAGTTGGTTCCCAAAGAAATAGAAACCAATCATGATAGGAAATAGAATCAAACACAAATAATTCTCTCTCTAAGGTTTTCCTCAGCTCTTCTCCCTTTCACCATTCGATAGGTTTCCAAGCCAGAGATTGGAATTTCATGAGTAATCCAGAACACTAAACGATACAAAAGGCACATACCTTTCACCTTGCAATGGATCTATGAAGTTATGTTTACATCCTGGGTTTGTCTGATCTTGGATTTGAATCCACGACCCCTCTGTTGGAGGCGTGGATTGGGTCCTTGGCAATGAGAAGCTATTGGTCTTCCCTTCCCTGCTCCCTGCTCAGCTTTTCTCCTGCTTTCCCACTTCTGGTCAAGAATGAAGGTCTGGGGTCGTCCTTCAGGATGGCTGAGTCCCTCTCTGAAGCAGAGCTGCACCTTCCTCCACATGTGTTCTCTGGCTCATTAGTCTCAGAGCAGCCCAGGGAAGCTTGTATTTGAGGGTTCAGGGAAAGAATCGCAATGTTCTCTCTGAGTTCCTGAAAGATTGAGCTGCAGTGTTTGCTGAGGTAGCCAAATCAACAAAAGAGTTCACTAAATAGTCCTTGATAATGTCACAAAGAAGAAAAGAAACTTTGTCCTGAGGGGGCCTCGGCAGCAACAATTTAAAAAATGCACTATTTAATTTTGATACAGCTTTGAAAGCATGGTATATTCTTAATAGGTTAAATTGTGCAAGTGCACAAGTATCCTGAAACAAGGTCACAAGTATGTGTGTTTGGAAAGATTGAATATATTTACAAAACGAATTTAAAGTACAACTGTTTGTGTTCTAAAGAAATGAGAAGTGGATAAGTGGATAACCTTAAGTTATTTTTTAAATTTAATTCTAAATGAATCTTTGTTATATAGAAAAGGAAGCCGAAATGTTTCCCCCAAAACTTAAATAAATACAACTGATTTGTGCTATAGTTTACATTTAGATGAATACAAATATTTTAGTGTCACTTGTAAATTTTCCTAAGTTGTCTGACACATCTCTTGGTCCTCAAAGGCAATTATATGTCTACCGAATTCATAGTGCAGGCTCACTGTGTGGTTTGGGATGATACTTTAGTCTGTTTTATGAAGATGTTGAGGCGTCATACAATAATGCTTGCCAGATACCTCTTTTGACGTCTTTATATTTCAAACTTTCATAGTTTCATCCAGGAAATTCAGAGTATTTACATATGCTCAATAATGATCATTCTAATCCTACATTTGATGATTGAAGTTTTTGTATATTCCTAGATGGGAAAATTAAAGCACAAGGAGGAACTAGTCATACAACCCAGGGGAAGATAATTAAGTCATTCGAGAGACTGAAAAACAAATCAAAACAAAAATTCCCAAACTCCATGATTGCACATCCAAATGCTTTTCTGCCCAATGAAGAGTGTTAGCAGATCTTGTTTGGCCAACCCTCCTTGAGCTGGTGAGAATGCTTTGTTCCAATGACTAGAAGCTAATGAACTTAAATTCATTTTCAAGAAGTTATGACACAAAGTGCATATATTTTCAGTAAATTTTTACGTGTCTACAGACACGTTATAACTGACCTCATAGGAAGGGTTGAGCTCAATCCTGGTGCCGACCCCAACATACATGATATTAGAAAAGTGCAGTACCAGAACATCTCACACAAGAGAACGAAGATGTGCAGTTGGTTTGAGTTCATTCCGTGCTGGTGCACAACTGAGTGTGGTGTTTCTGGCTTGGGAGGCCGGATGCCTGCTCTTCCATCTCAGGAGATGGGTCTCCCAGGCTCTTCTAATTTCATGTTTCGAATGACTGGCTGAGGGGATGGTTTCCTTAAGGCCCCCTCTACCCCAGCAGCAACTGCCCCAATGTTCCGAAACCAAGAACAGTATTCATTGTATGAATGCAGGTTCTCAGCACGTTAGATCCTGCTGTCGAATGCACTGGAATTCAGGTCGCTAGAACTGGACTCACTGACCCAGCTGAAAGGGCTGGGCTCCATCCTCCTAAGACCCTTCTCAATCCAAAATGCCACAACCTGAGACATAAGAAATGCATACTTGGTCTGATCAGATGAGTGTCCGAAGGCAGTTTTCTCAGACTTGTTTAAACCTGTGAAACTCCTTTTGATAAAGGAGAAGCTGAATAGGTGATCGATATGTAAGAGAAGTCATCATGGCACTTCTCTAGAGAAAAGAGGGGAGGTAGAGAAAGGAAAAACTTGAGGCCGGTGGCTCCCTGCTCCCTTCCCATCCCTTGTATCCCCGAGCAGACTCCTGGGTGGGACCACATTAGCAAACCACAAGTCCATCACTTCTCTGCTCATGCAGGCCATGCTTAAAGAGGTCAGGGCATTCTTACTATGCTCCTACTGAGTCTTGGAGTCCCACGGTTAACCTAAACCAGGCCTCCTTGAATTCAGTCAGGCCTAGCTTTCTCAGGCTTCTTTAGGCAGCCCCATAAGAAGTATACTTTTTAGAGAGCTGAGGAGACTTTTAGAAGCAAGCTTATCCCCAGGGAAGAGTAAGTCAGACCAACCAGCTTGACCTCATAACAGAGCCTTGGTTGTGAGAGGAACAGTTCTAACAGTGAACCAGTCATTTTGGGAAGACCCAGGGCCTTAGCCATTACCATTCCTCCAGGCTTTCCATGTATCAAAGAGTGACAAAACCTCTGACAAAAATTATTGTGTTTTAAAAACACACATATTTAATAAGTTAATGGCTGATAACAACAAAAAGTTATTGTATGAAGCTTGATATTGCCAAGGGAATGCCGGGATTTATAGACGTGTGAATCTATGAGGGGCTGTAGATTCTTTTGTCTGAAAATAAGACCAGATTTAAAGATAATCACCTCTCTTTTCACTTCAGTCAACTTTTCTCTATGATTGTGCATAACACATCACTTGGAATTGACATCAAAAGTCTTAATTTGAGGCTTTTTGTGACTGTGAAGCTCCAGCAGGGGGCTTCTCCACGATCTAGAAAAAGAGAAGGCTCTAAACAAGCATGGCGGCACATTGTTTCACCACAAACTCTGGGTGGTGTGTCGCTCACACAGCAGGGCTCTTGTTTCCTCTGGAGATCACTGTGACCTAGAGAGGGCAGAGAGGTTGCCACTTGCCAAAGACTAGCTCCCAGGGGCCACTGCGCAGCAGACACGCATTGGTGGGAGTCGGCGGGTGGCAAGGTCTGACAGACACCAACAGAGCCTTTGTGCAATGTGGCTGACCTGGGGGGACTGAAATTAATCAGTAGGCACCAGTGTGCCCGAGCTGGTTTTACAGCTCTTGTCTGTTCCAATAGGTCAGTGCCCCTTTCCCAGCTGTTAAATATTTGTAATATCACCCTTCTTTCTGGTAGGACTGCTGTCAGGAGCCAAGGTCTCTGAGATCCCAGGAACAGGTCTAGTGGTAGCCCTTCACTTACCATGTTTGTGAATTTTCAATGGGGTACTTTTTAGTGGGCTGGATCTTCTATTAGCTGGTTAAACAAACAAACAAAAAAAAACAACCAATCCTGACAAAGAATGACTTCACCCTGGAGCTGCCTAAGGAAACTTCAACTGACATGTGGGAATCAAAGGTGATTTGGCCAATTTTAAAGTGTTATTTTTAGTTGCTGTAGATATGTGGGATTCTATTTTCCATTCAAAAATAGTTCTTGAATATGGTTTTGTAGGTAGCATTTTCTCAATAGTAAGAACCTAGGTAATACTTAGCCTAAGGTTGTGAAATGTTCTGAGAGCCTCCAGTGGCCCTCCATTAGTGTGCAGTTGGCTTTTGCCTCTAAGCATTGAAATGGCTCTTTACTCAGATTGGGTGGGAAAGCACCAGTTGTATGAGATTCTTAAAGATGCAGAGTTGGGGCTCCCTAGTTCTGTTTTCTTCTCATGCACAGTCTTCCCCAAGAAGATGAATTATTGAATAAAATAGGGGATGAAAGCCATGTAAAAAGACACCGAGTTTTTGTGGGGAGTAAGGGGGAAAGTCGACATAGACTTCTTCCCAAGGAGCTATTTGACCATACACCAAATAAAGATAATTTCTCATCCATCTTCCTTCAGAAAGTACCCAGTCTCTGTTAAAGGCAAAACTTGAAATCACCCCAGATATTTCCCAGCTGAAACTTTGAGTCAAATACATAATCTTTGTAGTAAATCATGAATTCATAGGGTTCTTTTCAATTTATGTTTGGTTTATTTTGGCTCATTGGTATCATTTTACCTCCTATGTCACAAGCACAGTCATTTATGCATTTGCTAAATGGCTATGCCTTGGTGATATACTAATTTTTCTATACAATTTAATAGAAGTAATAATAAGACTAAGATAAATGATCACATTATTTTATTTTTAGTAGCTTTTATTCTTTTTTGAACAATTGCTCACTTTATAGTGTTCTGCCAAAATATGAGGGAGAAAAATGCCATCCTTTGTTTGACTTTTAGGAGCATTTTTTTTTTCAAAGATTTTATTTATTTATTTGACAGACAGAGATCACAAGTAGGCAGAGAGGCAGACAGAAAGAGAGAGAGGGAGAGAAGCAGGTTTCCCGCTGAGCAGAGAGCCCGATGCGGGGCTCGATCCCAGGACCCTGGGATTATGACCTGAGCCGAAGGCAGAGGCTTTAACCCACTGAGCCATCCAGGCACCCCAGGAGTATTTTTTTCCTTGGAGTAAATTAAATGTAACTCACCTTTAAGCTGTTATCTGGTGCTTCCCCTGGAAGTAATTGTTCCTCAGAAACACTCATGACTCAGGTCTGCCTGGCACAATGAGAGTCTGGGGGCTGTTGGTTACATCCATATTATTTGCCTCAAAATGTTATGCTCCTGCCTGCACCTGCTTCCACACTTTGTGGAAGTCGGAGTTGGTAGCAATGTGCAGTGCTAATTTAGAAACCTGCCCGAAATGATATTTCAGCCTCAGATGTGCAGGGCTTTTACGAATGGAGAGAAAAGTTGTGATTAAGATCAATTTGTAAGGTGAGAGAGTATTCCCAAACTAACGAAATATTTCAATTCCACTGGGAAACAAAATTGTTGAAACCCCAAGGCAAAATTACGGGAAGAATTTTTCACGATGTAAGCCCAGTTATGTAGGTACTGCCAAAAACGAAGGAATTCAAGAATTTATGGAAAAGCATAACTGTTATGCTGGACTCAAGGCATCATTTTATTTCCTGCACTATCAGTAAGGGAGACTTTCAAAGTTTTACTTCCATGTTATGGCGATTTTACCCCATGGATTCAGACTAAACAAATCTTTATTGAACGATTATTGTGGGTCAAAGGCTTCTATTACTATTATTGCTTCTTATCTTTGCAACAACCTCAATGAGATAATATTATCCCCAGTTCACAGATAGGCAAACTGAGGCTAAGAGAATAACAGCAAACGTTACCATGCCCAACGCAGTTTTCATTCTCATGGATTCTCGTAACAACTTTATGAAGTAGGTGATGTTATTATCTACATCTTGGGAATGAGGACACAGAGGAACAGAAAGGTTAAGGGACATGTCACAAGCTAGCTGATAACTTGTCAGGCACTCTGACTCCTGACTGTACCTTCACCATTCGGCCCAGGCACCTTCTAGGGGGAAGAAAGGGATGCGCTCCAGAAAGCATGGGTAACGTGTGCCAGAGTCTCAGTATCCTAAGATCCAGTCCAGAGTTTTGCCCACCTGACCATTAATACCACCCAACACTGATGTCTCTAATTCCTGCTCTGTTCTGTGATCTGATCTGGGATTTGGGGTCTCTGTTACACTCATTTCAGAACTTTTTTTTTCTTTTTTATTATAGCTACTTCCTTAATTTTCCATGCAACATGTCTTTGGCTATAAGGTTATGAGTTTCTGGATAAAATATATATTCTGGTACCTATCGAAGTTCTGACTGCAGGTACTGTGAGCTTGGGCAACTCATGAGAAGTAGGAACTACGTCTTTCCTCTGTATTTCCATCAGGCGTCACAAGCACGTAGGACAAGGAAGCACCATCTTGAGCCATCAAATCCAGATATCAGGTAGGAAATCTCTCAGCGCAGTGCTCGCGGTGACCACCGTGCCGATCGCACTGTTTATCCAGATGAACCTCTCACCATCTGTGCCCAACACAGTGCCGGCCCAGGGTCCATCCTTCATCGTTACATGGGTAAATGAATTAAGTGTTTGTTCAGCTAAACTAAAGAACATTTTGCTTCAGCAAAACTAATTGAGCTGGATCCTTCAGAGTGAAAAAGGACACAGAAAACCTTATCCATGGTTACAGATTTTTCCAACTCATCAGAAAGATAAGAATCTAAGTAATTACAAGATGATTGCTTAGCCAATGTTGAGTCCACTAAAACTCAGACATGATGCTAGACCCTGGGTCCAGCGGTGAATAAGAGACAATCATGTGATGTAGATGCTTATTACCAACTGGTGGAGAGAGAAAAGAGATCGGGGAGCCCACGATGGAGAAGGTAGCTGGATGAATGATACTCTGCTAGGACCCAGGTGGGGGGCGGGGCGGGCAGCTCCACCAGCTTTTAATGGATTCTGGGAGATAGGAGAGCGAAGCTGAGTCAAGAAAGCATAACTGAGGTCAATGCATTTGCAAAGAGTATTAGAACCTTGTGCGCCAGTTCTCAGAAGAGAGAATGGCACATTCAGGGACCTACGGATATTTCTGTATGACGAGAGCACTGAGTTCATCCAGGGGCCAGAGGATGGCAGAGGAATCTGAAGATGTAAGCAGGGACCATATCAGGAAACCTTCGTGCTAAGCACCATGAGAGGAAGGATTCTTCGGAAGAGGCTCTATCAGTTTAGAGAAACCAAGCCAGTCTCTGCACGTGATCACAGCATTAGGGAGCCCTAGAGAGCCTCACCTGCATGTTGAAATCAGCTTCCTGGGGTCACCATTCTTTTAATATTTCAACAGACGAGCTCCAGCCCCTCTAAGGTTGGATCCACATGCCTCCTTGCTCCTTGCTCCCCGCCCCTCTCTGCCCATCCTCAAACTCACACTGTCTCCCTTAGGAGCCTTGTGGTCCTTCTGATCACTTTTTGTGCCAACTTCCTGCCTTTACTGATTGTTAACTTTCACCTTGTGCAGCGAGTCCTTTTCTCATGTCATTGCTCTGATCCACGTGTGGATCACCGCCCCTTTTCCTTTCTATTCTCAAATCCCATTCATAGGAGCTCTTCGTGGATTGCTGTAGGACAATAAATATTTGATGGGCCCATTAAAATTTTCTTGTCAAATCCACCGTAGGAAATTTCTTGTAAACTGACTTATGTAAAACACATATGCCTGTGACCCTGTTGTTTCCTTATGTGACCTTACAGCCCCCTCTCCCCCAAACCCGACAACATGTCTGTTCTTTTTCTTCCATTTTTCCTCTTTCTGGACATTCTTCTCCATTCTTTCTTGAACTCTCTTTCTCTTGCTCTCTCTGTTTCTCTCTGTCTGTCTGTCTGTCTCTCTCTCTTTCACACACACACATCAGAATTTGTCCTTTATATTACATGAAAACTCCTGACGTTTTTTTCTTCTCTCCCCTTCCCATAGTCCACCTGTGTATCATCGACGTGTCCCATGTGTTTTGCATCCATAGGGTTTACAATCTTATTTGTTTCTTCCCTTTGTATTTCCCTAATTTACAAATTTTAAATGCACTAAGGATTATTCGCTGCCATTTTCAAGTATGTAGACTCCTTTAACAACTCCTTCAACAACTTTAAATACTCACACCATAGTCTTTGAGGTTTTATATTTATTGATTTGAAAATATGGGCTGATGGAAACTTACTGTGAAATCAGGGGAACCTTGCATTTTTTTTTAATTTTTCATCATATCTACATACATCTGAAATCTTAAAGTTCAGGTACGTGTGTTATTATTTTTTTTCCAGCATTCACTAATCATTGATGGAATGAAGACCCTTTTTAAATATTTTATTAATCCTCCAAGGTCCCTAGCTCACCCCAGCTTGCACACATTGAGAGCCCCGCCCAGGAAACCTCAGAGGTCTCTAGGTAAGATTGTCTGCTGGTTTGTTTTCCTCATTCACCCCCCCACCCCAACTGTCTGTTAAAAACATCCATAAAAACATGGAAAAGATGGAAAGAGATGCAAAATCACAAAAGCATGAAAGCCAGATGTATTCATCAGTGAGTTAGGATTTAACCCTAAATAAGATGCAGGCATGGGCTTAATTCATAAAAGGCAGTGAAATTTTAGCGTTGCACAAACTCCCACAGGGCATCCCTAATTGAAAGAATTTTCAGGAACCAGCTAAAGGGCAGTCATCTCCACAGACCCCTGGAGCCGCGCTGGCAGAGGGTTCAAGTTTTGCTCCACAGCCTAATCTTCCCAGCCATCTTGTTACCGTTACTTCTCTTTCTCTCACAGGAACTACAGTTTCCAAGTTGTCCGCCGCTCCGGTGAGGTAGGAAGGACAGCGGCTTATTGGATTCAGGGACATGAAATCAGTGTTAAGAAGGGACAAAGCCCGGATGAGCCACTGGAATGGTGCCTTCCAGAAGTTGTAGTTTGGCAGGTACTTGTTTTGACAGGCGAAGGACTACGGGCCCCTTTAAACCAAGCAGGAATGATACCTCTTATTCCTAGTCAGGGGCCCAAAAACTGGAAGCAAAAAAAATTCCTTCCTCAATCCAATGGAGTCACACCAGAAAAATAACTAACAGACATCAGACATTTGGCTAGCAGCTACAATGTAGTTTTGAATGTTGGTGAGGTCCAGAGTTGACAGCCAAGAAAGAGTTCTTGAGACGTCTTTGGTGCAAAAAGGTGGTTTTATTAAAGCATGGGGACAGGACCTGGGGGCAGAAAGAGCTGCTGCATCTGGGTCATGAGAGGTGACCGATTGTATACTTGGGAGTTGGGGGATGCAAAGAAAAGGGAGGTTTTCTAAAGAACTTTTGTATGCTGAAGATGACCTACAAGACACTGGAGGCCTTACCATTGTCAATTTAAGCATTAACTTGAAGATAGTTAGGAGTTTCCTTCTGGAAGTTAGGTTATGGATAAGAATACAGTTTTCTTGTAAATCACTAAGACACTTGGTAAACTGATAGAGGCTCCTGTCTTTTTTGGACTGTGATCTTTAGTAGTTAACCATTTGGATTTTTTTTTTTCCTTCCTTCCCTTAGTTTTAGGGCAGCCAGGAGTGTCTGAGGAATATCACACAGATCCCATCTGGGGCCATGGGGTGTCAGCTCGTGCTTTGCCCTCAGCTGGCCTTCTGCTCCCTCATCAACATTGCGCCTCCTGGCCTAGCTAAGAGGGAACTAGTGGCTAGAATGAGGTGTGTCAGACACTAAAAAGCCAACAGCTGCTCTCACTCCCTTCTCATTTTCGGCCTTTCCTAGCTGCGGAACTAAAATATTCCAACGCTTGTGTCTCAGTCTTTCTTGCCAAGATGGACCATGGAACCCATTGGTTCTGGTCAATGAGACATTTGGGTGAGTCTTCAGTTGGGTCTGAAAATGAAGCTGCCAAAGACAGATTAGAGAGAAAAGCATCCAAATGTATTTAATGTAGGTTCTGCACGTCATGGGAATCTCCACTAGGAAATAAAGACTGTAAGAAATGGCTAAGTGTGTGTACGCTCGGTCTGATGATGAGTGGACAGGCATGGAGTAACATGGCAGGTCAAGCTGTATGAGGTTAAGCATAGGAAGCTAGGGGAGGCTTGGCAAGGCCTGTTTGTTCAGATTCTTCGTGGCCGCTCTGTGTCTTCAAAGATAAGATTGCTCCCTTCCTCTGGGTGTAGGGAGGGCATCTCTCATGTGAGGGTTTGCTACCTGCTTCCAGGGAGAAGGGCAGGGGGAAGGTCAGAGGGACCCTCCTGCTTCTGTTATTTTCTCAAACTCCTTCAGATTAAAATACTCAATAAGCCAAGGTACCACATTTTAGAGGTAGCATATCCTGAAATCCATCATCTTCCGCGGTGCTTCTAGATAGTTTCGGCCCTGATAAAAGCAAAAAGGCCTTGCCCCACGCCTTCTTCCATTGTCACCTGCCTTTACCTTTGGCTTTTTATGTGTGGAGCTGCGGCAGCCACCTTGCACATATGGTGGCAAATTGGGGACAAAAGCCAATCCTCTGAGGAGGCAGGAACAGAAGGATGGATAGAGTGTGAATCCTTGGAAACACCAAACTCAACTTGGTCTTCTCGCTAATTAAACAGTAAATGCCATAATGTTTTTAATCCTTGTTTTTTAGGTTTTGGTTTCTCACAGTCAAAAATATCATAACTGATCTGGGGGCTGGGTAAAGAGAAGGCAGCAAATCTGGCCATTGGCAAGTCCATTTTAAAAACAAAGGCAAGGAAGGGATGCATTTTGAGATTTCTTTTTTAAGGGACCATTCGTAAGTTTTGAAAAGCATCTGATTTCTGTTCTCTGTAATTTTGTAAAAGTGGACTCTGAAAAAAGAGATTAGGACAATGTCTGACAATGAGAATAAGTTGAGGTGATGACAGGGCTGAGGTTGGAGGTGCAGACAGACCCGTCTGAAACTGTAACGAGTGTGAGGACAAGAAAGCCGCAGGCATAGAATTATCTGGAATCTGTGACATGGAGGATAAATGGGAGATACTTCTCTAGGTGTACATAGAGAGCACAAGAAGACGGAGACCGGAAATAAGATGAATATATATAACGAACACCTACATAATTATCACTAAACAAATAAGGGGAAAACCCTGAACACTAGAAGTCTTTTCTCAGGAAAAATACTCAAGTAGTAGCAGCAGAATTTGGAAGAAGCAAGAGCCCAGACTTATCCTGGTGAAAGTCGCAGCCTGAAGGAGGGAAAGAGGGGAAGAATCAGAGGAAAACGAGTGGAAGGAAAGAAAGAAAAGAAGGAAAGTCCTACATGTCATCAGCAGAGGAGGACAGTTAACGGGAGCAAGAGCCAGGGACAGGCGAATAAGCCCACGTAAGCAGATTCCCCTCTGTGCACCTGTGCAGGCCACAGAAGTCGGGAGAAGATTGGTTTCAGGAAAGTGTGTCCGTACAAGTCCTACTGAATCAAACCTGAGATTTGAAAAATGAAAAAGAAAGCAAAGTTCCTATCCTTTTGTTTTAGAAAGGTCAGACCCTAGCAGGTGTAGAGGGAGGCCAAATTTTCCACTGGGCTGAGTTTCAGTATGCTAAAGAGGATTAGGGGGCCGAGGAGGGGGAGAGGGGTTAGAAGAAGGCTAGAGCCCAGTGTTTGCCATCACAGGGGGGCCCACACGTGGTCTGGGGCTGAGAGGCAGCATCTGGGACCTTTGGCCGCTGGTGGAACCAGCTCAGCTCTCATGGGTCTGCGGGAGCTCTCTGGTTAAGCCAGTGTTCCTCCATGCGACATCCAGTAAGCCTAACGAGCTCTCGTGTCAGGCCCTGTGTGGGTCCCTTGAGGGTGATACTCCTACTCTCAAGGCGCTCCGGATCCAAAGTGACTGGCATAACTGAATAAAATGCAGGGTTCTGTGAGGCCACGGGAGGAAAGGCAAGGGAGAGGAGAGAGAGCAATGCTAACCAAAGAGAGGCTGTCTGGAAAGGTTTTGTAGAGAAGGGGAATTTCAGACTGTATCTTCAGAGATGACTCAGATCTCCCTAAGCTCCGAAGTTAGGGGAGAGACATGCCCTGAGGGGGAGCAGCTCCAAGAGAAGCACAAGCCCGGGAATGTGCATGGCATTTTCCAGAAACAGCAAGTGGTGGGGATGGGCTGAAGAGCTGGTGCCTGGAGACCGCTGTGGGGCCTGCAAAGCTGAGTCCCAGATGGGGCTGCCGCACACAGTCTGAACATCTAGAGAACAAGGCCGTGCACAGGGCTGCCATTTCATAACACAGAAATATATGAGTGATAATGAAACAATTTATGGTCTCTACCAGGGTGCTGTATTAACAGGCTAATAATAGTGCTGAAAGCTTTATAGAAATGCTAATGCTGTGCTGCTCAGACGCTAAGTATTTGTGTAAATACAGAGTTGTATATGCTCACTGTTCCAGAATATTACGCATTCATCTTTTAGTCTACTGACAGGAACTTGGGAGGAGAGGACCAAGGATCCATATTCTGGAGTGCTGTTATCATTCATTCTTTTATTCAGTCACTCAAGGAACATTCGTTGAGTATTTATTTACCTTGTGCCAAAGACCAGAGATGAGAATACAGAGATAAAGAAAGCTGAGTTCTTGCTTTAAGGACTTTCGGTTGAACAGAAGACAAATGAATAAATAAATGAGCACCTTGAATGACAGGCACCCTAGAAACACATTCTTTGGGCAGGAGGAGCACCGAGGGCTTAAGGTGAGGCTGCAGAATAAGGCAGAGCTGGGTGGCTTTACTGGGAGAGATGGCACTTGAGATGACTCTTGGAAGAAGAGTTGGGATGAAAGATACTCAGAAGGAGTGGAGAAAGGGGGAAACCACATCTGCAAGGCCATTTGGGGGCCACTGCAAGTTTTTCTTGAGCAAACCATGAAGTAGGGGGTCTTCTCCATTTCTGAGACCTTGGCACGGGGCCAAGTGGTCTAATCCCTTGGCTGCCTGCCAGAAGGATCTGCGCGCACACGCTCTGCCGGGTGTGGTAGGGCTTGGTGAGCGGGCAAGTGTTCACTGTGTGTCCATTATGCACATAGGCTATAGTCGGCATACAGGGAAGAAAGGAAAGCAGACAGCCGGCAGCAACTCAAATATTATGGAAAACTGAGTGTCTCGTGCATGAGCCAGTTAGAGCGTGGCTTCCTGTGAATCACCGTGAACAGCAGACAATGCAGCCTTTGTGACCTTGCTAAGGCTGAGGAGGCTCCTGCCCTCTGTGTCTTCCGTGTGGGTCTCGGGCCTTCGTGTGAGGCACCTTGCTCGTGAGTGCCTCTCTCGTGAGCGGTTTTACCTTCTTACCTTGTTATAGCATCCTCATGACACCAAAAGGCACACCGCTGGTCTTCCAGCAAAGCAGCCAGACGCAGGGGGAGGCACGAGCCAAGGGACGGCAAGTGCCACTTGCACATGGTTTCTGTGATGTCTGAAAAAGACAGAGACGTCTCTGTGGCCCTTTTGGGGAAAATGAATGTGAAGAAACGGCCCCTGTGAAGCAAAACCGAAGGAGATGCTCAATATCACCAAAACGTGAAGTGCAAAGTGTTTGACTTCATGGCTGGATGTTCTTTGAAAAGACATTCATTGGAATCCCTTGTCCTGCCCTCTCCTTTAGCTCTGGCTGCTTTTTCTGGGCACAGCGAGCTGCCTAAACTCTCCCATCAGTGTTTAGGCAAACATAAAGCCCACCTTCCTGCCACATGTTCTTTCATTGTTCGTGCCCAGATCTCTTGGAAAAGCTGTTTCTGCTTTCTGATGCCCATAGGATAAGGCCTTGCTTTTATTACCATCAACCAAAAGTAGGCAGGGAAAGAAGCCCACTTTTTATGTTTCTCTTCATTGTCTTTATATGATCAAATAACTCCAGGAAATTGTCCTGTGGTGGAAGTCCCACAGTGGCACAGGGCCACAATCCCAGGAGCATTAGGCACTAACCTTCTACAGGCTGCTGGAATTCAAAATCCCAAATGGGCGTCGTGAAACTTGTACAGGAACATCAACAGTACTAACTAGCAGTATCGAGATGAGTGGAAGTTGTTTTGGTCGGTATCCCTTAAAGCATATCACAAGGAAGACAAACCCCTCAAATAAGATGCAGACAGTGAAGACCTTAGCCTAATTCTGTGGCATATAACCCATGTTGGTAGGCCTCTTGTGTGGGAATAAGGCCACAGAATGTCTTAGTGTACATTTTTAGGCTTTTAAAGGCCAACTCCCTAGATAGATGATACGTAGATCAATCGATCGATCGATCCATAGATAATGTGTTATGTAAAATTATTTTAGAACTTGTAATTTTATAAAAATAATTTTTAGTAATTCATATAGAAATAATTTTGTTATATTTTGAAGAATTTTATTATCATATTTTTAAAACTCTTAGCTGCTGGGTCTCCAGAGGGACATTGACAAACCAGGATGGGTTCCAGACCCTTTGCACACATCCCAGTTCGTCGGTGTCCCATAAACACTGACAGAAAGAACAAGGCATATGAACCTGAGTCCAGAAAATGGACAAAGAAACAGGGTCTCTCCCCTGTCAGGAGCATTTCCCCCACAACACAAGAAGCAGGCTTGTGACTTGCTCCACGCCTCACACCCACTCCTCCTCAATTCACTACCTCAGACTCTGTCTGAAGTAGAATGATAGAGCACCAAAGGAAGGGACTCTCAATGGGTCTTTCTTTTGGTAGGGAAACCCTATTTCCCACCCAGCAAAGGGGGAAAACTAGGAAGGGAAAGGAGAAGGGCAGAGTGGCAAGGACAGTCTTCTGCTATTCAAGTGGCTCCGGCATCTGTTCTGCCATGTCCTTGACTCAGTATCCCCATGCTGGCCTGTGTCACTCAAAATCCCCTTCTGGGTTGCCTCCCTCGATCTAACTTTTAAGTGTTTCATTCTCCAGTGTTACTTATTTCTTTAATCTGAATATCGGTGACCAATTGCCCGAACACATAGAAGCTAATCAATATGGCAAACAGAGATAAAATGAATGACAAGTAGAGATATGAAGTAATATGATATTCTTATCCAAATGTGAGAATTTGACCTGATTCTCCTTGTGGTAGAGAAATATGTTGTTCTAGCACAAATTTTGGTGTGTGTGTCTACGTGTGTTTGTGTATAGTGAAATATGAGGATATTAGGACCACAGCGGGGAAAATATGTGGAAATTTAGGACATGAATGAACCTGTAAGAGAGTACTTTTAAGTCATTTTACAAGTAAAGATTAAAGCAGTGCATAATAAATGATAGATAAAAGAGATATCACCAGAATGTTAAATTTCTTGGGGGGCAACTACTAACTACATCTGGTTTCTTTCGTTGCTACAGATATGCCTCCCAGTACCTAGGAAAATGTCTGCTGTGTACTGGTACTAAATATTTGTTTTCTGATTCGCTAGATAAACCACTGATTTAATTTTCATTTAATGGTTTGTGTTCACTATGCTCATGAATTCAATTCTATATTATTGTGGATTCTTGCATTTTTATTTGTTCCTCCCTCTAAATAGTCAATCTTTTTTAGATTATTTTTTTGAAGTCACCTATGTCCCAGGATCCTGGAAATGTAAAATGCGTTGGATATTTCTTATGGAAGGAAATTCAGACCAACTTTATTTGACCAGCTCCTTTTTCTAACCCCCTACAATGGCAGGGTTAAATGGCCCTTGCTCAGCCTATGATAAAAATGTACCCGCATACATGTCTAGTCCAGTCTATACACATCTCAGGTCTTTTCTTCTCCAGCTCCCTTGCTGTTTTCTCCTCTTGTAAATGTTGGCATTCCCTAGGTCCCAGTCGTAGCCCTGCTTCTCCTGCTCCTCTGTTTATTCTCTCTAAGTGATCTCATTCATTCCCATGATTTTAAATCCCAGATGCATGCTGCGGAATCCCAAATACATGTCTCCAGCCTTGACTTTTAAATTCCAAATCTGTATATTAGTATGAATTGACATTTTAAAAAAGATTTTATTTATTTATTTGACAGAGAGATAGAGAACACAAGCAGGGAGAGGGAGAGGGTGAAGCAGGCTCTCCGCTGAGCAGAGAGCCTGATGTGGGACTCAATCCCAGGACTCTGGGATCATGACCTAAGCCGAAGGCAGCTGCTTAACTGACTAACCCACCCAGGCACCCTGAAGTGACATTTTTAACTGAAGGTCTTATAGATAAAACAACTAAAACATTTCAGTAAATCTAAAACAGAGATCTTCTGATTTCTACTCCTTCTTTTACCCCCACTTGTAACCAGTTCTCTTCTCAGTCTTCCTTTGCTCAGTATATTTCCCTGAACAATATATAGGCCTGTACACAGGGTATTGAACATTGTAAAATCACCCAGCCAACAGTTCAAACCATGGAGGCGTCTTAGGTTCAGACCCACCTCTTCACCTTCTAACTCCAATTCATGAACAAGTGTAGTCATTTTTACCTCCAAATTCCCTTGAATCTGTCTACTTGTCTCCAGGTCTACTCTGAACATCCAAGTCTAAGCTACCATCATCTCTTGTTAACTCTAAGGCAACATATTACTCTTTGTTATCAGTCTTGCTCCTGGAAGAACGAGTCTGCAACCAGCAGCAAGAAACTCTGAAGTCAATGCCCCATACTGCTCAGTGTGCATCAACCCCTCTATCACTTGGAAAACCATAAAAAGTTGTCACTGTGACTTGCAGGACCCTGACTGAAGCATCCCCTCTGTACCTCTCCAAATTTAGTGGATCCTATTTACCTCTCTAAGCTGCTGTGCCCCACATATGATGTACTGGCTGTCCAACAGTTCCAGAAACATGCTTTCCTGTGTTACACCTTGCAAACTATTGTTTCCTGTTGCTGCAATGCTCTTCAGTTGGTTAGTTTTTGTTTCATTTTGTTTCTTTCTTCACAAGTTACAAATATATAACAGACATCCACATACCTCTTTCTGAAAATTAATGACTATTTACCTTTTGCTATTTTCCCTCAGTTTTTAACATTAAATTATAAAACAATATGAAGTCCCTTTTGCTCTTCTTCCCCCCAAGTTCCATTCCCCTGCCTCCTTATTCAGAACAAGTAATGGGTGCTATTAGTTGCCTCCCTTGCATCCATTTCTTTCTTCTTTCTGGTGCAACTTTAACTTTGTTAAGGCACACACGCACACACCCACGACCAATATCCTCATATGTTTTAGCAAGAGCCAACTGTGGTCGGATGTGGCCAAGGAGATATGAGGTCAGGTTTCCTGGTGCTTCATTTTCCCCCAGGTTCCACCAGGGGACACCTGTAGCACTTCTTGAGGCTCCTACCCTCTCTACTCTGTCCTCCGTTAGAGGACAGCCTGCAGCAGGACCTGAGGAATTGGGCTGTCTGAATTTCTGATCCAACGCCAAAGCAGGAAATAAACGGTGTTCTTGTTTGCTCAGTCTTCATCATCTGTCATCTGCTTATCTTGCATAGCTCTCTGCTAGTAACTAAAAACAGCATCAGCAACACGAATAGAAGGAAGTGACTTCCTAAATGTATCCCCTCTCCTCCCAAAAATGAAAGAAAAGGATTTTTCTTTTTACATCTGATCATTTTTGTTAAGATATTATTTTATTATAACATATTTTAATACATTCCTAATATATTTATTATTTTATTATTATATATTTATTATTTTAATATACGTTAATATATTTATCTTATTTTTTTATATATATTTATGTGTGTGCTTCTACTCAGTGCTCCGAGAAACTTCCTTATATAAGGTTAAGTCTCCATTCAGACGTAAAGTGTTTAAAATAACAGTGCAGAACTGACCTCTCTGTCTCTCCTCTCTGCCTGTAGGTTGCGGCATGTTTACTCTCCTGTCATCTGCCACAGCTGCTGTCAGTGGCCTCCTGGTGGGTTATGAACTTGGGCTCATCTCTGGGGCCCTTCTTCAGATAAGAACCTTATTAGCCCTAACCTGCCATGAGCAGGAAATGGTTGTGAGCTCCCTCCTCATCGGGGCCTTTCTGGCTTCCCTCACTGGAGGGGTCCTGATTGACAGGTCTGGAAGAAAGGCTGCCATCATCTTGTCATCCTGCCTCCTTGGCCTCGGAAGCCTAGTCTTGATCCTGAGTTTATCTTACACAGTTCTCATAGTAGGCCGCATTGCTATAGGGGTTTCCATTTCGCTCTCTTCAATTGCCACGTGTGTTTACATCGCAGAGATCGCTCCACAACACAGAAGAGGTTTTCTTGTGTCCCTGAATGAGCTGATGATTGTCACTGGCATACTTTTCGCCTACATTTCAAATTACGTGTTTGCCAGTGTTACCCATGGATGGAAATACATGTTTGGCCTTGTTATTCCCTTGGGAGTTTTGCAGGCAATTGCAATGTATTTTCTTCCTCCAAGTCCCCGGTTTCTGGTGATGAAAGGACACGAGGAAGCTGCTAGCAAGGTTCTCAGAAAGTTGAGAGGCATCTCAGATACAACGGAGGAACTCGCTGTAATAAAATCGTCCCTGAAAGATGAGTATCAGTATAGTTTTGGGGATCTGTTTCGATCAAAGGACAACATGAGGACCCGGATAATGATAGGCCTGACACTGGTATTTTTTGTGCAAGTCACTGGTCAGCCAAACATACTATTCTATGCATCAACTGTTTTGAAGTCTGTTGGGTTCCAAAGCAATGAGGCAGCCAGTCTTGCCTCCACGGGGGTTGGAGTTGTCAAGGTCATCAGCACCATCCCTGCCACTGTCCTTGTAGACCACGTTGGGAGCAAAACCTTCCTCTGTATCGGCTCCTCTGTGATGGCAGCTTCATTGGTGACCATGGGCATCGTGAATCTCAACATCCCCATGAACTTCACCCGTATCTGTAGAAGCCATAGCCCTATCAACAAGTCCCTGGATGAGTCTGTGTTTTATGGGCCAGGAAATCTGTCAACCCGTGATGACACTCTTAGAGAACTCTTTAAGGGGATGACTGCCCACACCAGAAACTCCCTAATGCCCACGAAAAATGATGTGGATAAGAGAGGGGTGACGACCTTTCCAAGTGCTGGACTGAGCCAAGCTGAATACCAGACAGTCACAGACCCTGCGGACGTCCCAGCTTTCTTGAAATGGCTTTCCTTAGCCAGCTTGCTTGTTTATGTTGCTGCTTTTTCAATTGGTCTAGGACCAAGTAAGTATTTTATTTTTTTATTCCTTCCTTCTTTGCCCTTATGAATGTTAACAGATTGCTTTTGACCATCAGAGCGTCTTACGGCTATGGTACATTTTACATAAAACTACTAGAAGTAAGATGGGGATAATACTGGCCACCTGATGTTTCTACTAATGTGGAAAGTATGCTTGGCTCATACCTCCTTTGTGAAATGTGCAGGGCTGGTATTCCACAGAAAGATTAGTTTTCCATTATCTGTCACATGAGGATAATTTAAGAGCGATTGATTGGAGTAAACCAGACCTCGAAAGATACATATTGCCCAAGAGAATACATTGTTTTATGAAAGCAGTTTACTGGGATAACATTTTCTTCTGTATCATTCCTGAGTTCTTTATAAATGGAAGAAAAAAAATCAATCATTCTGATTTTCTTAAAGGCATACTCCGGGAGGCATTCAGTAAAGAATGAAGAACTGGAAACAATGAGTTGGGAAGGAGGGTGGATTATTCCTTTAAGTACCATGTGTTTTATCACCAGAGTAACCTCCCTGAGCACTTTACTCATTAAGTAGGAGAATGGGAGTCAAGGTACTCCCATTCAATACAATATAAACAATTTACAGGGAGATAGCTCCATGATCGTCTTATTTTATGCAGCCAGTCTACTCCAAGGAAGATGTTTAAACACTTCTTTTGCACAAACTCTCTAGAGTTTTCTAGAACAGATTGTTGGAGTTCCTTGTCTTGCAGTGTCTTACCCAGTCTAAAACTCTCTTTAGCGAAGTAAAGTGCACCTCTTACACCTTGCTTTTATTCTCTCAGACTTCTCTCCCCTTCTCCTTTTCTTCCTTCCTCTCTCACACAAAGTCTTGTTGTTTACGAGGATCAAGGACCAAACGAATGTGCTCAAATAGAAGGAAGTAGTGGAGCTTGGGAGCATGAAAAGACATAGGTTATGCTGAAGGAGAAGGAATCTCATGGACAAATTTTGGTTTCTGGTGTCAGTGTTTCCAGAAAGAAAGTCACTTTAGGGCTTGCTCTGGTGATCTATGGTTAAGTCATTAACTCTTCATTCAGGTGATATGTATCAAATGGCTATTTTTTCCCAAGAACAAAGAACCATGCCAGATGTTAGGGAAATAGTAATGAACAAGACAGACACTGTCCCTGTCTTCAAGGAGATTACTCCTAACTTCACTGAGCTATATTCCCCCTGTCTGCTGCTTTCTGGTCAGTGACTGGTGGGTTTGGCCTGCTTAATCTCAGGTAATGAATAACTAGATTTGCACAGGGTGGATCCAGCCTCTCCTGCAGCTCTGTTTCCTCACCGTGCGGTGGGCTGTAAGTGAGATCAGCCTCTGGATATTGACTCTTTCAAATTCCAGAATGAGAGAAGGAATCTCATTGACTCTGCTCTTTGCCATGCAGAGTCATAATTGGTTGTTCAGGGACACCTCTAAGCCACATGGTCCAAACTATGGATGACCAGAGCTGGCCCTTCCTCTGGCATTAAGAGTAGACGAGTCTGCTTACGAGACCTGTACATGGACTGATAGAGTAAATACTACAATACCATCAGCTTCTGATCTCTCTGACTTGTTTCTGAACCTTGGCCCACCTTGTTAGGACTTAACAAAGATAAATATTATTAATGAACAGTTTCCTAGAAACAGGTTTCTACTATATTTCAGGATTTAGTTATCTTGGGTGTGTACCTGGGAGACATTTGTCTTAATCAGTTTGGGTTGCTATAACAAATCACCAAAGGCCATGGCTTAGACAACAAAGATTTATTTCTCACAGTCTAGAGGCTGGCAAGTCCAAAATCAAGGTGCTGGCAGATTTGGTTTTTGGTGAGGGCCCCCCTCCTGGTTTGTAGATGGCCATCACTTTCTTGGTGTGTCCTCATATGGCAGAGGGATGGAGAGAGAGACCTAGCTAGCTTTATTATGTCTCTTCTCATAAGGCATTAACCCCATTATAGGGCTCTACTTGATGACCTAATGACCTCCTACAGGCCCTACCTCCAAATATCACATGGGGAATCAGGACTACAACATATGAGTTGTAGAGAGGACACAAACATGCAGTCCAGACAAATACTTAATGTCGTTACTCTGGTACATGAAGCTAATGAACTTTGAAAAAGCATCTTATACTTTTATTTTTAGAAACTCTTTAAAGTCTACCAGAAGGGCAAGAAAGAAGTGTTAGTTTGTACCAAGGAATAACTTAACCTTCTTTGTGAACATTCCTGTATGAATAAGTACAGTCAGTTTTGCTCATATGATAAACATCAGGTGATATTGTCCTCATTGATTTCCTTTGCCAGCATCTTTTTTTCTATAGATTTATTATAAAACAAAATATTTTTTACATCAATTTTCTTGATACGATTTTTTGAAATATCAAGAATCAACTAAGAATCTAAGGAAAGCTTAGCAAAAAGAAAAGGATGCTTTCTTTGTTTTAAGTCAGAGACGTTGATCTTAAACTTCAGAACCCACCCATTCATGGTCAGAGTTTTCCCCAGCTCATACTACCCTTCTCCCTTTAGTTTTTGGGTGACTTTGAAAAAATGCAGCAAATTCTCAGCACTAGTGTATCATTTGATGCATTATTTTATTAGAACAAGAATTCCCCTTTTCAGGAAACTTAGTTTGATTTTGGAAAAAAATATTGGGGGCTGTTTGTTATGTGCCTTTTAGGATTCTTTAAATAGTATTCTATGCTAATTTTTAAAAAATGTAATTTGGGCTTTAGATTTGACTAATATTTATTGACACCTCTTACATCAGATACATAAGAGGAAGGCTTTTCATACTTTGGAGTGTTTCATTTTACTTTCACCACAAGCCTGTGAAGAAAGAGTATTCATCAAATTTTATAAATGGTGGCACTCTATCTCAGAGAGGCTAAGTAACTTTCTCAAATAATTGAAAATATCTCCTGTCTTCTGAAATTCAGTGGTAATGCCTCGTCGAGGACACGAATAGACAGTCCAGTGTTGGTCTTGTTAGTAAATGTTAATTCCTTTTAGTTCCCTCTGCCATGAAAATACATTAGAAGTAAGAATGAATGGAAATAGTGAATCACTGTCCACTGTGCTTTGGGCCACTCTGCATTTTATTCAAGAAAGAGTCTCTCTTTTTCTGAAAATCTGCTCTGTAAGCGAGCATGTCTGTTTATGAGGCTGAGCTATACAGGATAAGAGAGGGAGGATAATGGTAACTTTTGATGTGTCCTCACTTGAATAACTGAACTTGATTCAGATAATGTTTTATGTGTATTTGGTTAGAATTCAAGCTCAGCCATAACAGAGACCAAAGTAACAGTAGGTGAACTAAGGTTGGAGTTTGTTTATCTCTCATTTAGCACCTGAGTAGTTCTGGGGGCTGTGGAGGCTTCCAGGGTCAAGTGCCAGAAGCCTATAGATGGTGTTCCCAAATCTCCCTGTAGTCAGTGCTTTACTGTTGGTTCTCTATCATGATGACTACTTAGAAATACTAAGATGAATTTTAAAATTTCATCACCCTTTTCTGATGGCTAATGATCCCTTGGGAATAAGCGAAAGGCAAGAAGTACAGTCAATGAAAGGGAGGCTGGGTATAGAGGGGCCTGGATAATAAGGCACCGTGAGCAATTCCATCAAGGAAGCAGAACCACTGTGAGGAATGGGGGCAAGGAATTTCCTACTAGGGTTGCACTTCACACTGGGGAAGATGAGAGGGGAAGACAAAGGGGATGGTGAGAGGAAAAGGAGAAGGTTGTTTCTCAGGGTCACAAAGGGAAACTGGTGAAGAAACCTGTGGAAGCCTGTGGAAGCCTGTTGCCTCTGCCTCTGGCTATGGCCTGAGGTCTCTGCAGGTCAGCAGGGTGCAGGGAAGAAAAGCTGGACTCAAAGCCAGGACAAATTGGAATCTGTGAGAAGCGACTGGAGCCCGTATCTGTCTCTCACCACATCAA
The DNA here is from genome assembly GCF_002288905.1 of Enhydra lutris kenyoni. NCBI lineage: Eukaryota > Metazoa > Chordata > Mammalia > Carnivora > Mustelidae > Enhydra > Enhydra lutris. Next base: position 28,269,235 of record NW_019154101.1, on the reverse strand, counting down.
CTCTGAGGACACTGGTCACCTTCAGAAAAACAGGTGTCCTTCTCCACAGAATCCTGACTGTGTGCCTGGTCTAGTAGTAGGAAAGGCTGGAGGAGGGGACCCGTTCACTGGCTGCTCCCCCAGACCAGCGAGGAGAGGCAGCATGTCACAGCAATGTGACAAGCTGCAGTAATTTCTAGGACCCAGCATGGGGCTGATGTGTCACTTTGGCCTTCCAAGTTTCTTTCAAATATATCTTCCCAGCAACCCTCACCAAAAACTACAGAGGAGGGAACTCTGGGAAATGTAGTTCCAGCTGGGATAAATGGACACAGTATAGAACCGCCCAAGTAAGAAACTCTGGACTCAGAGAGAATAGCTGTGAATATGGAAAAAAAAAATTCCAGAAGGTCAACAGCCCTGAATTCTCTCTTCAAATGCTGTGATAGGTATTTATTTCTTTTAATTAAAACATTAATTGTTAAAATGGATGACTAGCTTCCATTCCATTTCTTTCTGAAAAGAGATGAGGTCATTAAATTAATGTCTCTTGGCTTTTGTTTCTCTAGCTATAAAACCAAAAAACACTCATTTGCTAATGCACTGTAAAAGCCTCCACATTTATTTTCTCAGGGGCGTTCATAATCTCCCTTGAGCTGATGACTCTCACTTATCTCTCCAGTTCTATCGTGTCATATGGCTCCTTTTCTCCTAATGAGTACTGGATTTTTCTACTTTTACGCTTTACTGTCAGCCCAAGGTGAGAAGCCCAAATGTTGAATTCTTTTCTCCCTTATGCCAGGGGAATGTCCCTTGCTGTCATTCAGTCTGGTGTTCTGGGCCTTTTCTCAATCCAGTCAATGACCAAATGTTCTTGCATTTCCCCTCACAAATGGCTCCTGTGTGTATCTTTTCCTTTCCATTTCCATAGTCTACCCCATATGAGCTCATGCCTAGATTCCTGGAAGACCCTTCCTGTAGTTCTCTAAACACTGCAGGTCCTTCCCATGTCCACCCATCCGCCCATCCTCTTTCTACAACTCTCTGACCCATCTCTGAGAGAAAGAAGGTGTGATTTTCAAGGCCCATCATCATCTTACTCAGTTCTGTCTGCATGCCTGCACATCTCTGGGGGCACCATTTACCTTGTAGTCATTGGCTTTGTGCTCTGGGGCTACCATTCGTACAGAAGTACGTGTAGATGCCTCATGCCAGAACTGCAAAGTGAGGGACGCCCCCTGCCGATGTGCAGTGCTCTCTGTGCTGCTTTATCTCCACTGCTCCACACCCCAGTCAAGGTCAGGGGACACAGGCCCTGGTGGCCCTTCTCATTCCCTTCTACTCTACCCAAATCCTTCCTATCTTTAAAATTTAGTAGAAGTCTTAATCTCCTTTATGAATTCACCCCGTTTCTTAGAGGTTTTTATTTGTATGAACTAGGAAGTATTTCTAGTGTAACATAGTTCAGGTCTGGGAGACCAAGAGCCTGAATTTAAAATCAGAAAAGCTGGGTTCTTCCAATTCCAGCCTTCCTGCCTACCGGCTGTGTGATCTTTAAGTTAGCTATCATCTCTGAAGCTGTTTTGCGTCTATGAATTGTGCATAATAATGCTTGTTCCATCTCATGGGGTGTAGTGAGTGTCCTGTGAGCTGATGCACGGGTGTGTTGGGGTTGCTGTTGCATATGGTGGGAGTAGAAGTCACAACCCGTGTGATAACACGACTTAGTCCTTCATGATGAAATGTATTTCTTCTGTATGTTTGTTTTGGCTTATTAAACAAATATAGTTATTAGAATAATCTCTTTAATGGAAGAAATGACATCTCATATGTTCTTCCTTCTCTGCCTCTAAGTGAGCATTGCGAAAGTCTGTTTGAAACCACTAAGGAATACATTACTGTTTCTAAGAGGGAGGTTGGGGAAGAAGGGGTTTAAAAATGAGATACAAAAATAAGAAAGATCTTGAAGTGTGTTTTTACATGGGTCAAGCTGTCCAGGGCAGGCCGAGTGCCACATCAGCTGGAAATGAGAAGTTTCTGCACACACTACTGTCCCTGCCAGTCACATGAGGCTTTTGGCGGAACAATCCATCACTTGGCCATAGTTCCAAAAATCTCTTTCTAGTTTTGCTCCTAAGATAAAATGTTGGGAAGTCAGTTGTGCTCGGAAATAGGGCTTTTCTTTGTCAAGTTGTGAGGAGTTCTTTGGGAATTTCAGACTCAGAGTATCTAAATGTAGCTCTGGGTTTGTCTTGGATACCTCTGCTTTTTCCTGCTGTATGGAGAACAGTTCTTTTTTGCAAATGAGATGGAGAATCTCATGGTTGAAGGAGGCTTGGGTATGGGAAAAAGAAATGACCCTTCATCTCATGGTTTCTCCAACTTATAACTGCAGTTCCAAGGACTGAGCTGGGTTACATGTAAGTAACAAGGTATAGGTTCAATTTTTTAGAAAGAGGAAAGCATAGACTTTGAAGCAGAGCACCTCCCATAGTCGAATCTCAGCAATGCCACTTGCCAGCTGTGCAACCTTAGGGAAGTTAGTTAACTTCTCTGTTCCTTATCTTGTATCACTTATAAATGTGGTTACAATTCACGGTTATCTCATAACATTGTGAGGAGTAAGTCAGCTCATAACAAAGTCCTTAAAGACTGGCCCTAAGAAGTGCCATATAAGCACTTGTTGAGTAAAATAAACAGGACTAAAGAGTTGGGTATTTACACGTGAGACAGGGAGGCATGAGTCGGAGACAGAATCCCGAATCTTGCCCTCTAAAGAGAACAAGCAGTTATTTCACACCCATAGTTTGGGGCTGTTGATTCTCCTAGAGTTTTTAGAAGGGATCTGGTAATTGTCCTTGTTTTTCTTGCCAAGAGTCAGTCATTTTTGTCTGTATTTGTGCAGTTTTTCTATTGTAAAAGAAAACATATCCTGGGAATTCCAATCCAATCACCAAAATTGTATTCTAGAGGATTGGTATAAACTGCACAAACTGGAGTTTAAAGAAGGTTTTTATTAGAAGCAAGGTTTTCATACCAGATCTTGGATGCATTATAAAACTTATAAACCTGAAGTGATTATTGCCCAGGTATTTCATTTAGAGTGTTTATCGCTTGTAACAGATGCAAATCCTTTGCATAAACAGTAGTATAAAGGGAGAAGTACTTGCTTTTCCAAAGTAAAATTGAAAGCAAGACTAAGACCATTTTTATTAAACCTTCTTAAATTCGGGTTGGCTTAGAACAACATCCTTTCATTGTATTAGATCACAACATAGTTTCTCCAGTCATAAAAAGTGTTTCTACTTTTAGGTTAAAGCATATGTCCTACATCATTTTACTTTCTGGTCCTCTGTTTCCCTAACTGTAAAATAATAAGGTTGTCTTAGAATCTAAATCCAGGAGGAGCCATGAATTTGGCTGGTACCGAGTAATCTCACGTTATTTTATTTTATGCATTTAAAATGTTATTCAAAGGAATCCATAGTCTTTGCGAGCTTGCTGAAGGGTTCATGACCTGAAGAAGTTAAGAGCCTCTGCCCTCCGTTTGTCAGTCACTAATGCAAAAACTCCTCCATCAAGTGAAATCAAGATATAGACTCCATTGTTTTTATTAGAGACCTTCCTTTATTTGACTTTCCATACTTCCTTTTTCACTTTAAGATATGTTCAAAATCTTAACCTTACCCTCCACTGTGTTTCTGGGGGGCTCCTAATCATCACTTAGCTCCTTTTACTAGCTGAATATTCGTCCATGATGGTTTAAACTTCAGGGTAGAACCAAAGATTCCTGACATTGTGGGTACATGGAGCTACACGAAGATTTCTCTTCTACTCATGCTTCAAAAGTAAGGCACAGAGGAGCCCAAACCCAAGGCATGCAATTATTCTCTCATGAGTTCATCGGAGGTGATATTTGTAGAGAAACCCAGCCCTCCTTAAATTAGCCACTGTGACATAGAAAAAGTGTGTGGTTATTCTTTTCACAATAATTAGGGCTTTTCAAAATCCAAACATTCTTATGTTCATAAATTAATTAACCAACCTCCTCTTCCATCTCATGACTGTTATCTCTTTATGAAAGCAGATGGAAGGAATTTGTCCAACGCCACATGTTAAGTTCAGTAATGAGACCATGACGGTTATCCTTTAACTACCTTTGTATTCACTCATTCAAGCAGAACCTCACCCTGGAGGCTGAGAGACAGGTACCACCAAATCACCTCCCCGAGCTCTTCTACCAAACAGACAGGAGTTCCAGCAAGAAAGCAATGTGGGGGTGACCAACAGGAGAGGGAGAAAGTGGTGGGAATTCGTTCTTTCACTCGTGTATGCAACGTGTGTGTATTGCTGGCCCCAGTGCTCAGTGTGGCGATTCAGAGATGGGTGGGCAATTCGGGGACAGGTGAGCAAGGTCCACAACTTGCCCTCATGGAGCCAGTGGTAGGTACAGGCAAGAAACAAGAACATGAATACCTGTACAATATAGTGTCAGGAGGGGCAAAGTGTTCAAATCTAGGTGGAGGTAAGAGTGGTAAAGAAACAATGGAAGGATAAATGAAGGAACACCTGTGGAAGAAGTCGAATGGTCACAGAAGGCCTTTCTAGGGTGGTGACATTGGGCCATGGCTTGTATGGAGAAAGCAAAGTGAAGATCTTGGAGCAGGGAGTTTTAAGCAAGGGTGATGGCAGGTCAGGTGGCATTGAGGGGACACGAGCTTGAAAGTTTAGAGGCACAGTAAGAAAGCCTGTTGAGGCAGTGACACAGAATGCTTGAATTCTGATCAGGCTTTGGCATCTGGCTGCCTGGCCTTGAGTCCCAGCTCCAGTGTGTAGAACTTTGGGCAAGTGAATGCCTCTTTCGAGTTTTCAGTTTCCTTACTAGAAAGTGGGGCAATCCTGTCCGCCTCACAGAGTAATTGTGGGGACAAGTGAGGCAATCTCTATAAAACATTCTTAGTTCATTGCCTCGTGTGTGGTATGGACTCTATTCAGTTAGTTATTAATGCTAATAAATGTCAGACTTTAGTCTACGCATGACATGAATAGTTCTGATAATGCCAACCCCGACCTCAGCAAGCATTTTGCTTAAGCCATGTCAGGACACGCGGGAAGTGCTCCATGGCCCTACGTTGAATTATGATGCCCTGGTCTTCCTCACCTCCTTCCCATACACTATTCCAGTTGGGTCAAGACTAAAAAGAATAGATTTGTGCTTTGAAATATAGGCTAATTCTGGATTGCCTACAGTCAAGAGATCTTCCTAGAAAATCAAACAGATTTTACAGAAAGCCCTGAGGCACTGGGGAAGGATGAAAGGTGTTATATAGCTTGAGAAACACTCCAATGTCCACTCTTCTAAGTTGGTGCAACTGGTTTAGTTGTCCTATGTGTCCTATGTGCACACAAACTCTGCCTTTTTTTTTTTTTTTTTTTTTTACAAACAGAGCTCACAAGTAGGCAGAGAGGCAGGCAGACAGTGAGAGGATGAAGCAGGCTCCCTGCTGAGCAGAAAGTCTGACTCAGGGCTTGATCCCAGGACCCTAGGATCATGACCTGAGCTGAAGACAGAGGCTTTAACCCACTGAGCCACCCAGGTGCCCCCAAATTCTGCCTTTTTTTACTGCTGTTTCCTCCAGCCCAACCTAGAGCCTGGCCCACAACAGAGGCTCAATGGATATGTGTTGAATGAGTCAAAAAAGTGTTTCTGGGACTCTCTCAGCTTCTTGACTAGTGGTTGATATATCCTGATCCCCCGGTATATATCTGAGTCAGTTTATAGGGAATTAGAGATAAATGTATGGTGTGGAGAACTCCATGTACATTTGACCAAAAGTTGTATCTGAATAAAGCTATTCAGTTAAGGACACAAGGCCATCTCTAGTATTTGATGACCTAAAGTTTGTATATTTTAAATTTCCTAAAATTAAAGCCATTTAAAAAAGTTTATAGTGTTAAACAAGATATCCATTTCCAGATTTCTATTTTATTTCTCCAAATACAAAATCCAGCCCTTACTTTGAACACAAAGATTGAGATTAGCAATATCATGGGTTAATTTTTCATACCTTGGTTTAGTAAATAGATGTATTTGAACCTGACTCTTTACAAAAGAAGACTTGAGACCATTCCTTCACAGTTTTCCTAAGAGAAATATGTGAAAATCTGAACCTGACATTTGGGGTTTGTTTTTGCTTATTTAATTAATATTAGAGTTTCAGGAATATTTCAGTGGATTATCTCAGGCTTACCAAGCCCATCAAATCCCTCAGATGTAAATGGGCACCCTGTAGTTAATAACAATAATAAAGGATCTTTGCAGGAAAATCATACCATAGCCACAAGTAATCAAACTCTCAAGAACTGCAAACTGGCTAATATTTTAGCTCACTTGCAAGCTAACAAGTTATCCTGTCATAGTTTTATGGATTTTGGAAAACAACAGAAGAGTTCTTGATCAGAGACAGAGACAATTTATTACCCCCCAGAAGAGCAATGGCCAAAATATCAGCATTGCCCTGTCTTCTTAAGCCCCAGTACCCACAGGGCAACATGAAGGGAACCAGATGACATCTGCACATACACTGGGTCATTTTTGAGAAGAGGAGCCCCAAGTCTAGGGAACCCAAATCTTTTATAATAGACACTAAGCCACCCTGATTTCCTCTGTGGAAGAAGATACTAATTTACTGGATAGTAAACAAGCCTTTGCTCCAGAGGAGACACTGTCTCTGTCTTCCAAGGCAGTTTGTTCTACAAACATGCTTAGAAAAAGAGCCCAGAACAAAACAGTCCCTGTTTTTCTTCCTAAGACATGCAGAACTGCAGGAGAGCCATGGAGAATTGTCTCGCAAGTCAAGCATCCTGAAAAGGCCACTCTTCCTGTTTTAAATAAAAAACTAGCATTTTTTCAAGGCTCAAAAACTGTAGAATCGAACTTTTTGTTTGGTTTAGTTTTATGGAGTTTAGCCAGCTTTTTGGAGGATGGGTATCAGTAGGAATCAGAATACTCATCTGCCATAACATTTAAATTTAGATTTTATACCCAAATAACTCTAGCTCTTCAAAAAGAAATTGTTTGTGTGATGGTTGCACAGCTAAAGATTTTGACAATTCCCAGGGATGTGAAACAGCAGGTTCTAATTTAGAGGTTTACTTAGCTTCTTTACTCCAAGATATGCTGGGTTTACAACAGAGAAGCTTACAGACCAGAAGTACACCCAATGTTTCAAAAAAGATTTTGATATTCTCCATATTTTTTCCTAGAATCTGGGTCTTTAATTTTCAGAATCATCACAGTTGAAGTCACTTTTTGTGATCATCTTTTTTTCCCCCTGCCATTCCTATGGGATAATTACATTCCTTTAGAGAAAAGGCATACTACATAAATTATTATGCTTTAAATATGAGAGTTTCATTATCAACTGTAGCCATTAAACAATCACATTCATACACTGGTTTGTGTTAAGGATAAGTTAAGTGTGTAAGTTTAAGATCTTTCACATTTTTTCTTTTAAATTTTAGGTTTTAGTTATCACCAATATTTCCATCCATATTGTTACTTTTTTCCAATTAATGAAGTTAAAGTCAATTTTGATTGATTAAAGAGATGAGTTATTCGGTCCTCTGATGTTAACCATTAAAATAATGTGAAGTAAATAAAAATTAGTGTCTGAATAGTTTTACACTAAGTTTGTATCCAGGCAAAGAAGGGAAAACTTAAAGACATATGTGCCCTTACCTAGTTAAGTCCTCTTTTCCTCTTTTGAGTTAGGTGATGGAGCCGGCCAGTACCTAACAGAACCAGTCTAAAAATTGCATTTTTGTATCCTGAGCACAACTCAACACACAGTGAAATGACACCATCAATTCTGTTACCATGGGCAACTGTTCACATAAAACAACAGTGTTGAATTTTCCTCTCAGTCCTGTGCCCTTGAGAATTGTGAATATCAGACAGTAAAGACATTAAAGAAACAGACAGAGGTTTAAAACACTATGGTAATAAACATAAGCATTCCTTTTTAACTTTATTGTTTTCCAGAACACAGTGTTAAGAATTTTTCCAGGGAACATTTCTAACATTAAAAATTGTAATACCTTTCTGATTAAAGTGAAACATCAATCATCAAAAAAGCACAACATAACATACCTGAAGCATGACATTCCAGTTATAGTTTAAATAAGAGAAGGTTAATTTCTTGGAAGACATTTTTTTTTTTCCATTTTGAATCCAAGTTCAGTGGTCTGAAAATCCAGATATTCATGTTCCTGGGGGTTGATTTTGCAGAGTACTGCCTCAAGGATATGTCAAAGAAAATCAGTTTCTTGATTTTTAGGAAAAATCTGTTTCCTACAATTTCTTCTTCCTCATGTCCTTAGTGATAATTGTCCTTCCACTTAAAGTGGAAGAAAGCATACCTATTATCCATTAGAAAACTTACAGTGATACATGTCCCAAATTATAAAAACCTCAGGAACAATAATCAAAAAGATAATTGGAAATATTAGTGTAGGTGTGGTATTGAAGAATGATTCTAATGACTAGATAATAATCCTTTCAGAGGCCTAGATATTGCCAACAATTTGCTTTCAGCAAAATTAAAGGATGACCTAACCAAGTGATCAGCTGATATATCATCACAAATAACTTTTTTGTTAATTCAAAGAACTGAGTGATTCTTGTATTATAAAATTTCTTCAACTCCCTGTATTTTTTCATTATTCTTGAGAACAATAAATTTCATCTAAAGAGTAGAAATATATCCTGTTATCTAGAAGTGACATTCCACCCACACATACATAATAAAGAAAAAACTCCCTGTCCATTAAGAGAGGTTTCTTTCAATAAATTTCACTTTCATATCTCACAGTTAATTCTAAAGATTTATAATATATTTTCATAATTTTGACCCATTTTGTGTTAATTATTGTGTTAATAGTTGAGAAAAATTACCTAAAAGTTTTTACGGAACATTAAAAAAAAACTAAAATTTCAGTTTATGGTAATTTTTTTCAGAGCACTTATGATGGAGTGATCAAAAGACTTTTGAGTTTAAAAATGCATTGAAAAAGGATAAAATACTGAGTTCAAGTGAAAAACAATATAAAATCTACTTTAAATACCTTATTCCTGTATTTTTTAAATGGATGATGACGAATATCTGATAGGTATTGTATTTCAATTCTACCAGAAATATTTAGAAGAGTGAAAAGTGCTCTCTTTTATATGTTAGAGCTTATAATAAAATAGAAATTGCATTATTTGCTGTCATTTAAATTTACAGTGAGAAGAAAGTTTGATGTTGACTTATAAATGAGAGAAAGTACTTAGTTTTTCAAATTATTTTAAAGCTACACAGTAAGAAAATTTAAAGACCAACACCAAAAGCTTTTACTTATTCCCAACAGGTACTTGTTCACAAAAGAGTTTCATGATCAATTCTGACATTTTTAAAAATTGAGAGTTATTCCATTGAGTTCAAATTTCCCTAAAATGTTTAAAAAAAATCATTTCAGTTAGTGTTGACTAGAAGTCATTAAGATAGAAAGACTGGGAAAGATTGAGGCTTTATTTTATTGCTTTTCTTGGTTTATTTAAGTAATACAAGACAATATTGTTGAATGAAATATTTACCTTAGAAGGGGCAGGCATGAGCCCAACTCACAGTAACTGAGAGAAAGGGGAATATGAGAAATAAAAATAAAAACAAATGAAAGCTACCGCATCATAGCTTATGTTGGAGATGGTGGCCCATGGTAGAGTGTCTTTTATTAAAGAGCATCCCTTTGCCACTTAGAGAACTTAATGAAGCCAGGATTTAAACATCTGTTTGGAAGGAAATGGGCATATGTCCCTTTCATATTCACATTTAAAGGATCTCTTGGCAGACAGAGAGTTGGGTGTGCCGTGTACCGCTTGCCTAGGCAATAAAAGCCATGGGATTTGGCTTCACTTTGGCAAAGTATGGGAACACCGACTCCTCTTCAAATCAAGTTGTTGAAAATTCTGCCTCCAGAGTTGCTAGGAATTCCCCGGCAAGAGTTTAAGACCTCCGTGAATCTTTCATACTTGGAGGTAGCATGCCAGGAGGTTAAGGAAGACTCAAACCAAGGCAAGACAAGGGCTTAAGTGACAGCCTCAGTGGCTTATACGGAGGGGCCGAGGACGAACGCGGCATGTTACCTACCTGTTAACAGGTGAGGTCTTCTGCATGGATTGCCCCTACTAAAGCAAAGCCATTCCCTCCACAGCACATGGAGACACCTCAACATATTTGTCCTTCACATCTTTTCGTGATGCTCTGTGTGTCTATAAGTGCTGTCTGCATATTTCATCTGGATCAGGCAAGTTCTGACGGGCAGCCCTGGTGATTTAATACCATGTGAAGGAAAGTGCCAATACCTGTGGGCAACTTGCGTCCTGGCAAGTCCAAAATTTTCTCTATCCTTGCAGCACAGGGGAGGCCTTAAAGACATGTGCAGACTCTGACATTTACAGAGGCGCATGCTATTGAGCTCATCCTGGAGTGCCAAGGTCAAAGGTGGAAGGATGGAGGTGAAGGGGGATTGTTCCAGGGCCAGCTACACAGTTGTGGTGGCCCTCCCTGGAGAAGAGGTCACTGGGTCTCTGAATACTCCATGGATTCCTTACAAACAAATAGCACAAGCATCCCCTGTGGGTCTGTCATCAGGGCAGCAGAGAACGAGGACACCCAGAGAGAGCCACCACTTCTTCACCGTGGTGGTGGAGATAGGTTGATTTTCTCTGGGGGAGAAACGAGACCATCTCATTGGAAAAACCAGCAGTAATTTGCAGAAGTCTTCCACTTGTCCCTGCAAATGTCAACACATGAAATCTCCATGTGATGGTTTCCATCTCTGTGCTCTTGACTTATGAGTTGAAAGAGAGCTGCTGCATTTTTTCTACGTTGGACATTCCCAGCACCTTTCCAGGGACCATGGATGCCTGTCAGATTCTGGCATCATCTTGCTCCTAAGACGGCCCTGGGAAGACTCCTTTCAGTCAGTTTTATCTTGTTGCAGGGGCCATTTCAGAACTTTATTTCACTTTCTGGATTTGACGATCTGTGATTTGGGGCTGCTGAAATCATCGTTAAAATAATATTCTCTTTATTTTTGACTTGATGGACTCCTTTTTGGGAGCTTGGACCATCCCTGTCAAAACCCTTGTCAACTGCTACAACACCCAGTTTGTCAATATTAGATAAATCAAAACATCAATTCTTGAATTCTTTCTATTAGATCAAGAAACAAGTAGAAGCTTTCAGCAACGATGTATTATTTTTAGAAACATCAGGTGCAAGGTTTGCCTGACAATGTCTCATCAAAGATGGAGGGAAGTCTCTCTTTCAACGTTCAGCTCGTGGCTCACTGGCTGGTTCAGGTGCCAAGTTGAATGCATGCCTAGGACGGACTTTGAGTGTAGACGTGGGTCCTTTTAGGCAAGCCTTTGATGGTTCAGACTGAGTGCTTGTAACTTGAGATTTGTGATACAGTCCCATCTTCTTGTGGGTGAGTTCCACCACTTTCTGTGATGGCAAGATCAGCGCATTCTCATCTGGTGCCAACATGGGTCTCATGACCCCAGCAATGATTTTCCAAGATCCCAGCAAGTAATTCCAAAAGGTGGTCACGGTGAAAGGTGGGGAAGGGAGGAAGGGGTTTTGGAGCTAATGAAGTGGGAATGGAAGTAGGTTAAGAAAACCTCTGTGAACTCATCTAGAAAAGAAAGAGTGACACTTCCCCCACCTCCTCCTCATGGCTGCTAGAGCAAAAGGTGATGAGGGATTCCCCACAACACTGTGACAGATACGAATGGCAGACAGGGGCACAGGGCACTGGTCAGTGACATAGACTATTTAACTTCAAAAGCATTGGATTTACATAATTTTATCTTGCGTTTGTCCAATAGCAGGTCATTACAAAGGCTTCAACAGAACTATACGGCTGTCATTCTACTCAGACAGAGCCAGATCCCCTGTTTCACAAAACTCAAAGACAAGTTTACCTGAGCACTGCATGGGTCTCATTAAGAGCAAAGTGATCCTACCAAGAATATAATCTGCAAGAACGTAGTATGGTTTGGGTGGTAGGAAGTGGAGCGGAGGGATACAGAATTTTCATTTTGAATTCCCTGTCAATTAGAATAGTAATAAACACGTTCCTTTTGTTACAATTATCTTCCGTGCCCTAATGATAACCCTATGGTGGATTCACTTGGAAAAAGATAATCTAGAAAAAATGTTTATTCAGCTCTCTGCTATAATTCAATTTATTTTTCTTACTTTAAAAGAGCAAATTTAGTATGAGCAGATGTTTTCTGTCCGGAGCCTGGTCTTGTCAGGGGAGATGAGTTGTTAAATTTGAGGCACATATGACGGCCCCATCCCCACAAAGGCCACATGAGTAGTGGCTGGCATTGGGGGGGCCCTCCCCCACCGCCTCCGGTGGGCTAGGACGCTGCAGCTGGTCTGTATTTAACTGCTGGCTTTCCAGCACAAGGTGACTTCACCAGCAGTGAACCAGGGCTGGGGCAGCTCCTACGTCCTTTCTTTCTGCAGAACCAAATGCTTATGTTCTGCATTTACTTATTCATTAACAAATATTTATTGAGCTACCACCAAGAGAGCCCCATGATTAAAAAGCATGAGTTTCATGGACTGAGTGCCAGGACTCAGTGCCTCCTCAGCCACTTCCGAGCTTCGTTGACCTTGGCAAATGATTAACTCTTGAAGCCTGAGTTTCTTCTCCTCTAAAGAGAGATAGTAATAGTTCCTGACTTGTAAGATTTGGGGAGGATCACTGGAGGTAAGGTTCATAAAACACTCTACCCTTTGTAAGAATGTGTAGCTATTTTATTAGGGTGCGTTGGGCTTGATGGGCTGGAAGCAGAAGACAAGTGAGTTCGGATCCCATCGGGCAAGTCCTGTAATGTTCCCTGTCACTCTTGGATAATGAGAAGTGCTCTGATCAGTTTTGGTGCCAACAAGTCTCCTTTCAGAAATTCAAACATTCCATCAAGTATCATAATCGAGTTTTGGAGCTCTGTTTAATTCAGAGCTACAGTCCACTCAGCTTGACCCCCATCAGGAAGACCGAGTGAGAGAAGAGAGAGCAGTGGGCCTCCTTCCCCCTGCCTTCCTGGCTCCATCTCCTACCCACTCATTAACTGTGATGTTGGACTTCTCCATGGGAAGGGCGGGGACACACAGCAGGGGGAGCCCTGGTCTGGTGTGGGCTCTTAGCTGGGCAGAGGTCCAATGCTGCCTCTCTCGCTGCTCCCCAGCAGGTGACCCAGCCACCACCCTCACCACTTGCATTCTCAGACCCGTGTCCCACACCCCTCCTTCCAGGATTATTGTCAGGCTCTGTCAGTGTTCCTCCCGAATCCTTTCTCACTGGGCTGGAGATGAGAAGGAAGCACATTCCCTCTCCCCTCCTGCCGAGGAAGGACCCAGCCCGGCTCTCCAGCCACAAACCATGAAGGCCTGGGGCAGAGGGCAGAGGGCAGAGGGCTGGCCCTCAGTTTCAACCGGTTTTTAATCATTTTGCTGCCCCACACCCACTCTTCCCTTTCTTCTAGTGCCCTGGCTGCTCCTGAGCGAGATTTTTCCCGGTGGAATTAGAGGACGAGCCATGGCTTTAACTTCTAGCATGAACTGGGGCATCAATCTTCTCATCTCTCTGACATTTTTGACTCTGACCGGTAAGGACTTGTTGTTTTCCTCTTTTAACACCTTTTGTGCTCCTAGGACAAATATGAGGGAAGCAGACTCACCTAAAGATCATTTTACTGTGGACGAATTAAGAACATTCCAAAGTAAAAGAAGGTACCTGCTGCACCGACCACCAGTTTAAAGTTATGACTCTTAATTCATTTTTAACCGCACCTGTTCTTTCCCCAAATTATTTTGAGTCACATCTTGAATATGATGTCATCCCAAACATGATTTTGTCTATAAAATTTCCACATGGACATCTGAAAGATAAGACATTTAAAAACTCTACCTGTCATATCATGATCAAGACCCAAAATATTAATAGTCATCCCTTGGTATCAAATATCCAATCTGTCTTCCCATTCTTCCAATTGTCTGGTAATTATTTTTTTATACTTTGCTTGAATCAGGATCCAAAAATGTAGCTTACAATTGATTGTTTCTTATGATTTGTAGGTTTCGTCTTCATTTCTCCCTCTTCTTCCCCATCTTTATGTTTTTAATGAAGAAACAGAGTTATCTGTATCATAGAGTTTTTCCCATCCTGGGTTTTGCTGATTATAATCCTATCACATGACCTTCTGTCCTTTGTGTTTCCAGTGAACAACTATCTAGATCTAGCGGCTTGAACAGATTAAGATTTTCTCACTTGCTTATTTGTAAACTCCTTCACAGATGATAGCGTGCATCCTGCCATAGGGACACAACCTCTCTGTCTGTCTCCCACTTTGTCATGTAGGCTTCCGTGAGGATCATTGTCCAGATCCATTATTTTTATTCCATCATTCCTTTTAAATTTTGATCATAGCTACTTCTCTAAGGAGTTCTTTTCCTTAGTTATTTGCCTGACCTTGAAGTGTGAATCAAAGAAAAAAGGCAAGAAAATTGCTTGAAACTTTCTCTTTATTTTCTAGTTTTCCAAATAATGAGGTAGTTCCCCAGCAGCCTCCAAAATTGACTGATGAGCTCTTTCCTTTCTTTCCTCTTTCCTTCATATATGCATATGATATGAATATTAAATAATACATATAATATATAAACTTGGAAAAGTGGATATATACTCAAAAAGGTATAGTACTTCTGAATCTTATCAACCACTCCTTTTTTTTTTAGTACACCTACTTTGGGAAATAAACTTTCGGAGTTATTAATTAAGTATGGTTTGGGTTCTTACATAAAATTTCAAATGTTTATGTCCCACATTTTTAGAAATAGACCCAGATTAAAGGAAATGAAGGAATTGGTTATTAGCACCAACCACACCGATCTTACTGAGATCACATGCATAGACCTGTGCCTTTCACCTTCTCTCTCTCTCTCTCTCTCTCTCTCTCTCTCTCACACACACACACACACACACACACACACACCTTTATCTGCTCTTTGACATGGAAAAAGAGAAATATAAGAGAAAAAAATGGAGGAAGCACAGCATAATGTATAAACCTGACAAATCACTATGCTGTACACACCTGAAGCCAACGTAACGTTGTGTGTCAACTATGCTTAAAAATTTTTTTTAATTAAAAAATAGAAGAAAGAATGGAAATGATCAGGGGTGGAAAAAGAGGACACAAATCCCTGGGAAGGATAGCTGACCTACAGGAGAGTTAATGCACCTTGAGAAGCACTTCTGCCTTTAGAGCAAATTTTTGGAAAACAAGTTCACTTAAAAATCCTGGAATGAACCTGTAGATGACATTTCACTAGACTAAGCTTGAAATTTGGTACAGGTTTCTCTCACTGTCTGAAACTAGAGCGTCTCTAGGAAACTTTTCAGAAACCAAGAGGCTGTGATGCAGAGGAGCAACTACCACTTCCGGAGAGCGAAAATCCTCTTGGGATTTCTCTCAGTTAGCAAAAACAGATACTAATGTGGATCTTTGAGAAAAGCAGAGCAGCGTAACGCAAACTTGCCGAGAGCAGGGAAACCTGTACTTAACTTTCAGAAAATCAATTATCCCAGTAGAAGACATAAGGCTTCTGCTTGGCAGCAAGCCCTTGGACACCAGCCTTTTCAGGGTAACTTCAGCCGCATCAATAAAAGCAGTGTGTTCTGGGGAAACCGACCCACTGGGCAGTGGTCAGGATGCAGCTGCATTGCGCTCAGCTCTGAGTAAACTATCCTAAGAGAATTGCCTAGAAATTTTCAGCGTGTTGCCGCGTGTCCACCATGGGGGGTGGGGGTGCACCTGAATGGGTGTGGGACCTGTGGTCTGTGCGGACGGTTGCAAGAGTTCAGGGTGTTTGGCTGGGGCGAGAAGAGGCTCAGGGAAGGGAGGGGGCAGGCAGGTATCTGCATGGCTGTGGGTTGTCCTGCTGTCATGAAGAAGGGATGGAGAGCAGACCCAAGTGCAAAGCAGAACCTCTGAGCTAAAGCTCCTGAAGGGGAGACTTGGGCTTCTGAATCGGGGAGGAGGACCTTTGTAAGAGGCGGGGCCAGCCCACCATGCAGTGAGAACTTCCAAAGGGGTAAGCTCCTTGTTACCGAAAGTACTCAAATGGAACAGAGGGCAGGTTTGATGAGGTGAACTTTTGTTTTGTTTGGGTTTTTCCTCTGTCTGTATCCTGGTTTCGTGTTCTAGAGAGGAAAGGAGGACCCTTTCTACAAGAACTTTATTAAGCACTCACTGGGGCAAAAACCGATGCCCGCAGCAAGAGAAGCACAGAGGAACGGGGCTTTCATTAAAACCACCCTAAGAGCTGTCCTGCAGTCCCTTCTTCCCGCTTTGCCTCACCTCAGCACAACTGACGGACAGGTGGCTAATATGCTTCGGTATTTCCAGGCTGTATCTGCCGTGCTGCCTCACTACAGACCTGCTTGGTCAGTTCTCCTGCCCTCCAGGGGGGACCGGTGGGTGCAGCTGTGAAGGGCTGTTTGCCCTGTTTCTGGCTGTGGTCAGTCAGAGCCTGTGTTTGTAAAGACCCGGCTTCTTCCCCGCTGCTCCCCCAGGCTGGGCTTCCTGCTCCTGAGCCCCCGGGGTGGGGCACGATGCACATGGCAGGCTCCTGGTGCATGGGGGCGGGGGGTTACTTCTCGCCACTTCATGTGACTTGACCAGGGTCAGGAACAGCTAAGGGACTGTACCTGTGGCTAACAGCAGTCAGAGGCCACTCTAGGCTGTCAAGCCAGATAGGATAGCACCTGAGGGTGTGACTGCTTGCAGATGACTCTTAGCAAGTGAGTGCCTTTCCTTAGAACTGTTCACACTTCTTCCTCTGAATCCGGGAGGAGGCATTAAAATACACTGCCAGCTACTAAGAGGAAATACTGCCAACATGAAATGATATATTTGAATAATAAGGGTAAAGAAGGGTGAACTCATTTCAAGTAAAGTGCATCTGTATCAGTGTCTTTAAAAATGTCCACCGCATAGAAACCCAATTGCCACAGTCGTTTCTCCCGAGAGAGGGACATGTGAGGGTAAGGAGCCAGAGGAGATATTTGACCTTTTGCTTTCGATGTTTCTGTGTCATTTGAGGTTATTTTTATTTTATTTTATTTTATTTTATTTTATTTTATTTGTTTGCAATGAGCAAGCATATTACCATTTCAAAAAGAAAGGCATGCTCACGAAGAAGATGGCGTTGGGTTTAAATTGTGACAGTCACAAGGCTGTAAGAGAGAAAGCTGGGGTAGTCTGTAAAAAGGAAACTTACAGAGATTGGCTATATTTTCAACTTGTGGTTGCTACTTCCCAGGATACTACCAGCATGTTTGAAAATACACATGTTTTTATTTATACCCAAAGAAGCAGCTTGTCCACAAAATGGGGTCAAAGCAAGGCAAAGCACATTTTAATCAGTCTCTCTTGTCCCTTGTAGATCTCATTGGCTTGCCGTGGGTTTGCTTTATATATGCAATCATGAGCCTCACATGCCTGGCTTTTGTCGTTGTGTTTATACCCGAGACAAAGGGACGCTCTTTGGAACAAATATCAGTGGAGCTGGCAAAAGCGTAAGTATTACGTTCATGCTCTCTGAACAACGCTCCAGTAAAAAAAAAAAAAAAAAAAAAAAAAAATGAAGCTTTTATATACAACCAAATGATGATCCAACATCTCAAATTATTTCAGGATATTCCCTTTGGCCTGAAACCATATCTTAAAGCACAATTTCAGTTTGTTTGTTTTTTTAAGATTTTATTTATTTACCTGACAGAGATCACAAGGAGGCAGAAAGGCAGGCAGAGAGAGAGAGAGGAGGAAACAGGCTCCCTGCTGAGCAGAGAGCCCGATGCGGGGCTCGATCCCAGGACCCTGAGATCATGACCTGAGCCGAAGGCAGAGGCTTTAACCAACTGAGCCACCCAGGTGCCCCCACAATTTCAGTTTTTGTGCCATGTGATGAATCTGGGTGACTAAGCTAAGGAATTAGAATAACCAGTGCTTTCTAGCAGGTGAACCTTTCGAAGTTCTTTTCAGTAATGCCCGAAGAACCTCTTCTCATCTCCCTAGGTCCCCCACGAAGGAGGGGATTTTTTTGTTTGGGGTTTCAGGTAAATCTTGGAATGTCATGCCCCCCCCACCCCCCCGCACCTCATGCTAGAACCATGGGCCTCCTTCTGCTCTCAAACGTGTAGGTCATCTTGAAGCCCTAACCACCTGTGAAGGCTGAGATGACCAGGAACACCCTCGGGTTCAAATGACTGCATTTATTCCAAATACGACACAATCAAGATGAATTTCAGAAAGCTGAAGAGTTTCTCCTGCGGATGACAGCTGGAAGATGGTTAATACCTCTCACAGAGAGAGATTGTTTAAGCAGCTTAATTTAGGCGTGGGCTGTAGAAAACTCTCTCCTTTTAAGTAACAGAACTCAGATCTCTAAGTGTTGAACTGCAGGGAAGGAGGGGATGCTCAGGGGCCTGGAATGAAGTGGAACTTGTTCTTCTTCCTAGCAATAAATCATTACACTCGACAACGTAGGGATACTTGTTCTTGGGTTTTAATGGGAGGGTGCTATTTATTTACAGTTTGAGAATTTCTTCTAAAAACACTCACAGTGGGCCCGACAGAAATGATTGCTATGGGAATCTGATGGAAGAATGAACCTGCGAGGTGTTTTCATGGTCACTCCACATGGACATATTTATTCAGAGTAGGATTTGGAAAACTTCTGCTTTGTATTTTATGCACTTAGACGTGGTTTGCATTTTTTAAATATTTCACTTTAGCAGGCAGAAAGACCTCTCTTAATTCAAGCTGTGGGTTAAATATCAAATTGTAGAGTTAATTTTTAATATAGATAAAGCCCTGTTTTTTAAAAAATACAATGAAAATGAAAGTTATTCATTTACAGGGAGATCTAATTGTCAGAAGGCTGGCTAGACCCTTGGCCTGGTCAGCACATTGCCTGGCTCTATGCAAGTTGAAGCCAACTGAGTTTCTTGGGGAGCACAGAATCTGAACAAGACTATGAATTACTGATACACGATTCAAATAACTGAGAACCTCAGTTCTTATGCATCCATTTGGGGACTTGATTTAGATTCTAGGCCTTTTCCAGGACTAAGACGCCAGGACACTGAAAACTTCCAAACCTACTGGCCAGTCTTCATTTCTCATTCTGTTCTATCTGTGTTTCCCATCAGTTGTCTGTTGAAGTATAGCACACCATCCCCACCTGTCATGACTTAAAATATACTACTCTCATTTCCCAGGATGCTTTGGTTTGCCTGGGCAGGGCTCCTGTTCGTTTTCCTCCTGGGTGTCCTCATGGGTCGACATGGCAGAGGGCCAATCAGTCTGGACGTGTAAGAGAGCCTCACCAACGTGGATGAGAGTGGGTGCTGACTCGCTGGAGTGGTTCTGTTGTCCTCCACAGGGTCTCACCCCCAGAAGGCTGATATGGCTGCCTCACATGGCAGATTCTGGGCAAGCGGAACCGGAACCCAGGCAGTGGAAGCAGGATCTGTAAGGCCTGTGAAGTGTACATTCTAGAAGTCACACTGCAGTACTCCAATTATTTTCCAACACCCTACAAGTCCTGAAACCCGCCCAGAATGAAGGGGTGTAGAAATTGACTTAAGGTTTTGATGGGATAAAGGAAACAGAATTTTTTTTAAACCACATTAATTTACCACCCCTACTCTTTCTTGAAATTCTCTTTTCGCTCCTGTGAAACAACTTTTTTTCCAGGAATTTACCTCACACACACTTATCTCTTTATCTCTCCTTCTATTACAACATTCTGTATATCACTGATGATTTAACCCAACATCCTTATGCCTTAAAAGACAACGCAAATCCTCGTCGTTGAAGTCCTGCATAAACTTAGCTCTGGACCATATTTATTTCTCCTGGATTTTTAATATTTTCTCCTTCCATTTTTTTCTCTACTGCCTTAGCTAAGACCCTGTCGGTTTCACCTCCTTAACGAAGTTGTAACATATTGGTTTCCAGGAATGGTTTCTGCTCATTATCCTTCCTATGAAACCTCTCTCTGCAGTGCCTAGTATAATACTGATTCCTAGCAGATGATCAAAAAGTATCCACTGACCAATTTGATAACTTGTAAACAAGGCCAGTGCTAAATTCCTTATTGGTGGGGGGGGGGTTGGAATTCCATCATGGATAACGGTGTAAAAGCACAACACGTTTTGATCCGGTCTCAGGATATGAGTTAATCTACAGTCTAATACAGCCTGTGCAACGGGAGGAGGAAGAGGCATGTGGGCAGATTAAGTGAGACAGTCTGGCTTTTCCACACCTCTCCCTTCCCCTCCACTTCAGATATTGTTTAACCAACTCTTTTATGATCATCTGTTAGGCACCCAACACTGTACTAGGAAAGAACTGAGGACATAGGAGACAAGGAGTCCCCAGCTTCTTCCGTCGAGGAGGCAGGCAAGAAAATACAGAGTATCACAAATATTTCCCATTGTTGGCAAGCATGAAGGAAAATCACATATATTAGAGGATGTCATTTATAACGTCTTCCTGAGAGAGAGAATACCGAAGCAGAATCCTGAAGGAGTGATCTGGGCAAAGAGGAGCATGTGGGAGTCAGAGGAGAATCACACTCAGAGGCCAGTGTGCTCACTGGTGGGGTCTGAAGAGGACAAGTTCTGGGTTGGGGATCGAGAGATGAGTCCAGAGCACATGGCAGAGAGCAGTCAGGAAGGGTCTCGTCTGTCTTGGTAAAGAGTTTGAATTTTATGCTGAAGGCAGTGGGGTTATATTTAAAACAACAGGGCAGGGGATAAAAGTTACCTGATTTTTTACGGAGGACTCTGGCAAAATATAGAGATTAGAAGGGGGGCTGCTGAGGGAGGGAGACCAATGGGAGTCTTGTGAAGAAATGGGGTAGAAAACTACGGGGCTGGATGACGTGCACGAATGAAATTAGATGACTTGGAGCTGGATTGGAAAAGACAGTTGAGGGAAAAGAGAAAATCAGGATCTTTCTCAAGAATAGAGAACTAACGGGGCGCCTGGGTGGCTCAGTGGGTTAGGCCGCTGCCTTCGGCTCAGATCATGATCTCAGAGTCCTGGGATCGAGCCCCACGTCAGGCTCTCTGCTCAGCGGGGAGCCTGCTTCCTCCTCTCTCTTTGCCTGCCTCTCTGCCTGCTTGTAATCTCTCTGTCAAATAAATAAATAAAAATCTTAAAAAAAAAAAAGAATAGAGAACTAACCCCATATACAATGGGGACATCCACAAAGTAAGACGAGAAGGAGGAAGAGCAGGCTTGGGAGGCTGGAGTCTGGCGGGGGCTCCCGTACCACACTGAGTTCAGTTTGTGCGTACTGTCTGTGGGTTCCTATAGGACACACAAGGGGAAGGAAGAAAAGACCAGTGTGCATTGGAAACTAGTCCTGGACATATCAGTGTGTAGAAAGAAGTGCATATGAAATCCGGGGCAGACCCACATTTTGTGCAGCCTAAGCTTTTCAGGGCCTTGTTGAAGGAAAAAAAAAAAATACAAATTATGAATGCAAAATTAGGTGTGACTGTGTGTGTCTTAGAAGAAGCTGTGAAGTGAGGGACCCTGGGGTTGAAGTGTCATTGGCCTTATGGTAGGTCCATCTTGAGCATATGCACTTTTTAACTACCTGTTTATTAGCTGGGGGAGTGAAATTTCTTTAAAAATAAAGGTTTGCTAAAATTCTTGTGAACAACACTAATTGCAAAGTTGAGCTGGAGAGAAAGCAATTATGAATGAGCTGAACAAAAACGAAGGACCTACTTACTCTATTATCACTCCCTATTGCATTCTTTTTAAAAAAAAGTCTAACTCGAAACCGGAATGAATAAATAATTTGGAATTAAGGTTAAGAAACTTTCAGGTCTATTTTTCATATGGGGCTGTTGGAATGTATCAAATTGCCAACCAAATAAAAATATGAGGACAAAACTTGAGAAAAGCCAATCTTTCTATCTAGTAGACCCCCAGAATAACACATTCCTTAGCAACCTATCATTTGGCTACCTAAAAGCGCAGCAAAACTTATTCAGAAATGGGGTGGGGAAGGACTCTGTCTAAATTAGTAAAACTCTGAGTTATGAAATGTTTTTGAAAGAATCACATTTCTGTGACTTTTGAGTCATGCGGTTACTCAAATTTAAATCCAAACCTTCAAAAAAAAAAAAAAAATCCAAACCTTCAGTGATAAATTGCAAAGTAAGGGAAATCCGAAAGCCAAAATCCTGGTCACCCTAGATGTACCACACGGGTGCTGGGTGTTGAAGAACAAGAGTAGATACGAGGTCTGATACAGAGAATTATAAAGGGTGGGGGGCGCAGAGTAATCCTGCAGGTGAAATTCCCAGCGGCGGTGAAGGCATCTACCAGGGTGTGAGTTGTGGAGCAGAGAGGAAACCGTTGCTCTCAGAAACCTTGGCTGACTCCTATTTCTGTAGTACTATAAATTTTTTTTAGATTTTATTTTTTTATTTGAGAGAGAGAGAAAGCATAAGTAGGTGGAGGGGCAGGGAGAGAAGGAGAAGCAGGCTCCCTGCTGAGGCTTGATCCCAGGACACTGAGATCATAACCTGAGCCAAAGGCACACGCTTAACTGACTGAGCCACCCAGGTGGCTTTTTTTTTTTTTTAACTTGGAAATGTAAGTAGCCTGAATTTTGTCAGCTGTCTAAAGTAAGTATGGAGTATGTATGTTAAACCCGGTTCCCAGCAGGAAAATGTCAGAGACAAAAATAAAAGAAAGATAAAATCCGTGATGGTATTGAGAAGTTATGCAATCAGCTCAGTGCACTTAGGTGGGCGGGAAGCCCAGGGAGCTCGCTGGCAGGCGGGAGCTGAAGTGAGCTCGGAGACTGTGCTAAGGGAGTCTTCACAAATTTAGGAGTTAATGAAGAAAATGAGTCCAATTTTGTCACCAGGGAAAGAGAGGGTCCTGACATGTATAGCCCAACGACTCCCTAAGAAGGAAGAAAGGAAATGATTTCTAATGTGAAAATAACTTCAAAGGTGATATTACAGTGTTGCTTAACATTTTCCTTTCTCATTCCATATTTTTATGGGCCGTCTGGGTGGCTCAGTGCATTAAACCTCTGCCTTCATCTCTGGTCATGATCTCGGGGTCCTGGGATCAAGCCCCGAATCGGGCTCTTTGCTCAGTGGGGAGCCTGCTTCCCCTCCTCTCTCTTTGCCTGCCTCTCTGCCTACTTGTGATCTCTGTCAAATAAATAAATAAAATCTTTAAAAAATTTTTTTTTCCTTTCTCCTATTTGGCGTTCAGTTCTTTTACTTCCATTTCTGCAAGGCTGAGAAAACAAATATTCTTCCAAGGTTATTAGGTTTCTTATAAAATAAACAGTGACTCAGCTGAGAGGTCAGAAAAGATTTCAGCAATAATGTAATTTGAAAGGATTTTATTCTGAACTTCTGCCCTGCCAGCGACCAACTCAAGATGGGGTGTTGGCTGTATTTGCTATTTCAGCTGTGACTTTTATGCTTTTCCTTAGTTTAAGTGGAAACAGAGAGAAAATGAACAAGTTGACGTTTTGGAAATATTTTCATCCTGAGACTTGTTATTTTTCTCTTCTAGCAATTTATTGTATGTGGTCATTCCTTCCTTCCTTCATCCAAACTCACTTGTTCGAGAAATATTTACTGAGCATCTAATATGTGCCAGGCACTCACTGTTCAAGGTGCCACAGCACAGTACTCAGCGAGTAAAAATGCCTTGAAAATTAAAACTTGTTGATAAGAGAGGGAGTGAGTGCGGGGCTACTTTTGATCCGGTGATAGGAGAAGGTTATTCTGAGAGGTAACACTTAGGATAAAATCTGGGTGATAATGAGGAGTCGACAAAGAAAGGGCAAAGGAGAACTGGAGCAGAGAGAACAGCTAGCACAAAGGCTAATCCGAACACACTTGACCTGTTCCAGGGACAGCAAGAAGGCCACGAGGTTGGAAATCTGTGAGATTCAGTTAGAAAGTCAGTGGAGCCCTGCAGGCCCAGCAAGTTTGGATTTCTTTTCTTTTTTTTTTTTTTTTTAAAGATTTTTATTTATTTATTTGAGAGAGAGCACAGTAGCTGGGGTGGCGGGGGGGTGAGGACAGAGGGAGGGCAGGGGAGAAGGAGAAGGCGAAGCAGACTTCTCTGGGAGCAGGGATCCTGGATCATGACCTGAGTGGAAGGCAGACGGTTAACCTTAACCGACTGAGCCACCCAGGTTCCCCTTGGATTTCATGCTAAGTGCCATGGGAAGCTTCTAAAATATTTTCACAGGGTGATGTGAGCTGATTTACATTTTGAGGTGTGCCAACTGAGCCTCTGCGGTCACACAACTGAGCATGGCTGAGAAAGCATGTAAACCCGGTGTTGGGTTTTTCTCATTTAAATCATGATTCTAGGGGGTGCCTGGGTGGTTCAGTCAGGTAAGAGTCTGTCCTGGGCTCAAGTCATGATCCCAGGGGCCTGGCATCGGGTTCCTTGCTTGGCGGGGAGCCAGCTTCTCCTTCTCCCTGTGGCCCTCTCCACCTCCTGCTTATGCTCTTTTTCTCTCTCTGTCAAATGAGTTAATTAAAAAAAAATCATGATTGTTGACCTCAAGTGGCCTTCAGTGCTGCCTGACAGTCACATATGTCCCAGGCCTATGGACTGGAAACCTCTCCACCTCCTTAGCCTTGTTCACTCCCACTGATGACCTTGTCTCTGACTTCACTGAAGAAATGGACACAATCAGAAGGCAACTTCTGTACACAACAACCCACATATTAGTGTTTGTATCTAAATACACCATCATCCTTCCAGGTTCTGTTAGTTCCGGCATTCCTGTGTGAGGCCAAGCACTTCACGCTCTCCTCCATCCCTTTTCCAGGACATTCTCCAACAGTTGTCTCTGCTCAGTCTTGCATCATGAACATTTTACCTCTCTACTGGATCCGACTTCTCACTAGAAACTGTGTGATTTTTTTTTCCCCCGTCTTAAAAAAAATGGTCTTGATTCCATTTTCCTCTTTAGCTTGTGTTGTTTCTTTGCTACCATTTATAGCAAAGTTCTGGAATATTCATTGACATCAATTTCTCTTTCTCCATTCTCTCATGAACCTCCCCCAATGAGACTTTTAAGGCTACCACCCTAGCGAAATTGCTCTAACATCCCAGTGACCTCTACATTGCTAAACCCGGTGATCAGTCTCATTCCTAGACTAGGATTAGGATTCATCCATGATAATCCCTACACCACATGTCTGCACTAAGTCTCGTTAAATCTGTTAACAAAACATACCGTGAACCTGACCCTTTCGACAAGTGCCATGCTCCATCCCAACCACAACCTTTTCCTTGGACTAGACTAACCTCTGCACTGTCTTCCAGCCCATGCCCTCCCCAGTCTATCCTCGAACCAGCAGTTCGACTGATCTTCTAAAGATGTCATTCCTCAGCTCAAAATCCTGTGGTTCAAATTACATTTCAAATAAAATGCACACTTCTGTGGCTGCCACCTACTTCTCTAAGCTCATCTCATCGTTCACGTACTAGCCATGCTCTGACCTTTCTGGAAACACAGTGTTTCCAGTTTTTCACAGGGTTTCCTCCTTAACTTGAAAGTTTCTGATCAAATGTCATCTCTTTAGAGTGATAGCAGCAGTGTGATAGTCATCTCCCATCTGTTTCCATTTTTTTTCCTGTTTATTTTTCTCACTAACACTTTTACTACTCAAAATTATATGCTTATAAACTTGTCTGCTTTATTAAAAGATAAGCTCCTTGAAAGCAGAAGTCTCTATCTGCCCAAGTAACTGGTTCAATGTACAGGGAAAGATCTTTGAAAGAGGGTCAAAGGTGGCCTTTGTTTCTAAAAAGCGTAAAATACCAGGGCATATTTTTATACTGATGGGAATAGTCCCATAGAAGAGAACTTCTTAATGCAGGAGCAAGCACATAAGGCAGAAGGCAGACAACACAGACGCCAGTACAGGCATACTGGTAGAGTTTGAGAAGAGGAGGAAAATAAAATAGGATCTGGGACACTATCTCCATTAGTTCTATGTAATACTATCCTTGAACTTCGCAGGTAGGAATGCCTTGATTTTCTGGGAAGTCGCCCTCCCCACCTTACCCTTTGCATGAGCTTGACCAAAGTTCGGGGTAAAACTGAGTTTCATGGTACATCAAGGCTTTGCAGTAAAAACGTATTTTCGGGCAGGCTAAAATCTTAAAGCCCCAGGGTGGTTTAAAAAAAAAATAATAGCCTGTACTTTTTTTTTTTTTTTTTCCCCAAGTACAATAAACTATGAGTGACATTTTCATTAGTGCCTTTCTCTTTCAGGAACTATGTGAAAAACAACATTTGTTTTATGAGTCATCATCAAGAGGAATTAGTGCCAAAACAGCTTCAAAAAAGAAAACCCCAAGAGCAGCTCTTGGAGTGTAGAAGTCTGTGTGGTAGGGGACAACCAAGGCAGCTTTCTCCAGAGACCTAATGGCCGCAAACCTTGCAAATGTTGGTGAAGTAGGACAACAATTAGAAGGGTGTCTTTGTACCAAGACATATTGGCCACTCCCATGTTTTCTCCCTAGTGTTGTGGAGGTAGTTTTAGAGACACCTTGAAATTATAAAGGCAAACTTTAACCTTCACCTCTCGAAAGGTAAAGGAGGTACAAGATCCCGTGATCCCTTTCTTACTCTGCCTAGGACTCCCCGTGAAACAGATCCTGGCTGGTTCAATACCTCACACCCTTTTCACAGAGCAGCCTTTGAGAAACTTATGAACTAGTAATGCGATCAACTTTTGCCTTAAGGTTATGTGTGTGCAGAGGCCAGTTGCGGCTTCATGATCCAGACATCTCAGTGGCCTGAACACGAACTCACAGGTTTTTGCCCACTGTGACAGTACTTGCACTGGGCCTTCTGTGAAAAAGAACCGGGACACAACGTGGAGAGTTGCACCTATGTTCTAGATTAGGAGAAGTTCCTGGCTAGGATTTCAGTGATAATTCCTAATTATAGTTCAACAAGTACAAAGATAATGCAGCTTATTTTATGAACTACAGTGTAATACAAAATATCCTTCTATGAATTTTATGTATAAAATATTAAAACAATTCTGCAATAGTTGAGAAAAGTAAACATTTTTTCCAACCATTTGGAAAAACACGTCTAGAAAGGGCTATTTCAAAATCCTGGGACCATTCTTACTTAGTTGTCCCTGTTGCGAAAACTTTAGGAAAGGGTCAGGCCATCAGGTGATTGATCCCAATCTTTATAATCAATTAGGTGTGAGTTATTAAGTCAAGCTTATGAAACTCTCTCCTTGGAAGGCTTTCATGATGACTTACCAGCTATCCATAGCTTCCTGCAATCCTCTGCGCTCCTCAGGACTATCACTACCTCAGGTGATGGCACACGAGCTGTAACCCATGCTGACTTGCAGAAAACGGCAGATGCAGTGAGTGACATTCAGACAGCAGGACAGTTCCCTCACCATGTGTTCTTCTCTAGGATGAAATGGAGGTCACCGACTGTAACAGGAACTTGGGTTTCCCCCACACAACAGTGAACTGCTCTCTTTTGTATCTCTTCAGCTGAATATTGGGACTCGGTGAGGTGTTTTCCCCAATTTGGATATGATGACAGAAAATCTACAATAAATAATCTCGATCTATTTAAGTAGTGACCCATTAAATTACTATTATAAGCTATGGGACAAACACACAGAAACTTAAAGTATGAATAATCTAACTTGAAAAAGAATAAAACATGACCGGCCTGAAGAACAGAGAATCCTAAGAGCCAAAACCCATTTGTTATTTAGACTGGAATTTTCCTATTGGCCCCTAACAAACTGTGCCAGTTTGATGAGGGTACATGACCTAGGAATTCCCCTATAACAAAATTGAAAGACTATAAATCTATGTAAGTAACAGTGACACTGTATTAGCAGAGCCTCAGGAGAATGACTTAAAGTCCTGATTCTGAAACGTATTACATAATGAGAATTGGCAGAGAAAGTTCTGAGGAAGGGAGATTTGAGATTTTACTTCTACCACAGCTCATTTCCTATGCAAGTTGGAGCATGTTTTTTGTGTTTTATTTTGGAAAGAGAAAGAAAAGTGTGTTCTGTAAAGGATCAATTTAAGAAATTTATTATGAATCCTCAGCAGAATTATATGCTGAGATGATTTAAAAAAAATCAAGACAGGTAATTGATACAAATTTTTTTCTTTGTCAAGCATCCCAGATTGTAAGATATTTAACAAAACTGTTACATGTTCCCTTCGAAGTTCAAAACTGTATATAATTATTAGTAATTTCTTGTTTTAGCCATTCATCATAAATGGGTAGGAAACTGTTCATAAACTTAGGTTTATCACTAGTGATTTCAACTGCAGTATCTTAAACACTCCTGTATTTTTCTTTTACTATCCTGAGTATGTAACTAAATAATTCTGTCTTCAAACAAATTTCTACCCAATACACCCTTAACCAGAGCTTTTTGATTTCCAAAAATAAAAAAGGGGGAAAACTTATCATTTGTATGTATATATTCACAGTTTTTATTATAAAAAAATTTACAGCACTTGTGAAGAGCCAGCAGAAGACATCAGATGCGCTCATTCTTCCCAGCTTTGTTCAGTTTAGCGGGTTATCCGTGACACTTCGCCAGGCGATGCTCACACGGCAGCCCTGACACCTGACCCAGTTAGATTGTCTCTCTTCCTTTTTTCTGAGAAAGCATTTTGATGAGCTACTGATTACCTATTTCTCAAGTTACTTGAATACTGAAAATATTACGATATCTGGATCCACACCTTGGCCATACAATCATGTCCCCCCCACCCCCATTTCTCTTTCTGTGAACATTACCAAACAGGTTACTTATTATTGTTAGTTAAAGCTAAGTGGAAAATCTCAATTTTTAAAAATAGTCTCCCAGAACCTGTGACTTCTTTACTGAATTGTATCCTCTATATTTCATGAGGTTTACCCTATCCTACTGGATCTTAAAATGAAGCAAATAAACACAATGTAAAAAAAACCAAAAAACCAAAAACCAAAAACCAAACAAAACAAAACCAGGAGAGAGAGAATAAGAGAAGTTTGAAAATCATAAGTCTTTCACAAGAAAGAAAATATAAAAGCCAGCCTTTGCCCCCTGACTTAAGGGTGAGAGGCACCGCAGGGGAAGGCATCGAGAGAAAAGGGGATAAAAAAAAAAAAAGTAAAAATAAGGTTATGTTTTTCAGTGCAGTATGTAAGCTAGGTTTGGAAGACTATAATATTGTAAGGAAAATGAACCAGAACATGGAGGACTAGATATTGTGATTTTTCATGAAACTTTCAAAACATTTTGAAAACTCAGGTTTTAGTGGAAGATTGTGTTGGAATATTGTCTCTATTAAGTTACTACTAGGAAGTTAATTGGACTCTCCACTCAGCTTTATTTCTAAGTGAAATTACTGTTGGTTCTACTAAACTCCTAATCCCAAGTGGTACGGCATGGGTGCAGCCTGATCGCGTACTACTCCAAGGCTCTTGGGTGAGCCAGAGGGCCAGTGGTTCACAAATGCATATTTTTTTTAACTTTAAGAGTAGCAATCCCAAATACTGAATAGTCACTCTTCAGCTCCATTAAATAAGACACAGCAAGGGGAAAGACCTATCTTGTTAAATGGCTTTCAAGTTCAAGTTGAACTGTATTATAATTATACTGTGGCACAGAGGCAGCTTGTGGGCACTTCTTGTTAAAACAGCACAATGTATCAACTCCTGACAAGACTCTTAGTATAGCCTTCAGCACCAACCTAAGATTACTACTTTCCTACAACTAGAGGTGAGTCTTAACCAGAATAACACAAGTACATATGAGGTACAAACCATCACAGCTTCTTTCTCATATCCATCTTGTAGGTAAGAGGTTTTGCTTCTTAAAACTACACCTTTGTAACTTTTAAAAGATATTTAACATTTTCTATCATATTAAATTAGCAACATAAAACATTATGCTTAATCTATAAAGTTCTACTCCAGTTTGCTCCCTAGAGTTTATATACATACTTTTATTTCTAATCTGCAAGAAAAAAAAAATTCCTATTTAATATTTGGTAACAAGAGCAGTAAAAGATACTATACACATGTGGCATATATATATTTACAAAATACACTTCAAAAAGAAGCCAACACACTTTAGCAAAAGTCTAAGCTTGCATAGATTAAAAAGAAAAAAGAATTATGAATACAATTTTTGTTAAAATAGAAAATGGGGAGTAAAAGTTACAGAATGAAGAGAGATCTTTTCCAAACTTTTATTTGTGCACATTCAATTGAAAAAGATAACTTTTACAGGTTCTTTGGTGCCCATATTCAGCATACAAAAATGTAAAAGACTATTCACAAATAAAACACATTAGCTCAAACTGGGAAGAAATAATGACAATAACGAAACAATTTAAGGTAGTGCACACTGTGACAGCTCTGCTTACGGGGACATGAGAATTACTGCGAAAATAAATAGAATGTCCTTTTGTAAAAGCAGCAATGTCATGTCTTGTAAACTTCCTTTTTATATTACAGCAAGGTTTGAAATAAAATCCAAAGGGCTTGGAGCTTACACTGTAGCCGTGAATGAATAAAAGAGTCTATTTCCTCAATTACTGTTGGTCCAGTTTTCCTTTTGTTTTGAGTCCAATGTGCAGCAGGTTTTAAAAGGTGCTCAGTTAGGGATTCTAACCAATTACATGATGAATTATAAAATTTCTTTCCTGCTTTCAAACACAAATGGGTAAATCTGTTCCACAGCAGTCGCAACAGCCTTTACGTTGGGCCCTATAACGGAAAAAGGGGTGAGAAGAGCGCTAGGAACTTGCATTTCCCGGAAGGGAAGACATTCACATAGTTTAGACTATCGGATTGATTGTTTAAAAAAAAGATCTGCACTTTACACAATTATACAGCCAGAACACAAACCAACAGAATAACATTTTTTTCTGAACAATTCAAGGAAATCTGAAACACAAAATGCTATTATTCACCTCGTTTTAGGGCAGTGTGAAGACAGTATATATATAAATATAAAAATCTGACAGCGCTGTTAGATGCTGATTAAAGAAGAAATGATGAAAGGGACTGACATTTTGGTCACTATCCTCTTGGTCATTGTAGCCTGGCTTTTGGTTAGGATACTGCTGATGCTCACAGCTCGCAGGAGTACTGAGGAACCCAGTAAAGAAGACAAAGCTGCTTCCAAAGTACTGGGAAACCAGAGAGCTGTTATTAACTAAGTGGTCTAAACTGCCCCCCCACCCAGATTTACTAGTACTTGTTACCCACCACATGTTTAATATTCATCTGGCCACTCATCGTCACAGCTTACTCAGTAAATTAGGGAAACACACATGCAGGAAGGGGGTGAGAGTATATGTGAATTAATCCACATAATGCTTGGGATAACTTTTTAAAAAGGTAATCTTCCATTTAAATAGCTAAAAAGAAACATAAAAAGAGACAACGGAAATATTTTCATAAAACTTATTTTGAATAAAAACAGTTTCACTGAAGTACACTTAATTCTTTTGAAAGATGCTGAAAACATACATATTGTACCCACTGTGAACTCTCTGAAGGTACTGACCACGTGTTATCCAGGTCTGCTCCTTCCTGATTCCCCTCGCCTCCCCAACACAGGTTAGTGCTTTGCCTGTGGAAACTACTCAGAATCTGTTCACTGACTTGTTAATGTTTCATAGGATGTTACAGATGTAAATATGTAATGTATACTAATTAATCCAATTATCCTCTTTGTTATTATGTTAATTATCTATTAACTCAGTAAATATAGATTTATAGGTACTTATTGATTGATAGACTTTGGGGCTTCTCCGAAGTCTGGGCTCCAAAAGAAAGAGACAGTTGAAAGAAGGGGACACATGGATTTATTCCCTGTCACTCCATTTTAAGATTCAGGCAAGATGCTGGCAGTAGGCTTCAAAAGTCTCCAAGGAAGATGTGAAAACCCATAGGATGAATCAAAACTAAGCTTACCTCTGTTGAGAGTCTAAAGGTGTCAATAATGTGTATTTTCCTCTAAGGAGTGAAGGAGTACAAAGAAAATTCAAGAACACCAAAGAAATTTTCCTGAACTCAATTCAGCCAAAGATTGGGTCTGACTCCTAAGTGATGTTTCTGTACCATTTATAAATACAGTACCTTTTAAGCCATCCTGTGTGCTAATGCTCTCTATGCCTAGCTGCTTAAACCACCACTTTTAAATACTTATGACTCAAGAGATACAGAACAAAATATATATGAGACATGACAGTTACCAATGATATTTGACTATTTTACTTATGTAAAACCTCTTCTCTATTAAGTTTATAAAATGGGTTTCTCTTGAATATTTTAAATGCAAGATATCACAAACCAAAAAAAAAATCACACTATGAAAATATATACTAAAATATTCTTAATAGCTCCAAACTGGGAACTATCCAAATGCTTATGGACAGTGTAATTCAGATCCTGGATACTACACAGCAATAAGAATGAATGATCTCTAACTATATAGAATAATATGGATGAATCTCACACTAAGATAATAATGAGTGAAAGAAGACAGACCTAAAATAGCTGTTTACGATTTTAAAACAGTATATAAAAGTAGGGAAAACTAAACTACAGTTTTAGAAGTCCAGAGACTGGTTCCCCTTAAGGAGCAGAAGTGACTGAAGGGGACAAACGAGACATTATTTCCATTTTGATATAGACACCTCATTCAAACCATAACTGACCATAAGCTTGGGTTCAATATCATAAAATACCTGTTACTGTGATACTTCCTGTTGAAAAAATCTGTAATGTAGCTCTTAGAGATTTTATCCGATAGCACACAGCAGGATGAAGTTCAGGTTCATAACTATACCAAAAAAAAAAAAAAAAATCACAATTAATATAAATATTTACAGACTGACAAGTCATTACAAATTTGGTAAGTTGTCTAGATTCTGCAAAGACCTACCTGGCATGAGGTCTATTGTTCTTTGTGAATTCTGGCAAACGGATTTCAAATGGCATGTTACACACTGCCAAAACGTTAACAACCTTAAAATCTGTAAATATTACCTGTAGGAGAGAAGTACAACTCAATGAATTGTTTTGAAACAAAAAAAAATTATCAGGAAAAAAAAAACAAACGCTGCTCATCAGGGCAACTGTAAATAACTGTTTCAATCCTCTAGCTTCCTGCTCAGCAGGGAGTAGGCTTCTCTTTCTCTCCTTCTAACCCTCCCCATCAGTAGTTCTATCTCTTTCTCTCAAATAAACAAACAAAATCTTAAAACAAAATAAAACAATTAGAGCACATGAAAAAGTGCTCAACATCACTCAGCATCAGGGAAATACAAATCAAAATCACAGTGGGACACAAACTCACAACGGTCAGAACGGCTAAAGTTAACAAGTCAGGAAATGACAGATGTTGGCAAGGATGCGGAGAAAGGGGAACCCTCCTACATTGTTGGTGGGAATGCAAGCTGGTGCAGCTACTCTGGAAAACAGCATGGAGGTTCCTCAAAAAGTTGAAAATAGAGCTACCCTATGACCCAGCAATCACACTACTGGGTATTTATCCTAAAGATACAAATGTAGTGATCCGAAGGGGCACGTGCACCCGAATGTTTACAGCAGCAATGTCCACAACAGCCAAACTATGGAAAGAACCTAAATGTCCATCAACAGATGAATGGATAAAGAAGATGTGGTATAGATATCTACAATGGAATATTATGCAGCCATCAAAAAAAAATTAAATCTTGCCATTTGTGACATGGATGGAACTAGAGGGTGTTATGCTGAGTGAAATAAGTCAATCAGAGAAAGACAATTATCATATGATCTTACTGATATGTGGAATTTGAGAAACAAGGCAGAGGATCACAGGGAATGGAGGGAAAAATGAAACAAGACGAAACCAGAGAGGGAGACAAACCATAAGAGACTCTTAATCTTGGAAAACAAACTGAGGGCTGCTGGAGTGGAGGGTGTGGGGCTGGAGTGGAGTGGGGTGGCTGGGTGATGGACATTGGGGAGGGTGAGTGCTGTGAAGTGTGTAAGACTAATGAATCACAGACCTATACCCCTGAAACAAATAATACATTATATGTTAATAAATAAATAAATAAATATAAAAAGACAGTGGGGGAAAAAAAGAATTAGAGCACACAAGAAAGAACAAGCACATCTTAAACATCGATACGATATAGTATTTTAGATTATGAGTGATTTCTTAATGCCATGCAGTTGACCCTGAACAACAGAGGGATTAGTGCCCCGACCAGTCAGAAGTCCACCTATAACTTCTGACTCCCCCAAAACTCAACTACTCATAGCCTACAGTTGACTGGCAGCCTTACCCATAAAATAGTCAATTAATACATACTTTGCATCTTATATTATATATTGTATTCTTACAATAAAGCTAGAGAAAATAAAATGATATTAAAATTGTAAGGAATGGGGCGCCTGGGTGGCTCAGTGGGTTAAGCTGCTGCCTTGGGCTCAGGTCGTGATCTCAGGGTCCTGGGATTGAGCCCCGCATCGGGCTCTCTGCACAGCGGGGAGCCTGCTTCCTTGTCACTCTCTGCCTGCCTCTCGGCCTACTTATGATCTCTCTCTCTGTGTTGAATAAATAACTAAAATCTTTAAAAAATAATAATAAAATTGTAAGGAAGAGAACATATAATATTATACTATGTTTATGGAAAAACATCTGCATATATGTGGATACACATAGTTTAAGCCTGTGTTATTCAAGGGTCAACTGTAATTAAAGGGAAATAAAAGGTCAAAAACTTAATCAAAAAATTAAATGAAACCTGAGATAGTTGCATGATTAAAACACCTGGGTCTCTGAATCTTATGTTTAATTTTTTTAATACTTTAAATGGGATATTTAATCTATAAGGATAGGATAAAGAAGAGTGATAAAAAATTTAAAGCAGAGTTCTCCTTCTAGAGTCAAAATGGAAAAGTTGCCACTTAAAAGTCAATAAATACTGAATGTACTCTGAGCTCCAAAGGTCATCTTCTTATATGCAGTAGAATAAAATGATATTTCTATGAGTTTAGTTAGTTTATGTTTGTTTTTTGGGGGGGGGGTAGGGGAGAAAACCGTGTTTTTAACTTGACTTTTCTCAACACTTCCAATGTTATGCTAAGACGAGAAGCTCCAAGACTAAAAAATAACTTCAGCCACTCCTACCAATAACTTGAATACCACAATATCCTACTATGCTTTGAAATGTTCCCAGTAAAACCACACTTCCGGATTAACTGTTCTCCAGCTGAGTACCTGCACAAGGCAGTTGACGAGTCACAAAACTGTCCAAAATGGCACCATCATCAGTCAAGACTTTCAATATCGTCACTTTCCTCAAGCACCAACCCTCCCCCTACCCACCAGAACTTCCGTACCTTTCTAGCACCTTCCACCTCAAGGAAGACTGAAGAAGTCAGACAGAAACTCAACTTTTTATCAGTGTTCATTCCATACAGCCTGGACCCACCTCTTTGGGGACCACAGCTCATCTTTATCTTTTTTTCATTTACTCATCACTTGCAAGTGATGTAAGAAGTCCATAATACGTACTAAGTTTACTCACATTTATGCCTCCATAAAATTATATTTGATAAAGTTAACCGGCTAGCAACAGTCACTTTACATGTAAGAGCCCACCACCCAGTGTGTATTTTTTGTGGACCAAACCACAGATTTGACACAGCAAGCCAATCTTATAAATGTCCCTTTTTATACAATGTGCATTTTGTTTAGAATTTATGTCATTTTTAATACCTCTGATTTTTACAGAATGCAGGCTTTTCTGACTCCTTATATACAGGTGTATAGTTGGAATTAGTTATTCATGTGAATTCTTTTCAACTTACCACATAATGTAGTTATTTCTAAAGCACAGATTACTTAAGTTTGGCATATTTTAAATAATCACAATATCCTGTTATAATGGTAATGTTCTCACTAACCATAATACGAAGGAACACTGTTTACTCTTAGCCATTAAATGCATAAATCTATGCAGGTTCCATTCTAGTATCTTTTTTCTTCTTTATAATTTATGTGATAGCTATCTACAAATAAAAATACACTTTAACTTTTTACACATATGCCCTACACTCTACTCTCACCATCCCGACATACCAGTCTTGAGATGATCAAAAACAAGATCTTTTTGGTGAGAAGTGAACAGCCTAGCAGAGCTGAAAAGGCAGTTCACTTGTAAGGCAGTAAGTCTCTCAGTGAGCAAGGGGTTAGAGGAAATGCTAAGGTCCTTTACAAGTACTCACATGGTTTAGAGTTTGCTACTAAATTTTTGTACTGAAGGACAGTAAGAAAAAGGTCAATCATGAAAAGATACTCTGTGTGATTTTTTTTTTTCCCTTTAAAATTTTTATTTATTTGAGAGAGAGAGGGGAGAGTGAGAGCATGCACAATCAGGGGGAGTGGCAGAGGTAGAGGGAGAAGCAGGCCATCCCCAAGCAGGGAGCCCCGAGGCAGGGCTCAATCCCAGCACCCTAAGATCACAAAGAGAGCCAAAGTCAGACACTTAACTGACTGAGCCGCCCAGGTCCTCATCTGTGTGATTTCCTTAGTCTATCAAATTAAAAAGTTTAACTCTATAAATTAAATCCTTTAATATTTGTAGTTTGGATGTTTTTTTGAAAATGTTACCTGAAAACCTAGTTTCTGAAGACTGCGGGCTAAACGCCTGGCACCAAATTTAGCTTCTTCTTCACTATGGTTTTAAGGAAAGAAAAAGATCATCAGTTACACAGGAAATAAATTTTATACTGACAAATATGACAAACTGTACACATGATTTTAAGTCTAGGAAAATGTCCTTTCCATGAAGGAAAAATTTTAAAGTTAAAGTAAGAAATCCAATTAAAATTTACCTTGTTGCTCCAGTGCAAATAATTTTTCCTGAGGACCAAATTGTAGCTGTAATTCTAGGTTTTCTCAGCTTCATTAATACCTTCTGCAAAAGAACAAAATAAAACACACGGTTACATACTAAGCATTAATTTTCACTTACGCTCCTACTCCATGTGGCCATTTTAATAAAAGTGTAACTAGTACTCGATGCTTACCCAAGACTGAAATAAGTAATTGCTCTTCAAATCATCCATTCTGAATTTAAGTACAATACTGAACACAAAGAACATATTAATTAAAAAAGACATTTAATTAATTAAAAATACAAGGTCTGTATCAACCTCTTACTATATACTTGAAATCAATGTACTACAAGCATGCAAACTTTTCAACTCTCATTCCACTCTGGCCACGTAACTGGAATTTGCAATTTGCATGGATCCTTAAAGATGCCAAACGTATTCAAACCTCAGGGGTTTTGCAGTAATTGTTAATATTTTCATCTGGAATAGTCTTCCCTCAATATTCTCACTTTCATTCAAGTCTCTCATCAGATGTCAGATAGAGAGGTCTTCCCTGAACAACAAAGCAACCCATCCCCTCACTGCTCTCACCTCGTACCCTACTTTATTCTGCTTCACGGTACTCATCATTATATTATCTTACAGTGGAGATGACTACTACAGATTCAAGTTCAATATACAAATCTTGAGCGTAGGACAAATGTTGGAGCTAGAGATGTAAGTTTAGATTCCTTAGATATGAAAGGCATTTGAAGGCTGTGGGTTTGAATGAAATTATCTACAGAGTAAGTATAAATCAGTCAAGGACTAAGGTCCAAGAGAACAATGTGAATTTAAATTTTTATTACTATTTTTCATTTATGGAAAATATCATATGCCCATAATGCATAAGAGATAAATGTTTACTGAATACTGTAACATATAAATGAATTGGATATTTCTCCTTAAAACTTCTGTTACTTTTCAAGTTTCACTCTTTCTCTGTCATATGTCACATTACCAAACGAGAAAGCTATAATGTCCGGAAGGATAAAATTTAACAAAGAGCCAAATTAAACTTGAATTAAAAGATATTATCAAATTTCATACACAAGTGGCTGAGAAACACTAAACTGAGTTTATTCTGCATTTAACTGTCTTTCACCACCACCTTATCCATCAATTCAGCTTTTTCAATTAACCTCCTACGAAAAATGACTTCCCTATCACATGGCATGCTCAAATTCCAAAGCAGTATTAGGCACTTTATTAACCTTCTTAGCAGATATCTTCATTCCTTTATTTAGGTGACGATGGCAAGACTGATGAACTTGAAAATCTTTAAATGTGGGTCACTGCAATTTTTAATTGAATTTAATTCATCTTAACTTAGTTTCTAGAACTAAGAGCTAATGATAATTTACTGAGGTATACTGGCATCGAATTTTTAGAGCTTAGAGCCTTCATATACATTCATAGTTTTCATAATAAATGTATAAGATCTATATCTCAACATCATTTGGTTTATAAAAGCCAGTGAACACACTGTCCTTTGTAATATTAATCTCAGTAAGGTTAAAAGCGAGTAATCAATGCTTCTATTTTAAATAGTACAGGTCTAACAAAAACTAAAATTAATACTGTCCAGGTTAGGATAAGAACCATATTATTTTCAGCAATTTATTCCTAAAGAATACCAACTATTTTGGCTAAATAAAGAGGGGTATTAACATATACTACAAAAATCACAACATATATATTACAGCATCATACGTATCATACATCATTCATGTAACCAAGAAACTATATATACAAATATTTTTAAAGATTTATTTATTCGAGAGAGAGAAAGTGAGAGAGAGTGGGGGGAGGGCCAAAGGGAGAGAGGAACTTAAGCTGACTCCAAGCTGAGAGCAGAGGCTGACGTGGGGCTCAATCTCAAGACCCTGAGATCATGACCTGAGCTGAAACCAAGAGTCTGACACTTAACCAAATGTGCCACCCAGCAGCCCTTAAAAAATTATATTTGAATAAGTATACACCATGTATAAATGCCTCCTTCTTCATTTAAAAGAAATTGAGAGAACAATCAAATTCTAGTAGCCTGTGAATTCTTTGCTGAGTCCTGGAGATGGGGAATATCCAAAAGCTGACACTTTAGGGGAGGAGGGGCCACTTCTACAAGGCTCAGTGTTGTATTCAGTACAACTGGTACATGGTAAGGTGCTCATAAACTATTTGTATAGAGAATATGTTTTAGAATATGATTCATAGCACTATAAAATTAGTCTATGTAGCATACATACCAAAATTTAGATACTTACTCCAACGTCACGCTTATAAATTACATTTGCTCCCTCCAAAGCAATCTTCCTTAAGTTCAAATGGCATCTTGTTCTAAAAACACAGACTACATTTGTAATTAGAATGTCCAATGCAACATCACTGTCTGCATCCATTGGGGTAGTTTAAAAACTTAGCTTCCCACCAC
This sequence comes from Enhydra lutris kenyoni, assembly GCF_002288905.1. Taxonomy (NCBI): domain Eukaryota; kingdom Metazoa; phylum Chordata; class Mammalia; order Carnivora; family Mustelidae; genus Enhydra; species Enhydra lutris. Next base: position 28,229,662 of record NW_019154101.1, on the reverse strand, counting down.
GAAGATCACATCCTGAGAAATAAAACAAAATAAAGTAATTAAATATTCTGTTAATTTATTATTCACAAATAATCCTGAAAATAAAAATATAGGAAATTACATTATCTATTTTTTAAATGCTACTCAAAACAAATCATGTCCCTTCTGTTCCCCATTAAAGTCATTTTTAAAAAGATAACAAACATGTCATATAAAATCTTTGAAAATTTGGGACTAACTTGTATTCCTTACAATTAATAAGGAAATTTTACATGCCAGGAGCCTACCAGACTCATCTCCTGCTCCTTGCCTTTACAACCACTATGTTTCAGATGTAGCACAGTTATGGCAATTCTCCAAATATACCAAGTACAAGGGCTGGACTTTGTGGTCCCAATGTCCAATCATTAATGGTACTATAAACCACCTCATACAACTTGCAAGGGTAAAAAAAAAAAAAAAGACCCACTTTTCCTCTATTTTAGGTAATTGGCTTACCTGCTTAAAGGAGAAAGATTAATTATATTTGTTAACAGATTTTTCTCATTTACCAGTCATTCATTCATTATTCACTTATCAAATATCTTCCATACACTGAGGACACCAGAGCATAAAAACGAGTAAGACAAAATCTTGTCTTCAAGGAGCTCTGGCAAACAGCACAACACAATTTTTGTCAAGATTTCAGTCTTCCAAAATGTACCTTTCAAAACTATGATATGAGCATTTCTATAAACAATCAAAAGTGAGCCATAGTTTTTACTAAGTATACGACCCTTATCCAGCTAAAAAATGCTCTTGGACTAGGTTTCTATATTTATTTATTTATTTGAGACAGTGCACAAGCACGCACATGGGAGGGGCAGAGAGACAGAGAGGCAGAGAGTCTCAAGCAGACTCTGCGCCCAGTGCGGAGCCTATGTGGGACTCGATCTCACAACGCTGAGATCATGACCTGAGCCCAAACCAAGAGTCCAAAGCTCAAGTGACTGAGCCATCCAAGTGTCCTTGGTTTCCACTTCTTAAAAAATAAGTAACAGTAATTCAGCTTAACTAACACGCAAAGAGAAAACCGGAAAATACTAACATTACCATTATAATGACCTTTAAAGAGTCATTGAAGCTGCAATATGAAAAACCAGTATTCTTTATAAGGATTCAAATTATTATATGATGAAAATAATGCAGATGCCCAGAGTCCCAATGAAGAAAATTCAAGCTTGTTTTCCTGTCTTTTAGTATCTGATAGAACACAAGTCAGACCCAGCCTTCCAGCACCTCTCTGGGACGATGGAGCATTCAGCTCTGTGGACCACTTCTATCTAAGCCTCATCAGGTTTTCTCATAATTATGTTCCCTTCAATCTGCTTATCTTCTTGTTTTGTTGTTTTCTGTGTGTCTAGGCAACCTCAAATAATTTTTATGTGCAAGGAGTGGGGCAGAGGTAGCAGTGAATAGCTATATGGGTAGACAGATGCATAAAGAGGACAGAGGCAGTTATCAATACTGATCTTAAACTGTGGGATCAATAACTGACTCATCACTTAACCAGTTATGAGAACGCCACAAGTTATGCAATCTCTCTGGGCCTCGGTCTTCTCATTTGCCGCATGAAATTCAGTGCCCTACTAAAAAGTGTTGTAGGGATTACAGAGAAGGTATAAAAAGTACTTAGCGCATATATCTGGTAACAATAACACAAAAATGATGTTACTATAGATCAAGTAAGTTTAAATCAGCAGGCAGAGCAGAGATACCTTAGTATCGTTTCCCATTATTCTACTGGAACCCAGATATTGAGCCACCTAGACCTCACCATGTCTCCTATGTTGCTATAAAAACTCTGCACTAACTGTGAGGTAAAGAAGCTCTTAGTTGCTCACCTCAACATCCATCCCATCCTTCCTTCACAGTGAACAGAACCCAACAGAATCTAGCTGGGTACACTGTGGGAGAAATGAATACTCAACATACTTCCAAGGCTCCCTGCTAATGGATATAGCCCAGAGGCCACATGGCCCTGTCATGGTTAATGAAATGTAAAATGAAATGTTTTTTTGTCTTTTGGGAAGAAAAAACTGCTTTGAATGATCAAACTAAGCCAGCAAAGACCCCGTTGTTCCCTCCCACCCTTCTTCACTTTTATTGCCTGGAGTCTGGATATGAGAGCTGGAGCTCAAACAGGCATCTGGGATCATGAAACTATGTGATAAGGAGAGTGGAACAGGAAGGAAGACAGAAGATGCCTGAACGGCTGATACAGTGAGACTCCTTATTATCACTGCACTTCCTAATTACAGACTTGAGGACTGTGAGAGAAAAATCAATTTCCATACTGACCCCCACATATGTTAGACTTTTGTTATATGCTGCCAAACCTAATCCTAATGGATATACATCCCATGAGAGAGGCTACAGAAAGCACTACTTAAAGAGAAACTATGAAGACACTCTGTCAAATTTACTGTTTCACACAGATTTTTTTTTTACATCAAACAGGTTAAAACAAATTAAGGGAAGAATACAAAGGCAATATATAGGGTAAAAATAAGACTGGGTGTAAAACAAATCTTGGTGAATGCAAAGGAGCCTCAAAATTAATACAAAATAGGTGATTATGTCTGTACTTTAGCAACTTAGATTCTAAAAATGAGGTTGCAGGCATAGTTCATCTTAAGCTGCTCAATGTTCATATTTTACATGAATATAATCTGGCAAGAAGCCTCAGAAAATACTATTGCTCTCATAGGTTTTAAATCAAGGATATAACATGAAGTCAGTACTTAAAAAAAAGTGGCATCCTACATTTCTGAAGCATTACAAACAAACAAAAAACCCACTTCCATTTAATTTATCTATCTTATAAAATAAGGGTGTAGTTCTGGATATTAACAAAGATTCACCCCACAGCTAACATCATACTGAATGGTGAAAAGCTCAAAGCTTTTCCTCTGAGATCAAGAATCAAGGATGCGTCCTCTCACGACTTGTATTCAACACAGTACTGGCAATCCTAGCCAGAACGATTAGGCAAGAAAAAGAAAGTGCACCCAAAATGGAAAGGAAAGAAGTAAAATTGTCACTTTTTGTGGATGACAGGATGTTAAATATAGAAAACCCTAAAGACTCCACCAAAACGCTATAACTAATAAATGGATTCAATAAAGTTGCAAGACACAAAATCAATATATAAAATCTGTTCTGTTTCTATACATTAGCAATAAGCTATCAGAAAGAGAAATTTTAAAAAACTCACTTTATAACTGCATCAAAACGAATAAAATACTCAGGAATAAATTTAAGCAAGGAGGTGAAAGACCAATACACTGAAAACTGTAAGACACTGATGAAAGAAACTGAAAAATAAACAAGTAAAGGGATATACCATACTCAATTGAAAGAATTAATATTATTAAAATGTCTATGCTGCCACAAAACAATCTACAGATTCAATGCAATCTCTATCAAAACTCTATTGGTATTTTTCAAAGAAATAGAACAAACAATTCTAAAACTTGTACGGAACCTAAAAGCAATCTTGAGAAAGAACAAAGCTGGAACCTGATTTCAAACTATATTACAAAGCTACAGTAATCAAAATAAAATGATACTGGCATAAAAACAATAAAACAAAATAGAGTTCGGAAATAAAACTCATGCCTATATAGTCCACTGATTTATAAAAAAGGAGATGAAAATATACAACGGGGAAAAGACAGTCTCTTCAATAAGTAGTGTTAGGAAAACTGGACAGCCATATTCAAAAGAATAAAACCACACTATCTTATACCACACACAAAAATTAATTGAAAATGGATTAGAGACTTAAATGCAAAACCTGGGAATTATAATACTAGAAGAAAACAGGTGGTCAACTCCTTGATGCCAGTCTTTGCACTGAATTTTTGGATCTAACTTTATTTTTTTTAAAGTTTATTTATTTATCTATCTATTTATTTATTTGATAGAGGGAGAGAGAGAGAGACTGTGCCCACAAGCTGGGGAAGGGGCAGAAGGAGTGGGAGAAGCAGACTCCCTCTGAGCAAGGAGCTGGGCCTGGGGCTCAATCCCAGGACCCCAAGATCAGGACCTGAGCCAAAGTCAAATGCTTAACCAACTGAGCCCCTGATTTTTGGATCTAACTTTATAAGCAAAGGCAACAAAAGCAAAAATAAACAAGTGGGAGATACACCAACCTAAAAAGCTTTTGCTTGCAAACAAAATGGAAAGGCAACCTACAGAACGGGAGAAAACGGTTGCAAATCATATACCCAATAAGAAGTAAATATCCAAAAAATATAAAGAACTCCTATAACTCAACAGTAAAAACCAATAATATGATCTAAAAATGGGTAGAGGAATTGAAGAGACATTTTTCCAAAAAAGACATACTGATGGTCAACAGGCACATGAAAAGATACTCAATGCCACTAATCATCAGGGAAATGTAAAATCAAACACAATGGGATATCACTGCATATGTGTCACAAAGGGTGTTAACAAATAACCAAAAAATAACAAATGTTGGTGAGGATGTGGAGAAAATGGAACCCTTGTGCACTGTTAGTGGGAATGTCAATTGGTGCAGCTGCTATGGAAAACAGTATGGAGGTTCCTCAAAAAATTAAAAATAGAACTATCCAGCAACTCTGCTTTTGGATATTCATCTGAAGAAAAGGAAAATGTTAAATCGAAAAGATATATGCACCCTATCTTCATCACAGTATTATTTACAACAGCCAAGATAGAGAAACAACCTAGTGTCCCTCAGTGACTGAATGGATAAAAAAAAAGATGTGGAATAGGTATATATACAATGGAATACTTCTCAGCCATAAAAAGGAATGAAATCTTGCAGTCTGTTACAACATGGATGAATCCTGAAAGTGTTATGCTATGTGAACTTAATCAGACAAAAATTTCATTTATATGCGGAATCGAAAAAAATAAATAACTAAAAAATACAGAGAAGAAACTGGTAGTAGTCAGAAGGGAAGATAAGGGTTGGGATGGGTGATATGCAAGGGGATTAAGAGGTACAAACTTCCAGGTATAAAATAAGTAATTCACTGGGGTTAAAAATACAGCACAGAGAATATTAGTCAATAATACTGCAGTAACTTTGTATGGTGACAGATGGTAATTACATTTATCATCATAAGCAATATGTAATGCATATAAATGGGGAATCACTATGTTGTACACCTCAAACTAATATAATATTGTATATGTCTACTGTACTGCAATTAAAGAGGAGGTTAAAAACAAGAAATACCTATTGGAAAATAAGAAGAAAGGCAACATAAATGACTTAAGCATTTGATCCAAGAAATCAAGTAAATAACAATCACAAGTACATAAGGAAGAAAATACTAAAACTAAAAAAGTAAACATGGTAGAAATAAAAATTCAACTCAAATTTTAAGATTCTAAGTTTTTTTATACGAGTACTAATAATTTTCAATTTTTTGTACAGTGTAGTAAAACACATATATTAGTTACTATAAGAAAAATAAAGCTAATTCTAGTTTGATTTCAATTATTATCAATAACTTTCTCACTGCCCATCTTTTATGAATCAGGTGTTCTATCCTGTGTCTCAGGTAAATGCCTACTATGAGTTGTCAAATATTTTCTTCTAATAAAAAGCAAAGTTCAAAACTCACCTGTCCTAACTTCAGGAAATGTTATATTTTTAGCTTTTTATTAAATACATTATAATTGTGGTCAAAAGTACAAACTTCTGGTAAATAAGTTCTGGGGATATAATGTACACCCTGGTGACTAGAGTTAATAGTACTGTATCCTGTATTTAAAAGCTGATAAGAGATTTTAAAACTTCTCATGACAAGAAAACAAATTTGCAACTATGTGCGGTGATGGATGTTAATGACATAGTGTGGTGATTGTTTTGCAACTCATACATACGTTGAATCATTAAGTTGTATACCTGAAACATAATGTTACATGTCAATTGTATCTCAATAAAAACTTTTAAGTCAGTCTTAGAAAAAAATGCATCATAGAAGTGGAAGCAGCTTCTTCCTCACTCAACGATTTTAGGGATAAGAAAAAATTTGTGTTTTAGGTTTTCTGACTTTCAAGCGGTATTTAAAAACAGTACTCAGTGAACCATCACAAACTGCAACCTTAAAGCATTACTTGGAAAACACCGCCACCTCCTGGCTCTTAAGACAAAGTGCATCAAAGACTACAGGTACACCTTGCAAATATTGTGGATTTGGTTCCAGACCACCACAATAAAGTGAAGAACTCAATAAAGAAGTCAAAAAATTTTCTGGTTCCTCAGTGTATATAAAAGTTGTGTTTGCACCATACTGTAGTCTATTAAGTGTGCAATAGCATTATGTTTACAAAAATCACTATACGTACCTTATTTAAAAAGTACTTTACTGCTAAAAAATGCTAACCATCATTTGAGCTTTTAGCAAGTTAATCTTTTTCCTGGTGGAGGGTCTTGCCTTGATGTTGAAGGCTGCTCACTGATCTGGTGGTGACTGCAGAAGGTTGGAGGTTGTGGCAATTTCTTAAAATAAGAACTAATAAAATTTGCCAGATGGATTGGATCTTCCTTTTACAAAGAGTTTCTCTATAGCATGGGATACTGTTTGACAGCACTGGGCCACTGTTAGAACTTCTTTGAAAATTGAGAGTCAATCCTCTCCATCTACTAAACCTACTACTTCATCAACTAAGTGTATGTAATATCCTAAGTCCTTTGCTGTCGCTTCAACATCTTCACAGCCTCTTCGCCAGGTGTAGACTGCATCTCAAGAAAACTTTTTTGCTCATCTATAAGAAGCAACTCCTCATCCATTCAAGTTTGCTCATGAGGTCGCAGCAATTCAGTCCCATCTTCAGGCTCCACTTCTAATTCTCATTTCTCTGGCTTTTCCTACCACAGCTGCAATCACTTCCTCCATGGAAGTCCTGAGCCCCTTAGTCATCCATGAGGGTTGACAAACAGGGTCTTCCAAACTCCTGTTAATCTGGGTATTTTGATCTCTTCCCACGAATCACAAATGTTCTTAATGGCATCTAGAATGGTGAGTCCTTTCCAGAAGGTTTTCAATTTCGTCTGCCCAGATCTACCAGAGGGATCACACCATCTGTGGCAGCTTTAACCCTATGGAAATGTATTTCTTAAAAAGTAAGACGTGAAAGTTGAAAAGAGTCCTTGATCCATGGACTGCAGAACAGCTGCTGTGTTAGCAGGCACGAGAATAACATTAATTTCATTGTATGTCTCCATCAGAACTCTTGGGTGACCAGGTGCATTGTCAATGAGCAGTAATATTTTGAAAGGGATCTTTCTTTCTGATTCCTCAACAGCGGGCTTAAAATGTCAGTAAACCATGTTTAAACAGATGCGCTGTCAGCCATGTTTTGCTGCTACATTTCTAGAGCACAGGCAGAGTAGCTTTAGCATATTTCTTAAGGGCTCTCGGACAATCAGAATGGTGAATGAGCACTGGCTTCAACTGCAAGTCACCAGCTGCATTAGCCCCTAACAAAAGAGCCTATTCTTTGAAGCCAGGCATGGACTTCTCCTCTCTAGCTATGAAAGCCTTAGATGGCATTTTCTTCAATTTAAAGCTGTTTTGTCTATATTTAAAATCTGTTGTCCAGTGCAGCCAGCCTCATGAGTGAGGTCAGCCGGATCTTCCGGGGAGCACGTTGAGCTTCTCCACCAACACCTGCTGCTTCACCCTGCACTTCTCTGTCATGGAGACGGCATCTTCCCTTAGACCTCATGCACTGACCGCTACGAGCTTCAAACTTCCTTCAGCAGCTTCCTCAGCTCTCTGGTCTTCACAGGCTTGAAGAAAGTTAGGGCCTTGCTCTGAATTAGGCTTTGGCTAAAGGGAATCTGGTGCCTGGTTTGATCTTCTATCCAGACCACTCGAATTTTCTCCGTATCAGCAAGAATGCACACATTCATTCGTGTGTTTACTGGAGTAGTACCCTTAATTTCCTTCAAGAACTTTTCCTTTGCATCCACAACTTGACTACCTGGCACAAGAGACCTAACTTTTGGCCTACCTCAGCTTTTGACATGCCTTCTCACTAAGTGTAATCATATCTGGCTTTTGATTTAAAGTGAGAGCTGTGTATTTCTTCCCTTCACTTGAACAGTTAAAGGCCTAGTTTCAAGATTGTTGTGTCTCAGGGAATGGGGGGTGTGAGGAGAGACAGAGGAACGACCAGTTGGTGGAACAGTCGGACATGCACAATATTTCCTAAGTTTGCCATCTTACATGGGGACATTCTGTGGTGCCCCAAAACAATTATGGAGGGACATCCAAGATCACTGATCAACATAACAAATATAGTAATAATGAGTTAAGTCTGAAATACTGAGAGACTTATCAGAGTGCTAGAAAGATGGTGCCACTAGATTTGCTTGGTGCAGGCTGTCAGAAGCCTTCTACTTGCCAAACACACAGTATCCGTGAAGTGTAATAAATCCAGTTATGTCTGCACTACATTTTATATCTTCCATGCCAGGGAAGATATTTAAACTGAAAAGGCTACAATAAACATTGTCATCAAAACAAGGCAAAAATACCCCTAAAATCCAGTAAAAAGCCAAAAGAACAAAACCAAATAAACCTGAGAATACAGAAAAGTAGATTCTAGCTACTTCAAGTGTATTCGAGTGGCGTCTGAGGATACTGAGGGAGGGGCCTCCAACGCTCTAACCACAAAATTAACATCCATGATTTGCGTAATGGCAGAAGTAGGGGAAGAATGAATATAGAGCAATTTGCAAACAACCCGAACCCTCATGGTCTCCTGGAAATTGTTCTTTTCTACAAGCGAGGCATGCCATCCAAGTAATCTCTTATTCTTTATGAAGCTCTCAAAATAGCACATTAGGAAATAGACATTTTGTGCCCAGATTCAAACAGATTACTTGACAGTCTCTCAACACATGCCTGTGACCAAGCTAACATTTTGCCTTCTAAAAGACAGTGTTTTTTCACATCTGTTTAATAGCACAGGAGATCCCTTACTTATTTTCCTCTTCTGGAAATCGGTGGTATCACTGCACATCTCAAGGTGCTTTTAGGATTAAATACAGTTATCTATGTCCAGTACATAGCATACAGTATGTGCTCATTAAATGGTAGCTATTACTGTTTGATGGATTCACAGGTAGTTGAATTTTATGGTCAGATAGTATTATTTAATGAACAGATGCAAAACCTTAAAACAGTCAAATTAACAGACGGAAAGAGTTGAGATCTCAACAGGTTAGGCAGGGATCAGCAAACTATGGCCAATGGGCCAGTGGCTATTTTGTAAAAAATAGTTTTATTGGAACACGCCATGCTCAAGTATTTACCTAATGGCTATGTGACATAGCTGAGTAGTTATGAGGAAGACCAAATGACCCGCAAGTCTAAAATAGATACTGTCTAGGCCTTTAAAAAAAAAAAGTTTCTCAATTCCTGGGCTAGCACAATGAGGCAATATCAATAAAATAAAATGTAACACTGACAAATTTTAAAGCCCACATTTTTATTAAGATAAACAAAAGATCTGCTTGTCATGGTCCTTGACCGAAGGCTGGTTTGAACAAACCAGCTGGAAGAAATATCTGAGAGCAACCAGAATGGATCTGAGTGGTAGATGATATTGGGGCATTACTATTCACTTTGTTACATGGAATGATAGAGTGCTTATGGAAACAAATATGCTTATATTTTAGAGATGCATACTAAAATATTCATGGAAGCATGCCATGTATACAATTTGCATTAAAATACAAGAATTTTTCATGTCTGAACTATGAGTATCACTAGATTTGGGTATGGTTTCAGATGGCCCCCTAGATGTTGGCACCTTCCCACAGGAATCAAACAAATTGGGACGACCTACTCTGAGGTACAGAACAGATATGGATAGTAGATATAATTGTTTTTAGGACCAAAAAATGCTGTGATACTATTTAATCTCAATAATTGTTAAAACTAGGGGATAGATATAGGGGTACCCGTTATACTATTCTCCCTACAATTCTGTCTGAAAAGTCTTTAATAAAAATACTTTACTTCACACTAGGTCATACTAAGCCAACATGAAATTGTAATTACTTAGAAAATAAACAAATGAAAGAGGGGTTAGATAGGAGTGTCCAGAGCAAAGGACGTGCGATAGCCTTTTTTTGTGACTGAAACATCTAGAATGTCCTAACATTATCATTTAAAGAGGGCAATGATAAGCAGATATCCAGAGGAAAGTAGGATGGTATGAAATATAAAAATAGTGTGTGAGGAAAGTCTCAGGATATTTAGCACAGGAAAGAAAAGACAGCAGTTGTTCTCAAATACCTGAATAAAAAGGAACCTGAGAGAACCAGTTAAAGTCACATGGAAGGAGATCTCACAAAGCTACACCAATAAACAAGTACCTGCAAAGCAGTAGGCTCTGCAGAAGAGAAGTGTCAAGAAAAGGGGCAATGGGGCTAGAGAATTAACCAACAGTTAGGAATGTTACAGGAGTCTTCTATTCAGTGGATGAAGAGACGAGGTGGTCTCTAAAATCCCATCTAATTTTAAAACCCCAGATTCTAACATCGTAGAAGCAGACATGCTATAGACACACTTAGGAATTATATATGAAATTCTGATTTTAGTTCTAAAGCTATTATGTTAGTTTAGTTAAATTAACATCCCAATTCTCAACTTACCATTTTCCCTTCAACATTCTTTTGTGTTCAAAGGGGCAATAAAGAAGACAGTTGTTAGCAGCACTAAGGGGCAAATCATAGGCACATGACCCAAACACCAGCCCTTCCACTCGTGTGGCAGCATGCCATTCCATCAGAAGGACATTATCACGCATGGCACAAAAGCTTAGACTTTAGGGGGCCATCCTTAGGGTTGGCATTTTTGTGTTCTATCCACAGGGTTCTATCCACAGGAAGAAAATTTTACTAACAGTAGGCCTGGCCTCAAAAACGCTTGTACTTTCCAAAGGAAAGGATTATATATTATGCCACCTATATTACATAAAACATTTAACAAATACTCAAGTATGAAGCAAAAAGTATTTGATATACAAAACCATTATCACATTAAGTTAAACAGAGAGTTAAAGCATCTTCATTACTTTTGCTTCTACCTACTATCTATGACTTAGTCTAAATACCAATTCTGAAGACCAGTAAGCAGGTAGCATTCATGTAAACAACTTGCATCAAAATGAACTGCTAAAATTTTTTAAATCCATATTAAGAAAACTAAAAAAAAAATACTGTTGTTTTTTTTTTTCTGGAAATTAATTAACAACAACTGGGGCTTTGTCAGCAACTATCTACTTTAAAAAATAGTAAGGAAAAAATATTATGCTTCGGACAACAAAAATATTTGTAATGGTGCCTAAAAAGTAGTGGAAGAAAATTTAAACAATGCTGATTTTCTGAATGAGTGCTTAGTAAAAGATAAGCCAATGGTTTACACTCTTGTGAAAAAGTTTCAGTTAAAAAGATATTTTGTGATTTAAGAATAGATCATCTGGGGCATCTGGGTGGTGCAGTTGGTTAACTGTCCTACTCTTTGGTTTCAGCTCAGGTCCTGATCTCAGGGTTGTGAGATCGAGCACCAAACTGGGCTCTACATTTAGTGCAGAGTCTGCTTTAGATTCTCTCCCCTTCACCCTCTACCCCTCCTGCTCATGCTCGCTCTGTCTCTAAAATATATACCATGATCCCAGGGTCCTGGAATGGAGCCCTGCTCAGTGGGGAGCCTGCTTCTCCCTCTTCCTCTGGCCCTCCCCCTGCTTGTGCAGTCTCTCTAATAAATAAAAACTTTAAAAAATATATATGTACATAAATATATCTTTAAAAAATAATCTAATCTCCATCTCATATTAATGTTTAAACAGTAGCCTACTTGAATTTCACTATTTCATTATGTACTAAAACCTACTTATAAAGAAAACCTGGATCCTCATGGAAGCTATGTGACAGTGGACTCGCTCTGAACTGTTCCTACACTTATTTGTAAAATGCACACAACACCATTTACTCATCACATGATTGTTTTGAGGAATTAATGAGCACCTCGCAAATCATAATAAGCTCAAAGTAATGCCATATGAGTCAATGCTAATATTAACTTATGTATTATTACAGATAAGAAGAGAAATAATATATTTTACTGAATACAACTTGAAATTTGGGGAATCAAACTCAAAAGATGAGAAATCAGATGCATCAATTCCTTATTTTAGATTCATTTCTTTCTTTCTTTCTTTCTTTCTTTCTTTCTTTCGGATTTATTTATTTGAGAGAGAGAGAGAAGGCATACAAGCAGCGGGAGAGGTGGGGGAGAGAATTCAAGACTCTCCACTGAGCGTGGAGCCCTACGATCTCAGGATCTGTGAGATCATGACCTGCCCCGAAATCGAGTCAGGCGCTAAACCGACTGAGCCACCCAGGCACCTACTGGAAAGATTTCTTAATATTTCAAATAAATGGTCTTATTGCATGACTTTTAAGTAAGATAGCATGTCATTTTCTGATTACATAAAAAATACTCAAAGAAAAGTCATTCACAGTCCTACCAAAGTGATCATTTTTTTTTTCCCTATGCTTGTATAGGCACATTTCTAGGCTGCTGAATCCTTTTACTTATCTGCATATTAAACAAGATTGAGATCGCATGTATATGTGGTCCATGTCTACTAAATGAAGTATCTTGTCAAAGTCTTTGGCAATCTGAGATATGAGACAAAGCAAAATTAAATTAACTGGTGAGGGTGAACTTCTTAAATACTAATGAGGGTGAACTTGTAAAGTACTGCTCCTCATATTTACTCCATGTTAACTGTCTCGGATCCCTGTTCATTTTCCTTCTGAGATTCCTTACTGATTTATGCAAGCTCTTACATGTTAAAGAATATTAACCTTTTGCCTGCTTAAACTATTTCTTCTGCTAAAATTCTATTTGTTCTATAGCTCAGCATCACCTTCAATCAATTCTATAACAATGAACTAGAAATCTAAGCATTAGGCCTCCTGCTAGGGGACAGGGTTCCAGCAAGAAACAAGACCTTGTAGAGGGAATAGCAGGTGTTCTCAGCTCTGAAGTGAGCTGAGAGTATGAACTATTCATACATGAAGAAGGGCCCGCATGGCTAGAGTGGAAAGTGTGGCATAAGATCAGGCTGCGAATGCAGGGAGGGGTCAAATCATGCCTTCTGGGCTATATTAAGGATTTTCACATTCATCCTAAGAGTGATGGGGAACTAGAAAGAAGCAAGAAATGACATGACGTATTTGCTTTTTGAAAATATATCACTGGCACTTTTGTAATGGGAGAATGGACTGGATGATAAGAATGGGCAGGAAACTCAGTCAGGGTCTAGTGGAGCAGTCCTGGTGAGAGAGGACAGCAATGGAGAGCAGGATGGATGAAGATGAAAAGTAGACAGAAGAGTGACATTTTGGGAGATGAGGGAACAGAGCTTTGTGGCTGATATGGGGAAAAGGAAACGGGAGACAGAGGATGACTCCAGGTTTGTGGCCTAAGATACTATGTACTGAGACAGAAACACTGGAGGGAGAGTAGGTTGCAGGAGATGGGATAAGAAGGAGGAGCAAGGATTCTTTTGGAGAAATGTTGAAGGAACCTGTGAGACATCCAAAGGTAGGTCCAGAGCAGACAATCAGATAAGAGTCCATCACTCAGGACAGCTCAGTCTAGATTACAGGTAAAAACTGGAAAACCCTAGAATAGAAGGTAATTAAAACCATGATGGGTAAAAAAAGAAATTAAAGGAACTAAGACATCTGATCCCTAAGACTAAACGAGGGTATCCCTACTCTTGAGTCCCATTACCATGCTGCTATGCAAACCACTATTCCAGCATTTTCCCACACTACAATAAAATTTCTTATTTATTTATGTTTCCTTGGTAGACAACAGACTTCTCAGAGATATGATCAAATCTCACTTATTTTTGTACCAAGCCTTAGCACAGGTCCTGAGATACTAAACACATTCCAAAAAATGTCTGCAAGTGCTTAACAGTTTGAGATCAAAAAGCAGTATACACACACACACACACACACACACACAAACACACCCCCCCCCCTAAAATTTAAGAGCTTAGATTCTGCAGTAGATCACTTGGGTTAAATCCAGACTCTACCATTTACCAGTAGTGTCATGTTAGGTAAGTTATTTAATGCCTCTGTGCTTCAACATGCTGATCTATAAAAAAGAGGTAGGTAATAGAACCTACCACAGAGTGTTGCAAAAGATGATGTTTCATGCAAAACACTTAGTACAGTACTTGCACATGGTAAGCATTCATATTTAGCTATTCTCATTGCTACAATTATAATCTCCTTGCTTCATCTTCCATGAATAGAGAAATACTCAAAAATGGAAAGGATTTCCAATTATTCATGGTGGTCCTGAAGCTCTGGAACACAAAAACAGATCATGTTCCTTCAAGTCTAAAAGCAAGGGGGTAAAAATAAGGAATATAATTTTGATGTTATCTAGTAAGCAAAATTAGTATTTTAAAAAATAAATTTAGCATTTTTTAAATCCCCCGTAATTACAAAACCATTTCAAACCAAGTGTTGACTGTGTGGGGTTTGGGGCAGAGGGAGAGGGATTAGGAGAGAAAGGGAATAGGAAGAGAGAGGGAAAAAGAAACGGACCAAGTCTATTACATATAGGTAGGTCTAGCTGTTCCTTGTGTTAGCTAGGTACAGCAAAAACAGTTAGACAGAAGAGTGATATTTAAAACTCAAATTGTAACACAACTGTTTATCATATTCATTTCTAAGTGTAAATTTATTGTGTTTATTTCATTTTATTTGTAAGGCATCAATTTTCTCTAGCAGGTCTTATATGTCTGTATTTTCCCATATTATGGGCTATCATTTAAAAAACCAGTTAGTTTATCACTTTATAGAGAATCTTGATATTTGTCCTAACTTATGCCCATAAGTAGCTATAATTTCTGAGACTAATTAAGCCATTACCTGATAATAAGCTAATAAAAGTGCATACTTTTAAAAAGATTATTTTTTTCTTCGTAAGTGTACATGTTAACTCACCAGGTGGCTAACAAACCAAATAACCCTCTTTCAGCTTCTGGTTGGTATTAGGGTTGACAACGCATGAAGTTCAAACTTCTCTGTATTCTGCTTTTTATTCAGGGGTGTGAATACTGGGTGCAAACTCGAATGCTGACAGCTCGTCAAGAATTTAATCAAGAGAAAGAACAGCAAGGTGAAAACACAACATGTAGAATTTTCTATTTTGGCAGTTCCCTTGCAACTGCTTTTACAGGTTTACCCCTCATATAAACCATGTGCTCTTGTGTAGACAACCTATTTAAGGTCTATGTCATGCATGACTGCCATTTTAAGAAAAGAAAGGTAAGTTAGCTAGTGGGAAAATAGTATACAGAGTGCAAACTTCTGGCTAAAAAATAATTTTTACTATTTAGTAAAAAAAAGTAACATACTTAAATAAAAGCAAACAGGATTAGAGAATGAATACTCTTTCCACATGTAAGCACCATTAAGAATTCCTTATTTTTCTGAGCTGTCGGGTTTTTAATGATCGGGGGCCGCGTCACTCAAAAACAGTCAGTATGGAGAATGGAGCTGAAGAGTAGAAGAAAGCTGTAATGTTTTTTTAAACTGGAAATTAGGATCTTTGAGAAAGTAAAAAAATATTTTAAAACAGCACAATAGTAAAGCTGAGTAATTAGATAACATACAACTAAAAGAAAGGATTCTTACATAGAACATAAAACAAGAGTGATAACGAAGTTTTCTGATTGGAACACCAGTTCTTAACTATTAAGAAAAAAGATAAAACAAACAAAATGAAAACTATGAAAAGCCTCAATCCCCCAAGATATTGTTTAACTAACCTTCATGGGGCTCTAATTTTTTAAAACATTTCTGAGTTGTTTCTAATGGGCAGCCAGTAGAGAGCCACTGGGCTGAAACGCCACAATAGGTCATCAAAATAATGGAATTTCCCTTTCAGCAGGTCCTTAAAATGGGCTCTATTCTCAGATCAGGACTGTTTATCATTAGAGAACATCAAGACTTCTGCACACTGTTTACCACACATTGTTTCCTTAACTGGATTCACGTATTAAACCTTTATAGTCTGCCTTGTCCTCTGCATGGTATGAGATGTTTACGAATGTGTGGCTCACCTCTGAATCTGATGTCACAGTTGAAACTCCCTCCTAAAGGACCTCTCCAGAAGATAAAACACTGGGCACTCCTGATTCTCAAAATTCTCCCTCACCATCCCCTATTTTTTGGCTTCTAAGGCACCTTTCCTACATTCTTCTTCCATCTCAAATACTTCTGTCTCTTCCTTAAACTCGAAGTCCTTCATTGAAATCCACGACAGTCCTGAAAAGCTCATCAACAGGTTCCAGAGGTGAGGGACCCCTTGAAATTGTATACATACAAATTTGGGTGCATACCTGAGTAGGCCATTTTTTTTTTTTTCCATATTCTCAATGAGTTTAAGATCCCTGAAGGTTATAAACCACTCCCATAAATCCTTTTTTTCTTTAAGCTTTCCAGGCTTCAACTGCTGTCTCTGACTTATGGCTCCTACATCAATCCTAACCTATGAGAGATCTGAATCCATATTTCTAACTGGCAATTCGGCATATTCATTAAATCAAACCAACATATCCGAAATTAATCAGTCCCCTCAGAAATACTTGGGGTCTCTTAATTTCCTCTTTCAGTCAATGGAGACACCCTCCAACACTCACACACCTGAGTCAGAGATTTCAGAGTCATCCTTCAGCTCTTCTTTTTCTCTTCCACCCCATGAACTTTTCATCTAGCTTCTTTTCTGCATCCAAAGCATTGGCACTTTATTTTAGGCTTTCTCATGTTCTTATGGCTACAGCCTTCTAACGGAGCTCTGCCTGCATTCCCCACGATCCAGTCCATCTACCAAATAAGCTGCCAGAATTATCTTCCTAATTGTGCCACACCCCTGCTTAAAAAGTCTCTTGGCTCTCTTGCACGGACAAAACAGAATCTAGCTTGGTTGGCTTGGAATGCAGTGAGCTCCAAGTCCCCAATTTACCTTTTGTAATTAATCTTCCACTTCCAACACCCCTTAACAATCTCAACTTTCTACCATTTCTCCTGCAATAGCAGACCTTTTCCTAATTTTGTATTTGCTTATGATGCCCTTTCCTCACTGCTTCAACAGACTCATACTTTTAATTGGAGTCACTGAACATGCAACTGATGTGAACCAAGCACCGTGGCTAGACACTGGGATTACAGCTCAGAACAAAATGGTCAGGTAAGGCACCTTCACAGCAGCTGCAGAATCTGACAACAAACAGACACGCAACTAAAACAATGAGAGAATGTGATTTAAGTTATGAAGGAAATAAGATGACAAAAGAGAAACTCTACGGGGAATGATGCGGGCAGGCTTCTTACCTTACTCAGAGAAGACAAATTATTAAAATGAGATCTTGCAGAATAAGGAGCCAGTCATGAAACTCTGAGAGAGGGAATCCAAGCAGAGGGTGCTGCAAAGGTACTGTCTGTATCACACTGTGTGCAAGACTGTAGGCACCACTCTCCTTAAAGACAACCATTTAATACAAACATGTGTCCTTAGAATTTGGCTTAGCTGGCAACTGGTCATCGACTCAATAAAGAGTTGCTAAATTAAATGAATAAGAACAACTGAAAGAGAGAATGGTGGGGCTGGGGAATAAGTAGGAAGGGTAGACATCTTCCATGATGACAAGTAAGATCTTAGTCTCCCCCAAACCACTCCAAGTTCTCTAGCAGCATCCTATTATTTCCTTATTTAATTTGTCGGTATGTTCTGCTTAGTGCTCATTCAGCTAACAAGTTATTCTTGGTTTTCGTTTAGATCCCCAAATCCTGAAAGGTAATTGTGTTTTAGGAGCTTTTACAAATACAGGAACATGTTTCTGATGTTAAGGAAAGAATTGTTTTAATTGAAACACGCATGCGGATCCTCAGCGCTTTTGATATGTATATTCCCCTTTCCCTTTCTCCCGAGAGTTACATTCTCCATTGTAACCCCAAGGGTCCTTACTCATCCGTATCCTAAATCCATTCCACAATAGCTGGTCAGAGACTAGTTAACAGGTCAGTTATTTATAGCACACATCAATTATCAATTGAATGGGTATGATGATAAAGCCATCCTTCCTCTCTTTAGGAAGTGAGAGTAAGGATATATAACACAAGACAACTTAAGAATGTAACTTCAGTGGTGCCTGAGTGGCTCAGTGCATTAAGCCTCTGCCTTCAGTTCGGGTCTTGATCTCAAGGTCCTGGGATTGAGCCCCACATCGGGCTCTCTGCTCAGCAGGGAGTCTGCTTCTCCCCATCTCTCTGCCTACCTCTCTGCCTACTTGTGATCTCTGTTTGTCAAATAAATAAATAAAATCTTTTAAAAAAATGAATGTAACTTCAAACATTTGATACTCTTTCAATTTAACAGGCTAGGAAGAGTAAATTAAAAGGCACACTTTCTTAATGGACACACAAATTAAACAATTATCCAAGCAGTACTGTATTATGCACTAAAGCAGAAATTTCAAGATCAGCCAAAGGTTTTTTCCGCTATACTGACATAAAGATTTACATTAACAATATGCTGCTGAGAAGCTTATAAACATATTATTCACATGGCTTTATAAGTTATAAACTGTTGAGCTGTGTCACATACATTACTCTAGGTCCCCATTAAAAAAAAGGAGTAGAGAACTGCATTAGGAAATCTGGTGTACCTTTGAGATTAGCATACCAAGTTCATGCTGAGGAAGGTCTAATGAATAGGTGAATATGCCTTCAGCTTGGTTGTGCCTTCCACATCTACCCTAATGTGACACCAGCAGGGATCCTGGGATACGGTCAACCCATGAGCAATTAAAGGATGCTCATTACAAGGTCACTAGGTTACACATGCATACAATAACTGGAGATAGCTAAGAAGCTCACTGTAGCCATAAGCTGGGAAGGAAAAAAAAAAGGCTTTGTTTCCCACAACAAAACTATGTGGGAAATTAAAAAAAAAAATGAGAGGGTTCTTTTTCCATAAAAGCTTCAGGTTTCATGAATCTTAGCTAAGGTTCAAACAATGATAGGTTCTATAAATGTTGACCATAGTCAAAAACCAAATTCCCATCTTCATATTTGAACCTTTGGATTACACATTAGCTTTATTGTCTTTGTATCTCAAGGACAGCAACACCTATCCCTGAGAAAGTTTGGTAGAAAGAACTCTAAGGAAACATTAACAATGTGTCAGTCAAACTTTTATTTCAAAACAGGCTTTTATTCAGGGCAATACTGACACCTTGGAGACCCGTTTTTGTAAAAATTCCCCACTTTCGTCCTTCGAATATCTAAAGCTAAAGGATATAAGTGTGTATGTATACATCAATTTATCTATATCCATATCTATAAAGATATCAGTAAAATAGCCATGACCATTTCTTTGCATATCTCAAGATCTTTCAGATCCACAATCCATGATGGCTATAGGAATAATGTTAACAGTACTCTATCAATACAAAATCAATCTGGCCAATGTAGTGACTACCCAACTAAATCAGCAAGATCAACTAGACTTCATTCTCTTTAAACAGGAAAACAAAAGCCACATCTCCAAATACAAGCATACTGGCCAATTTTCTTACTGCGGAAAGGTATAAAACCCAACTAAAACAAACAAAAACAGCACAGCATGGAAGAAAGAGTTATAAAACTCTACTCCTGTACATTTGAAGTAAAACACATTTTTAATAGCATGTTTTATATAAACTTCTGTAACACACATTTTATAAAAATATTCTATCAACTAAATCCAAGAGTTGGATATTAGCCAAAACGGGAAAGAACAGTTTGCCATTCAGTGTATAAATGAAAAAGCAGAAACATTTATTTTCTGTCAGCTGTTTCAAATGCCCATATAACTGAACTAAAACACTTGGATTTAACTATGAAAAGTTAACCTTTCCAATAACCCCCTAAACAAAGCCACAATTATCAAGTTATTCAAGTTATTCCCCTGATTAGGTAAGCCTCAGTATATGGCGCCAGCCTTACCATAAACAAATACTGCTCTAATCGTATGCAGTCACTCCTGAGCCGCCTGAATCACTAGAGTGGAGCAGCAGTTTCAGCTACCTCTAAAATTACAAGAAAGCTACTATGTAGAACATTTATGGTGACACAAAAAACTCAAGTTAAATGGCTTGACAAAGACACCAGCAAGTTTCAAGTTTACTACCATTTCAGGTTATACGAGCAAAAATAGTGTCCTCTAAAGAAAGACGAATTCTGCTAAATGAAACCATCGGGTCTATTCCCTTTATTCAGAAGCACCATACAGCAAAATAAGCGGTCAAGTCCACAGGGTAATAGCATTTCAATAGCTGCAATGTGGTGCCAGACCAGGCTTTGTTGGCCTTCCTTTTCCAAGAAACAGAGATGTCTCTTTTTACTTAGTCCATCTGCCCTAAGTGATAACCAGATGCCTGTGTGATACTTCAAAATTTAAAAAGTGCTTCCCTGGGGTGCCTGGGTGGCTCAGTGGGTTAAGCCTCTGCCTTTGACTCAGGTCATGATCTCGGAGTTCTGGGATCGAGTCCCACATCGGGCTCTGCTCTGCGGAGAGCCTGCTTCCTCCTCTCTCTCTCTTCCTGCCTCTCTGACTACTTGTGATCTCTCTGTCAACTAAATAAATAAATTCTTAAAAAAAAAAAAAAAAAAGTGCTTCCCTCCCTGCCAAAACCAAATGGCAGAGATGAGTCCAACAGTCCGTGATTGTAAATCAAGAATTCCAATGCTTTAACAGAAAGCCCCCAGAGGGAAGAAACAAAGCGTACAGCCGGTTCATCTTGAATGTGCTGCCTAGTACCGCTGCTGGGAGGACCAGCACATAGTTTTTTAGCTCACTATGCTGAGCATTGTTCTGAGACTTTACACTTAGCTCTCACAGCAACCCCCACAGGCATGGTGCTAGTATTAACCCCATACTGCGGTTGAGGAAACTGGGGAATCCAGGCAATGAAATAACTGGCTCACGGCCACACCACCAAGAAGGAGCAAAGCCACTGTGCTGAACACAGACAACCTGTATCCAGAGTCCTGTAACTAACCCTAATCCCAAGAAAGTATTTTGATCAAAAATGTTCTGCCTCACAACGAAAATACCTGTAATTTATGGGCAAAAGGAGGTTAGCACATGACTCTTTGGAACTACTTAACTAATAAAAAATTTCCGACTTAAAATACTAAGGGTCACCCACACATGTCCTGAGAAAACACAACATTGACTCTGATTTGCAGTACTCTTGCTTGAATGAATCCTGTGTGGTCAAAGTTGCCAGCCAAACTTTTGTGCTGCATTTTCTTGGTGAAATTTTAAACAGTTTCACTATTGATTCCTACACGAAGGCCAATTTGAACTGTCCCAAAAATCACCTTAGTGTATTTTTTTAAACATTTAATGGGATCCCTAGCAGCATGTCTCCCATACAAAACAAGCCATTTAAACCAAACTTTGAATTTTATCACCAGTTGCAAGATGAATACAATTTCTGATACAACCTGATTATTTTTCATTAATGACATACCTCTGGAATCGTGGTTTTTCCACAATTACACATACACACACTCCATCTCCCTACCTAATAAAAGGCTGTATCAAAAATCAAATTTGCATCCTTGGCCTGGAAAGACCTCAAACATGCATATACTCTTTCTCCTTTTTGAAACTGCCCAAGGCGGTATTCAGGGGACAAGAGAAAATACTGCATCTACTCAAAAGAAAAGACTGCATCTACTCAAGGCAGTAAACCATTATTTTTATCGTCTGAATTGGTTTAAAAAAAAAAAAAAAAACAGGCCCTAATCACGTCAGAGAAATTTTTGCTGCTTTTAACTTGTAGCCAGCACAGAAAAGTTGAAATTTTAGGCATCAAGAATTAGATTACTAATTAGATTAGATATCTGAAAGACTGCCCTCATCTACCAGAGAGCTTCCTGAAGTGAAAGAAAAATAAATAAATATATATATATATATATATATCTCCTTTTATTAGCATGTTAATCTTCAAACATGCACACACACTTGCATGACATTAATACACAACAGGATGCCAACTCACAGTCCTGATCCTCAAGAAACCTCTAATCTGTACACCAATAGCACCATGAAATCTGTACACCAATAGCACCAGTTAGTACGTAAAAAAGGATTTAAAATTCAGATTTGTGTGTCATGTTTTGGTATTCATGTACAGCGTTTCTCTGCTATCTACAAGGTCACAAAAAACACCTGAAGAGAAACATCTTTCATCCAGGTGTCCATACCTGATTTGGCATCAGGCATCTCGAAGGTGCAACAGATATGAATATAAATTTCAGGAAATCCTTGTTTTTCAATTCAAATATCACAACACAGCTAAATTTTCAAAGCACTACAAGTTTTCAGTTAGAGACACTGTGGAAATACTCTACTATAAATTCTTCTAAAATCAATATAATTTTATTTTTCAAAGCAATAATAATTTCATCACATGGTCGATGATGCAACAGAAGGAAATCAATCACCAGATTATTACAGACCTCCTTCACCTAAAAACACTGATACCCACTCAACTAGATTATACAATATTTATTTTAAATGATGTGATAGATCTGTAAGAAATAACACTCTCAAAAATTCAGTTGCATATTTCACATGTATTTGTTCTACTTTAAAGCAAATTCTGCACATTTTATATATGTATATAGTAGTTCTCCTTCATCTGTGGCAGATATGTTCCAAGACCCCTAGTGGATGCCTGAAACTATGTAATACCAAACCCTATATATACTAAGTTTTCCTACAGACTTATGATAAAGTTTCATTTATAAATTAGGCACAGAAAGGGATTAACAACAATAATAAATCAGAACTGTAACAATATACTGCAATAAAAGCTACGTAAATGTGGTCTTTCTCTCTCCCAAAATATCTTCATGTACTGTACTCACCCTTCTTTTTGTGATAATGTGAGATGATAAAATGTCTGTGTTGAGATGAAGTGAGATGAATGATGTAGGTACTATGACCTAGTGTTAAGCTACTATTAACATTTTGAGGACCATCTGCTTCCAGACCATGGTTGACCAAGGGTAACTGAAACCATGGGAAGCAAAACCACAGATAAACAGGGAACTACCATATATCCACAAAAATTTTGAGACAAAAATTTTCCACATAAAGAAAAACTTGTGGAAATCACTGAAATTGTTTCCTCAAATTTGGCAAAATGTAATTTTAGTCAAATATTCACATGCAAAATAATCAGAAATGACTGATGTTAAGGAAACTTTTTTAGAATAAGAATTATGAAAATCTGAGATTCAATTAAAAGCACACAGTAAAATCTATAATACTGTCTTACCTTTAAAAAAGTGACTATGTCTAGAGTTATAATACTACCCCTTGAACTTCTAAAAACACCTTTAATTCTGCAAAGTTACAACATTTTGTACATGCCTTATTTCAATACAGTCTTTTGAGTCTCAGCATGAGGCTCTTAACCTGTTGTATTGCACAAATAGAATGAATACAGACATGTGACATGACCACTCCAATTCTCCAAATAAAGGGGAGGGATACAGAAGGAAAGTACAACAAAGTAACATTAATGAAAAAGATATATAGGCCAACCACATATGTTGAAAACTCCATAAGAAACAAATAATACAAATAGCACAAAAAATCATTTTGACTGAGACATGATTAAATAAGGAGAGAAACTAAAACACCACCGAACACTGAAAATGTTATAGTAAAGAGCAGGGAATGCAGAAACTGGGACTGTTACTAAAGATGGAAGATAGGGCTTGACCCCCACTCTAACACAGAAGGGACAGAGGTGAACACAAATAGGTCTGGGTGAAGTCAGTGTGATGGCAACCCTGAGATTGAGGAAATTTCCTAAGTTTCATAGACACTATGAAAATCTTGGGACACAACAGCCAACAGCCTCGAGTGGGGTCATCCCCCAGGATATCCTTCACAGAAGAACAGCTTTGTGAAAAGATTAAACAACAATCCTTGATTCTTTAACCTAAAGGTGACAATACTGTGTTTTTCCACTGAGGAGTCCTAAAATGCAATTTTAAGTTTCCCAATGTTTATACTTCCCATTAAAGGAAACTGCTCACCTCTTTGCACATCCGTGAACTTCCTTGAACAAGAGACACTGAACCTCAATTCATCTCAATTCCATGAAAATGCCTGAGTTAAAAGCTCTATTCTGGCACCAGTCAACCAATCAAGAACACTCAGTAGCAGACCATTACAGTTTCTGATTTTGAAGGCAGAGAATATGAAAAGAGGGGGCTGGCAATAAGGATGACACATTTTAAGACAAGCCAGACTTAACAAAAAAAAAAAAAAAAAGTGGGAGACAAACAGAGGCTGTGGTTGACATAATTGCTTCTATGACTTATCAGTTTTATTTTCATCTTTAATCCTCGATTTAATATAAAGAGCTTTATTCTCACTGGACACAAAAATTATGTTCTCTAATAGGTATATGTAGCCTTTTCAGTATGCCATAGGGAAACCTCAGTTACTGACCTGGAATGATTTGGGAAGGTATAAAACCATTAAATAGAGATGTAAAGCATAAAGAGGTAATATAAGCTGATAAATATGTAACTGGACGTAGCCGACTGTGAATAATTCATCAAAACAGATAGCGATAAAAATCCCTTCTCCATTTGTATGAACTGCCATTTTCTCAAACTTTAAGAGCAGATTATGCTCCAATAGCTGAAATTTTTCCTTATATTTCTCTTTTTCAATTTTCTCAGGGATTCTGTAATTGGTTCTTCACACAAAAATCACAGCAAGCTTGTTTCCTTTTTCTTTTTTTTTCCTCGAGCCCTTTTTAAAGCACTGTTCTTAACCCTAAATACACAAGCCCACGCTGGTTAACTGCCGGTGTCGCTTTGGAACTGCAGGTGACAGATGCAGCCAGAGAGCTCACAGATGTGGACTAGCTGCACTGTGAGTCTTATTGCAATGAGCACACTGACAGAGCCCGCAGATGCACATCAGCGCAGAAGGAGTCTGAAAAACCGTCATTCCGAAACACATTTACTTTTAGGGCTCTTACTGGCTATCATTAAGCGCTTATCCTAATTCTCATCCTTGCTTAGCCCTACCCACAATTCATTTTTCTTCCTTAGTTCCAGACCCTTCATCAAACCTAATTTGGTTAATAACAATAATAATAAAGCGGGCTGTTGGCATTGCCAGCACCAGGAACCGGCGAAGATGCTATTCGGGAGCCTTCCCGCCGCGGCACAGGCCGCTGGAAGTTTTCCGGGAAGCAATGGACCTCCTAGCATCTCTGCACGATCCTTCTTCCTCCGGGTGAGAGCTTCACAGAGGAGGATGGGGAAATCACCCTTCTCCTGCCTTCCCTGGGGTGGCTAACACGAAAAATAAAAATACCTCTTTTCTTATGCTACACCCTGCTTGATAACGCTCGAAGGCACGGACGCCCCGCCCCCACGCCGTTATCCCTGATGAGCTCCCCAAATATCACCCTGTCCTCCTAAGAAGTGGACCCTCCCTCGGCCCCGGGACCAATTGCCCCCACCTTAGTTCCTCTCCTCCGGTCGTCCGCCCCCTCACCTCCCACCCGCAGCACGGCCGGGCTCGCACACACCAGCCCCGGCACTCAGGCCGCCCAATCGCCCGCGCTCCCCCCGCCCAGGGTCGCCTCCGGGGTTACCGTGGGAAGAGAGGGCGGCGGCAGAGAACGCGGCGGCAGCGCTGCTGCCGGTTACGTCGGACGCGAAGGATAAGCTGGAGGACAAGGATGATGATAAGGCGGGCGCGCTCCCCAGTCTCCATGGAACTCCCGTCCCGGCCCGTTGCTAGGAGCCCCCGAGGCTCGGGCTCCGTCTTTCTTGCTTTGTTGTTCCGGGTACTGGGCGGCCGCTTCTTCCCCGCGACAATAAATAGACCAGACGCAGGGGGAGCATAGAGACAGCGCGCGGGGGCTAGAGCGCCGCCGGACAGGGTGCCCCTGTGTTCCTCGCTAGCCAGTCATTTCCGGCTCTCACTGCTCCTGTCTCTTCCCCCCCACCCCCCCGCCCCTTTCCCTACTTTCCCTTCCTCCTTCCTGGTCTCCTCAAAGCAGGCCCCTCCCGCTCCTTGGCTGGGCGACGTCCGGGTATTGGGGACGGGGACTGCTATTGGGCTAGACTTTTTTTTTTTTGCTTGAGGACCACCTAAAAAGATTTTGGAAAACAAAACAAAACTGCGTGATCTTTGTACATTTTTAGCTGATATTTAAACATGAGTACGTAATACCTGGCATACAGTATAATATAAAAGGACTTTAATTTTTTTGTCAAAACCATAGAACTTTCTCGTTAGCTCATTCAACTTAAAGGTCCACTATTTAACATAGCAAATCTAGTTCTCAACAACAAAATTTATTTTCTAAGATATTTTCTGTCTGAAAAAGTCCTATTTCGCTTTTTCAGTTAAACGCGTTCATGTACGTCGTCGCGATAAAGGTTTCATTAAGGAATTCTAATTGTGGTCCTAAAATAACAGCGATAGGCGGTGATGGCGGATGGAGGGGTGGATAGATGGATGGATGGATAGATGGACAGACAGAAAGATAGGGCAGGGAGTTTAGGTCACACTTCCGTCGCCTCTCCCTTCGCTATTCCTTACTCAACTTGGGTTTGTGGTCGGGGCTCCGCCTTGGAGCCCGAGCACTTCAGAGTCTTTCACGCCGTGTAGCCAGATCCGGGAAGGATGGACGGGGAAGAGAGCGGCTTCAGGCTAGGGCTGGAGCGTGGGTGCAGCCGAGGCTCAGACCAGCGGGCGTAGGAGGGCGCTCACTGGCAAGCTGGGCCCCTGGGGGCTGAGACTCTTCCACGGCTCTGCACCCAAGCAGCCCTGGAATGATCCGGGGACCCCGGGAGGCGCACACCCGCCAGTTTGAACGGCCGCGCTGGGGCCAGAGGAGCCCTCGGGGGGTGGCCTGAGAGACGCTGCCGGCGGGAGCGAGACTCGAGTAACGGCCTGGGGAGCGCCAGGCAGTGCAGAACCCTGAGACGCCCCCGGAGCCCTACTCTCAGGCAGGCACGGGCCTCCGTTCCCGAGCTCAGCTGCTGTAGTCAGAAGCCTTGGCCCCTGGTTGAGGCCGGGGGCAGCTCTGATTTAATAAAAGGCCGCAAGGCGGGATCGTGGGTTACCTGGCCTCTGATTGGTGTGACTCTTGGATGAAAAATGGTAAAGCCACTGTCCTTTTGGGAGAAAAGGGGAGGGCTGACTTCAGGGGATTTGGGAGTATGCGACCATTTGGGTATTTTATTATTTACTGGGTCTCAAAGAATGCCTTTTGATCTTTTGCTTCCCTCTCTGTTCAGAAGAATATCTGAGCATTTAAAAGCCCTGTAGATCTATGGAATTTCCATTTTGTTTCAATTTCTGTACTAACTTATTTTAGGATAATATAAAATAATTGTAGCTTGTGTTAGGTGTAAGTGAAGAAAATAAACAAGAAGCTTGATTGGAAAGTTATGTCTGTGTGTTAGTGGGGAGACGACTTTTAGGAGGTAACATCCGCTGTTACCGGGAAGGGATGGGAGTGAAAGGGATGTTCATAGTGCTACCGGCAGAGGGAGCAAGAGGCTAAAAGTTTGCTATGCTGGCGCATTAGGGTGGATGGGGCATCCTGATCAAATCCAGGAAAAAAGTGACATGAAATGAAATTGGAGAGAGACTAAGGCCTTAAACCTTCAGTGCCTTGTAGACATAGAAGAGAGATTGGATTTTCTTCCAAGTGCTGGGAGAAGTGAAGGGTTATAATGTGCAACATAACGTGACTTACCAAGGGAATGGCAAGGGAAATGGCGTAATCCGATGATCAGTGCCATTGCTGTAAAGTCAATTTTCCTGCAGCGGTGACCAATTTTAAGGTCTTTATGAGGCAACTTCTTTCAGGGGACTAGCAAGCAACCTGGTATAAAGCATGTCAATTACTTTGGAATCCTTTTTGTCATACATTAGTCAACGATTTGTCTTACTACAACGGTTCCACATTCTGGAAATGGATTTTGGTTTTGCTGCAAGCACCATTCTCCATAGACCTATTGAATGTCCGTACACTGCCACATTAGCCCATACACTGTTCCTCTGACCAAGGAATTCACATGATAAAAGAAGTAAGGCAATGAGATACAGTCTGTGGGCTTCATTGGTCTTAGAATATGCTCCATTATTTAGGTGCCCGGTAAGATTATAATATCATTCATTATTCAGGTGGTAGGTGAGGTTAGAATATACAGTGTATGTTCCAAACCAAGACTCTCCATTAACACAGAAATTGATAAGTTGGCTGGGAAAATAGTGATATTTATCTGTTAGATCAGTACTACTTAAAATGTGGTGTATGAACCAAAGCCAGTTTGCAAACTGCAGTGAAATCAGCAATGAAATAGTTATAGAAATTGAGAGGAGACTTTCAAAACTTCTAGTAATTTGGCACTAACATGGAATCTAAGCATGCAGTTTTATATTTACGAAAGCATTTGCCTGCATTGGGTTGCTAACTAAAAACAATCAGACAAACAGTGATCCTTCACAACAGTTAGCTATGCCCACTAAGGCTTCTAGCTTTAACTTTGTATTTAAAAAATCATCCTATTGGAATATATTGGCTACTTCTTGCTCCCTTAGTGCTATGAGACAGACAAATGGTTCAGTAGAGCCATTCTGAAAAAGATGAGCAGTGATACAGGATGATACTTATGTAGCTGTTAAGAGGAGTCCTTTCTGCCAGTGGATTTACTGATCATGATTATATAGTATCTACTCTGCCAATTGAAACAACTAAAATTTCTGCCCCCATAAGGTTCATACACTAACCAGGAATGTAGATCCCCAGCAAGGCAGTGGAGTCAGGGGTATCTCATTCCTCACCACTCTTCTCAAATATCTTCCACTGTGCCCCCCTTACCAACTAAAAGTAATTTCTCCCATTATTCCAGTTGAATGGTGCACAAATTAGGGGATAGAGTCTGAAGCTGTAACCTGCCTTTACAATCCCAGCCTGTTTCTCTCCCTGTCATGGATAGAGTCTGTGGCAAAGACAGTGAACTAAGATGCAGGGTGATTGACAGAGTTGCTAGGCCAGTTTCCAAGAGATAGAAACAAGAAGGGCAAAGTACCTACTCAAGCTTACTGTCTCAATGAGATTTCTGATAACAACCTAATGGATTTCCCCCAAATGACATTGACAGATAGCCAAGGAAATTTTAAGGGATTGCGAGAAAGCCTTTGTCCTTGCAAAAGGCCTCTACTGGTGTGCGTGTCTAAGACAACATCCCAGTCTTGGTATCAGCAAAGAGATGACAACAGTTGCCAGAGCGGTCCCTGGAAACTCCTTGTCACTACTCCTGTAAGGAAGGGTCTTTGAGGATAATAGATAAAGGAAATCTCGACACTTAGAGTGGCTGACCAAAGATCTTAGTTCTCTGCTGGAGAAGAGAAGCCCTTCTTACCTTTATTCTTGTCCAACAGGATGCAGTATATGCTCAACTTTTGCACAGTGAGTCTCCTTTTTGCCCTTTCTTTTTAGTTTTTGTTATCCTTTTCCCCATCCCCTCTATTATATATTTGTGCATTGGGGAAAAATGCATTATTTATTGTTTAGCTAGATGGGGAACCTTATCAAGACTGACTACACTTAAAGATCCTGAATTTGGGCTGGATGTGACTTTGAGTTTTCCCCTCCCACTGCACAGGAATTAAGCACATTTTCAATTACATAAGGTATAGTTGCTTTATGTTAAGAGAAACTATAGGTATGTAAAAACCAGCGTGTGTGTGTGTGTGTGTGTGTGTGTGTGCACGTGTGTGTATGCATATGTGCACTGAACAGCCAAAGGATAACATGTAGGAAACATGTATCCTTTTGTCAGCTCAGAACACCTCTCTTCCTTTGATAAGAGTACTCTCACCTCTTATTTGGGGAACTATGCATACTCTTTACCTTTCTCCAATCCAATGTGCATCCTAATGGGAGTTGCCGTAGTGATAATGATTGGCAGAGAGGCGGATTTCTGAGCTAAACTGGGGCAACTGTATTGAAATGGAGTTGTCACTCCCACTGCCAAATTCACCTTGTGTCTGCTTTGTGAAGATGGATCTTGATCCTTTAAATATTCTTGTTTGCTAGCTATCAGAATGTTAAGTTTTATCAGTAGAAAAGGCTGGAGAGACACTGAAGTAGGAAAGTGTTTTGCTTCCTGGTTCCAGTGTTATCCCCTGGACAGGCTCCTGAAGCACGGAAGTCTTCTCTAGAATCTGCCTCCTACAGCACAGATGGATCCCTTTGCCCACTCAAGGGTCTGAAGGACAGTCAGTGGTAAAGGAAAATCTCCCAAGGGGGCATAATTAGAACAGTATATTTGTTTGTGCACCAAGTCTAGAGCGAGGGGTGACCAGAATGGGCAATTGCTAACAGTTTTTCTAGATATACAGGGACTTGGAAGGAATAAGATTGGAAGACTGGTGACAAGGAAGTGTGGGGAAGAGTATATAGATCAATTTCTCTAAATGGGCACACACTGGGAAGGTATCTGTGTTGCATTCTGATGCACGCTAATGTATCCATTGCAGGAGAGACTGCTAATAATCAGGAGAACAAAATGGCACTATCTGTGGCTGTCAACCAGCCTCTTACCCAGTCATCCAGGGCTTGTTCAACGGGCCCTTGAACAAAATGGCCATGGCAGTAAGGATGCAGGCTCTGCATGTGCTCAACAATCTGGACCTCTCCTTAACCAAGGCTCATTTCGACACTACTGTTAAGTGCCTAATTTGCCAAGAGTAGAAAACAACATTGAGTTCTTGATATGGCTCGCTTTCCCAGGGTTTGAACCAGCTGTCTGATGGCAGACTGGTTATACTGGACCTCTTCCATCATGGAGGGGGCAAAGCTTCATCTATATTGAAATAATCACATATTTTGAAAATGGATTAGCCTTTACCCCTTATAATGTTTCTGCCAGCACCACTATCTGTGAACTCACAGAACGGTTTATCTGCCAGCAGCGCTTCCCACACAATGCGGCATCCAATCAGGGAACTCATTTCCCAGCAAAGGGAAGTGCAGCAATGGGTCTGTGTCTATGAAATTAACAGATCTTCCCACAACTGCCATCACTTGGAAGCAGCTGGCTTAACTGAACAGTGAAATGACTTACTGAAGACTCAGCAATAGCCTTCTTGGGAGGCAACACCCTGGAAAAATGAAATTCTGTCTTACAGGATATATTTTGAATCAGAGACCATCACATGGTACCCTCTCTTCCATTGCCAGAATAAATTTGAATCAAGGTATGCCAGTAGGAGTGGCTCTCCTCACAATTTCACCTAATAAACCACTCAGAATTTTTCTTCCCTTATCTGGAAACTTTGACTGCTGCTGGTGTAGAGAATTTAGTCCCCAAGGGGAGAGTGCTTCTTCCATGAGTTGTGTCAGTGGTTCCACTAAATCAGAGGATAAGACCACCACCTGGCCATATTGGGTTCCTTATGCCCCTGCAACAAAAAAAAAAAAAACAAAAACAGGAGGTAATTTACTGGCTGGAGTGATTTTTTTTTTTACTTCCACTAAACATTTACTGCATAAATATCATATAAATGTATAAAGAATCCATTAAAACATTTATTTCTATAAATAAAGTATACAGAAAATTCACACACAAATTAGAGCAATTTTGAACTCTTACACTTAATTAAATTAGCAACAAGTAAAATCTCTACCCAAAGCTGTAAACAGTTAGTGAAATGATATACTTTTTTTCTTTTTTCTTTTTTTTTTTTTTTGAATGTAGGCTCCCTTGCCCAATATGGGGCCCAAATTCATGACCCTGAGATCAAAACCTGAGCCGAGATCAAGAGCTGGACGCTCACTGACTGAGCGACTCAGGCCCCCCTGAAATGATATATTTAAACAGTGACACTGCTTGAGAAATTGGCTTACTTACACACAGTGTAGGCAAGAAAGACAGTCTAGAACCCAGAAGATTCTCTGGGGTCCCCTTAGTACTTAATATTTTGTCTAATATTTAAGTTAATGAAAACTTATAGCAACTGAAAAGAAATGGTAGGGTATTTGAGGACTCAGATCTTCTGGAATTGAAGGTTTGGGCCACTCCAGAAAGCCAAGAATCCCAGCCAGCTGAGTTTCCAGCTGATGGTAGAGGAAATACAAGATGGGTAGAAGAAGATGAAAGCTGTAGATACTAACCATGACCTTGTGAACAATTACAGAAATGAGGACTATAATATCTTTGCATGTTTTCTATTGGCTTATTATATCTATGTATTTATTTGTGTTTACTAATCATTTTCTTCCTTAATCTCCTTCCTATCTTTATATTCAAGTTGTTGGAAGTTGTAACAAAATACCACAAATGTGATGGCTTAAAATGACAGAAATTTGTCCTCTTACAGGCCTGGAAGCCAGAATTCCAAAATCAAGGTGTTGGCAGTGTTGATTTCTTTTGGAGGCTCTTAGGGAGAAAGTGTTCCATGTTTTTCTCCTAGTTTCTGATGGCATCCTGGAAACACTTGGCATTCCTTGGCCTGTAAATGCATCTTCATACTGTCTTCTCTATTTGTGTCTAGGTCTCAAATTCCCCTCTTCTCTCTCTTATAAGGACACCAAGCTTTGGATTTAGGGCCCACTATAAATCCAGGATGACCTCATCTGAAGATTCTTAATTTAATTACATCTGCAAAGACTTTATTTCCCAACAAGGACACATGCACAGGTACTGGGCACCAGAATTTAAACATACCTTCTGAGGCCGCAATGCAACTAACTATAGAAATTAATTTTACAATAGATCTTTTTTTTTTTTTTACTTTCTTAAATATTTTACTTTTTAAAAGATTTTATTTATTTGATACAGAGAGAAATTGCACAACCAAGAGGAAGGGCAGAGGGAGAAGCAGGCTCCCCACTAAGCAGGGAGCCCACAAGGGGCTCAATTCCAGGATGCAGGGCTCCATACCAGGACCCTGGGTTCATGACCTGAGCAGAAGGCAGACATTTAACAGACTGAGGCACCCAGGTCTTTAAGTAATAGAATATTCAGTGGAACAGTGGCTGAGTTTGGGGATTCATATAGCTAGCAATGGATACAATGTGTCTGAAGACTCTGTTTCTCCTTATTTGGGGAAAAGATGAGAATTTCACTTCTAAGAAGAATAGCAGTGTTTTATCACACAGAAATACAGCATTGCTTTGTTGTCGGGAGGTGCCTTTGGAAGTTCCGGGGTCAGGCATTCCCCTGTTAGTGTCAGCAGTTTCTCTAGGGTCTGCCTCCTACAACACATGTAGCTTCCTCTCCTGCAGCTCATCCCTAAAACCTACTCCCTATCCTGAGCTTTTGTGGGAGAGCCCCTCCAGTGAGACAGCTCCCAGTGACCTGCTCTCCCCAGCAGTTAGCGAGGGGATTTCCTGTGACTTCTGCGCTTGATCTTAGCCAAAATGCTGAGAAGCGATTCCCTGTGACTTCTGTCTGGGAAATATCCTAGTAAATTTCAGGGAGTCCTGGCCACGCCCTCTACAGCAAGGTCCGCGGGTCAGAGGTACTGGGGCCGGCGGGGTGGGCTATGCGCAAGGCTGTTCTTGGCGCTTTACCTCCAGTAGTGCCTGCTCCTGAAATGCGAGGTTTCTATATTCTTTCCAGTTTTCTTTGTTTCATCCTATCTAACCCCTTAAAAAATTCTTTATATTATACTGTCTCTGCTCAAAATACTGTGCAGTTTACCTTTCCTGATTGGACTCACTACCTCACTTTCATGGCTCCAGTGATGGGTGAGGAAAAGGATATGTGACCAAGCTAGGCCAGAGAGTGTCCTACCCCAGAATTTATTGAGGTGAAGCTGGGGGAAAAAAAGCAATTTCCTTTTCTAGTAGTAAAACTGGGAAGGTGTGAACTGAGGGCAAAGGACTGACATAATCTCTTCTGTAAGAAGGACGAGTTAATAAAGCTGACACAGGAAGAGAAGCCGAGACAGAAGATGGAGAAAAGAAGATGGAAAAGCTCAATGGTTTAAAGAAGTCGATCCTCCTCAAATGTCTTTATAACTGTAATATTATCCCTATCAATAGCTAATGATAATTTTTAATAAAGTTAATCAAATTCTAAATTTCATCTGAAAAAGAAAATGCAAGAGCATGACATAGATACCTTTGCAAATATATATATGTATAGATATATATACATATATACATATATAAATATACATGTATATACAAGTATATGTGTGTGTGTATATATATGTATATATATGACTGCCAGACCTAAAAACACATTAAAAAGCAGCAATAATTAATATAGTATAGAACTGGGACAGGGATGGACAGAAAATGAATGAAAAAGAACAGAAAACAAAGATCCATGTATTTAAAGAACCTACTAAATGATAAAGGTACATTTCAATTCTGTTAGAAAAGGGTAATCAATAAATAAACGGAATTGAGACAGTTGGCTATCTACTGGAAAAAGTATATATACAGTCAGATCTTTATTTTGTAACAAAAATACATACCATGTGGATTAAAGAGCTCCACTGTCTCCAATTTTAGCCCCCTTTTGGTGAGTTCTTGTGGCATTTGTCAAAGATCCTCCACTTTGTTAGGATTTATCATCAAATCTTGATCCATATAGTTTATTCACAAATGACTATGTAACCTTTTTTTTTAATCCTACAGAAATAACACATGAGTACATTTTCTTTGTAGAAATTCGGACAACACAAACATACACACACGAAATGGAGTTTCTTCTGTTCCCCCTCCTGCCATCCCACTCCCCACCTCAGATTTAACACTGTTGTGAGTCACCTACTTTATATGATTCAGAAACTCGTCTGCTGTTCTGGTATTCTGGTGGCACCTCAGAGTCGTTTTTTTGTGTGTGTGCTGCTATGAATTAAATTTTATGTTTATATTTATTCTGTTAATGGAGTTGAATCTTGAAAAGCTAGAGATAAAAGTATTTTTAGGTCACCTACTTGAAACAAAGGTTCCTTTGGTCATTTAATCAATAATTCAATCACCACTACAATAAAGAGCATTATTTTGAAATATATAAAATCATTTCGAAAAATGCATCTCGCCCTCTAGTGGCTGGAAAGTTATCTACTTAATTTTTACTTTGGAAAAATTTTCCCTGGGGGGCACTTAACAACTCATTAACTTGGGGGGAACAGGGTGGAGATTGATGCGGGGAAAGGTATCCTTAGATATGTATTGTTTGAAAGAAGTTACAGTACGATCCATTTTAGATCTTGTTGGGTTGTTCTATAAGATTACTAAAATACTAGTACTATTATAAAGAGAATTTAAAAGATAGGCTGTATACATTTCCATCTAGTAGAAGACAAAAATTAAATAAGAAAACAAATAAAAAATTAAACAGGTATAAAGAAAGTTAAGAGAGAGAAAAAAAAACACAGAAAGAGTGGAACAGGGGAGCTTGCAGGGCTCTGTTGGTTAAGCCTCTGCCTTCAGCTCAGGTCATGATCTCAGGGTCCTGGGATGGAGACCTACACTGGTCTCCCTCTGCAGCTCCCCCTGCTTGTGCTCTCTCTCTCACATACTGTCTCTCTCTCTCAAATAAAAGAATAAAATCTTAAAAAGAAAAAAAGAAACAGAAAAAGTGGAACAAAAAGAAAGCATAAAGATAGTGGAAATAAGTTACAAATTTCTACTAACCATGACACATGTAAATAGATTAAACTCACATGTAAAAAATGCCAGAAAAATATAATAGTAGATTAGAAATAATTTAACTATATTCTGTGTATAAATATGTTGAGTTCAAAAACAGAGATTGTTCTGGTGGATTAAAAAAATAAACAAAAAGAAAATATAAGATTGCCAAAGATTCTTTTAAATTTAAAGAGTAAAAATTATGAAAACTAAAAATGAAAAAGACTTGGGGGGGGATAGGGTAACTGGATGGTGGGCATTAAGGAGGGTACGTGATGTGATGAGCACTGGGTTTTATACGCAATTGATGAATTATTGAACTCTACATGGGAAACTAATGATGCACTATGTGTTGATTAATTGAATTTAAGCAAAAAAAAGATTCCAGAGAAATAGTAATCATAAAAAACTAGTAGCTATATTAATATCAGCAAAGTAAAAGTAAAAGTTAGTAGATACATGTTTAAAATTTGACAAATTTATATCAGAGTAAGTATGCCAATAAATCTCTGAATTATTAATAGGTAAAGCAGATAAAAATAATAGAGATTACTATAATTCATAAAATTTTTATTTCCTGGGGCACCTGGGTGGCTCAGTGGGTTAAGCCTCTGCCTTCAGCTCAGGTCATGATCCCAGGGTCCTGGGATCAAGCCCCGCATTGGGCTCTCTGATCAGCAGGGAGCCTGCTTCCCTCTCTCTCTCTGCCTGCCTCTCTGCCTACTTGTGATTTCTGTCTGTCAAATAAATAAATAAAATCTAAAAAAAAAAAAAATTTTTTTTATTTCCTTTAAAGAACAAAGCCTGAAAATTCATGAGCTAAGTATCCAACTTGAGAAGTTAGAGAAGGAAAAGCAGAAGAAATTCAAGAAAATAGAAAATAGAAAAAACACATGATAAAGACAGAAATTAATGAAATAGAAAACACAAAATACAGAGGATTATACTGATTTTTTAAAAAGGATAATAAAGTAGACAACCATTGTATGAGTCTGACCAAGGAAAACAAGAGATAAAGCTTAAATAAAAACAATTAGAAATGAAAAATAAAGTCTTAGCCTCAAATAAAGACCAAAAAGATAAAAAAAAGAACACTATGAACAACCAATTTCCTAAAACTGATAACAGCAAAAATGACTCAGGAAGAAAGGAATGAATCTTTGGATTCTGGTAATTGACCAATTATCTTACAGGAAACTACTGAAACTTCTGGGAGAAAAATCTAGAAGACTTTCTTAAAAGCAAATGCTGAAAAGAGAATAAGAAGGCCAAAATTAAGAACAAGGAAGAACTGAGAAAGGTAAATGATCATTAGAAGGTGTTCTTGGCTCAAGGAGCTTTGGCCGGTCCTGAGAACTGGGACTTGAATTCACTCAGTGAAGGGCATAGCAATTGCCCAGTGATCGCACCAAGTGGGAAGTTGAGGAAGGTCTTCCTGACACCAAAGTGAGACACAAAAGAGCTATATCCTGAGGGTAAGAATGTACCTGAAGTAAACAAGTCCTCTCGCGGTTGTTTCCATCACCTCAGTGGGGCAGAAAACTTCAAACTTCAAACTTATATTAAGATGATTTCAGATGGATAGGTTTCCCTAGATACCTAGCAGAAACACAGACCTCTCTGTAAGAAGGTAAATTTCTATTAGGTTTCAAATGACCCCTATTAATAGGTTTTCTTGCTTTTTTTTTTTTTTAAGACTGTATTTATTCATTTAAAAGAGAGAGAGAGAGCAAGAGCGCACAACATGGGGAGCAGCAGAGGGAGAGGGAGAAGCAGGCTCTCTACTGAGCAGGGAGCTGGAGGCAAGGCTCAATCCTAGGACCCTGGACTCATGACCTGAGTCAAAGGCAGATGCTTAAACAATTGAGCCACCCAGGTGACCCCCTATATATAGGTTTTCAAGTCCTATTCCCCACACATATATAGTTCAACTTACACAGGCACTTAAAGAAGACAAGAGGAGCAAGAACCAAAAGAAGCAAGAGATAACAGAAATAGAGGCATAAATATTTAATATTTAGATTTAGGTTATCAGATAGGTAATAAAACAACTATGCTTACTATTTAATAAAATAAAATAAAAGCTATATTTGAAATATCTGTAGGAAAAAATTACATAGCAGATTTGAAAAAGATTGAGATGAAATTGCAAGAACCAAAACGATATTATAACTGAAATGAAAAACTTGATTGATTTTTTTGGGAAAGATTTTATTTATTTATTTGACAGAGAGAGAGAGAGAGATCACAAGTCAGAGAGGCAGGCAGAGAGAGAGAGGGAAGCAGGCTCCCTGCTGAACAGAGAACTCGATGTGGTGCTCGATTCCAGGACCTCAAGATCATGACCTGAGCTGAAGGCAGAGGCTGAACCCACTGAGCCACCCAGATGCCCCTTGATTGATATTTTTAACAGCAGAGCAAACACAGCTGAAAGGGGGGATTGGTGAACTAGAAGATAAATTAGACAAAATGTTTTAAAAATGAAACAGAGACAAAAAGAAAATACAGAAGAAAAGGTATTGACATAGAGGATGGGGGAAACGATTAATATACATTTAATCAGAATCCATAAAGTAGAGGAGAGGGAAAACAGGCAAGGGTAATATCTGAAGAGATAATGGCTGATATATATGTGATTAATAAGCATTACAAATATTTGTAGTTGAGATTAAGTAAGAAAAAGAGTACAGTTACTATCATGAATATGAATGTGGACATCATTACAGATGATATAGACATTAAAAAATGATCAGAGGATATTATAAACATTCATATATAGATAGCAATGGATTTGATAATGGATTTGACAGATTCTTAGGAAGACATATTTTGCCACACCGAAGAACTTAAATTAACAGCCCAAATTTTTCCACAAAGAAAATTTTAGGCCCAAATGGCTTTTGTGGATACCAAATATTCTGGTATCAAGCATTCAAAGAAGACAAGCAGTTCTAACCTTATATAAAATGTTCCAAAGAATAGAAAAATAGGAAATACTCATAGATTTACTTATGAAACTAGAATGACTTGTTACCAAAACATGACAAAGAGAGTGTGAGATATGAAAATACTGGTCAGTTTTAATTATTAGGCAAAATTCTTGAACAAAAAAATTCAGAAATGATAGTCTTCTCAGACCAAATGGGAAAAAAAGAAAGAACTTCAATCCATTTCTTGAGGCATATATAGAAACTAATTCAAAATAGATGCTACACCTAAAGATAAAGCCTGAAACTATGAAACTTCTTGAAGAAAACACAAGGGAAAACTTGATGACCTCAAATTGGGCAAATATTTCTTATATATGATATCAAAAGAATACCTGTTAAGGTATGAATATATTGGATTTCATCAAAATTTAAAACTTCTACAGTTTTTTAAAAAGATTTATTTATTTATTTTATAGAGTGGGTGAGGGACAGAGGTAGAGGGAGAGAGAATCTCAAGCAGACTCCCCCAGCCCACCCCCCGTTGACAAGGGACTGAATTTCACAACCCTGAGATCATGATCCTGAGTCATCACCTGAGCTAAAATCAGGAGTTCAAGGTTTGACCTAGTGAACCATCTACATGTCCCACAAACTTCTACTCTTCAAAAGACATGTGACGAGAATGAAATGGTAAGCCATAGACTTGGAGAAAATACTTGCAAATCATGTATCTTATAAAAACTCAAAAAAATTATAAAAAGACAACTACAGCAAAACAAGTCAATAAAACACAGAGCAAAAGACTTTGACACTTTGTCAAAGAAAATATACAGGTGGCAAATAAGCATATGTAAAGATACTCAACATCATTAGTCATTAGAGCAATGCAAATAAGCCACAATGAGATATCCCTTCTGATGGAAATGTGAAAGGGTAAT
Organism: Enhydra lutris kenyoni; assembly: GCF_002288905.1. Lineage (NCBI taxonomy): Eukaryota > Metazoa > Chordata > Mammalia > Carnivora > Mustelidae > Enhydra > Enhydra lutris. The sequence continues at coordinate 28,189,932 of NW_019154101.1, read as the reverse complement.
TCATGCAAAGACTTGTACACAAATGTTCATGACAGCTTTGTTTTTAATAGCTCAAAACTACAAGCAATGCAAATATACAGTAACAGGTGAATGGGTAAACAAATGGTGGTATTTTCATAGAATGGAGACATGAGAAATGCCAGAATTTCTACTCAGAAGTAAAAAGGAACAAACTATTGCTACAGGGGAGAACAAAATTGATGAATCTCAAAATAATTATGGTGAGTAAAAAATGATGTCAGCAAAATGAGTACATACTGTATTATTCCATCTGCAGAACATCCCAGAAATTCAAACTACTATATAGTGGCATATATCATATGTCATATATCAGTGTTATATATATTATATATGTCATATATCAGTGGTTCTCTGAGGATGCAGGAGAGGGGTGAGAGGAAGAGATTATAAAAAGGAGCATGAGGAAACTTTTCAAAGTGACAAAAATGTTCATTATCTTGATTGTGGTGATGGTTTTTTGAGTGTAAATATATATCAAAACTTACAAAATTATACACTTAAAATATATGCAATTTATTATATGTCAATTTTACTTCAATAAACTGTTCAACCTACTAGCCAAAATGTAAAAAGGGAAATATACCATGACCAAGTGAGTTTATCCCAGGAATGCAAGGTTACTTTCATATATGAAAGTAAATAAATAGAGGCACCTGGGTGGCTTAGTTCGTTAAACATCTGACTCTTAATCTCAGCTCAGGTCTTGATCTTGGGGTTGTGAGTTCAAGCCCCATGTTGGACTCCACCCTAGGTGTGGAGGCTATTTAAAAAAAAAGTAAGTAATTATAATTCACTAAATGAATAGGTTAAAATAGATAATCAGATGAATATTTCAATAAGAAAGCATCTGATGAATTCCAATATGCATTTATGATTTAAAATGTAACTTTTATAAGGTCAGGAATAAAAGTAAATTTCTTGAACTGATAAGAAGTATCTACAAATAATAATAATAACTTTATTGCAGATATCATACCTAATGGTGAAATACCAAACACTTTCCCTTTAAGAATGGGACTTAGACAAAGAAAAATGCTGTCAAACTTCTATTTTGTTTCAACCAGCTCTCTAGTGGAGTACTAGCCAGGTGAGTATGGCAAGAAAAACAAATTAAAGATACAAGGATTTTAAAAAACAGAATGGTTATTTCTAGAAGATGAAGTGATTATATAAAAAGGAAACAGAATAAAAATGGAGTTTATCAAGTTTGTTAAATAAAAAATAAAAATATAAAAATTAGTTGCATGTGGGGCACCTGGATGTCTCGGTTGGTTAAGCCTCTGCCTTCAGCTCAGGTCATGATCTCGGGGTCCTGGGATCAAGCCTCACATTGGGCTCCCTTCTAATAGAGGAGTCTGCTTCTCTCTCTCTACTTCTCCCTCCCACCCCACTTGCTCTCTCTTTCAAATAAATAAAAGTATTTTTTAAAAATTAGTTGCATTTCTATAAATCAACTAACAACAAGGAACTAGAAGCCACTCTAAGTATTTCAAACAGAAAGAAATTGAATAGATGAAATTAGAGGAATATGAAATCACTGGAAGAGTTGAACTTCCAGATATGAACCTCAGAACAGCAGAGAAGCATCCTCCAAAGAAGACCACAAAAAGTAAAAACGTCAGGTGACTGCATTCAGTAACGTACCACCAATGCTGCAATTCAGGAATCTGAAATCAGAGAGCCACTTCCCAGCTACCTCTCAACTCAAGGACTGCGAAATGCGACTGGATTCTAGAACACGGCTACATACAAACTTCATACCTTGGTGACCTTGCCTCCTAGCCAAAAACCGACGAAGTGACAGAAAGACGACTTCTGCCTTACTTTTGTCTCCCAAATTGCCTGTAAATGTATGTAATTGGTGGGAACTAATTCACAAAGATAAAATTAGCTTCAAGGAGATTCTGCAAGATGTAGATTTTAGCTTTCCAGACTCTGCTGCAAGTGTCAGTGACAACTTAGCAGTGACCCTAGAAAAGAGTAGGAATGAAAACTGAGGGTCAACCACATGCACTTCAACTAGCAACAAAGAGTTCCAAGAATGTAAGAAAAATACATAATATTTATAGAATCCTCAAAACAAAGCATGAATGAATACTTTAGTAAGATATGTAAGACCTTTATGTACAAATTATGTTATTGAATTAAATTGAAGAACACTTACACAAATGCAGAGATATACCATCTTTACAGGGAGGAAAACTCAGTATCTAAAAGTAATTTCTTGGGTGCCTGGGTGGCTCAGTGGTTTGAGCCACTGCCTTTGGCTCAGGTCGTGATCTCAGGGTCCTGGGATCAAGTCCCGCATCAGGCTCTCTGCTCAGCGGGGAGCCTGCTTCCTTCCACCCCCTGCCTGCCTCTCTGCTTACTTGTGATATCTGTCTGTAAATAAATAAATAAAATTTTTTTTAAAAAATTAAAAAAATAAATAAAAGTAAAAGTAATTTCTTTCTAAATTTGTTTATAGATTCAATGGAATTCCAATCTAGATCCCCAGAAGATTTTTAGAGGAACTTCACAAATAAACCTGAAGAATAAGGTTGGGAGAAAAGAGTGAGACTTGCCCTATCACTTAGCATAATTTATTATAAAGCTGTATGATTAAATGATGAACTATTGGTGCAGGATTAGATCAATTGTCTTGTGAAACAGAATAAGGAGCCATAGTCAGACTCATATAGGGAGACATGATATATATCGGAGGTCATGTTGTAATTCCAGTGGGGAAAGAATGGACTAATCAATTATCAGTGTTAGGAAAATGGGTTATAAAATAGGACCCCTACCTCACACCACACAGGAAAATCAATGCCAGCATGATTAAGGACTTAAATGTGAAGGGCAAAATTTCAAAACTATAAAAAGAAAAAATGGAAGAAAAAAATCTATGATCTCAGGATTGGGAAATGTTTCTTGAACAAGATACAAAAAGCAATAATCATAGAACAGTTCAAGTTTAGAACATTAAAATGAATGTCCTCCCTCCATGAAGAAACATGGAAACAACAGAGGAACTTAATGCAAATCAGTAAGAAAAAGTCAGACAACCCAGTTGAAAAACAGGGTGAAAGACATAAAGAGCATTTCACAGAAAAAAACATGATAATATGAATAAAAATGTGAGTCAAACATAGGGAAAGATGCTCAATCTCATCTTGTTAGTAATTATAAGGATAACTCTTACACTGAGATACATGCACAAAAATATTCAAAGCCACATTGCTAATAGCAAAGTGATTAAAAAAAAATCCAAAAGTTTCCTGAAAATAGAATGGATAAATTGTGGTGTATTTATGTAAGGGAATATTATATAGCAGTTAAAATGAATAAAATTAGAAGCGATCACAGGGTTTAATCAATTGAAAATTGAGTGTTATGAACAAAGACTACATAGAGTATGATAGCAGCTCAAAGATGAGCAAAATTAAACAAACTTAAAAAGCTCTTTTGAAGAAACACTTTAAAAAAAACTAATAAAAACATTTTTTTCTATAAGTAAGGGTACTATAAACAAAAAATTCAGTGAAGTATTAACCTTACTGGGAGGAAGACAGGATGGCTGAAAAGTCAAACTTTGAACATTTTAATGTCTTTCGTGTTTATATTATTTGTCAAGCCTGGAGTTGCAACATATTCGTTAAAGTAGAACTAAGACCAGGATGCTTCTTATCACCATAATTTTCTCCTCTTTGTTCTAGAAGTTCTAGCCAATAAAATGAGATAAAAAGAAATAATGGTAATAAAGTCAGAGTAAAATGATTTTTATTGCAAATGATGGTGTTATCTGGGGACCCCAATAAAATCAATTAAAAAATTTACCCAGACTAATAAAACCCTTAATGAAGGGACCAGTTTCTGCAATGCCGCCATTTTTTGGTATCTACTATGTGTCAGAAGCTCTGCTTGACACTGTACATTCATTGTCTCAATAATTCCTCACATACAACCGTCTGAGGTATCCTGGGACCTCTTCGAAGATGTGGAAAAGAGTTAGGTTGAGTAACTTACTCAAGGGGCAGGATAATTTGAAATTTGCAGGGTCTAATTCCAAAGCTTGTGCTCTAAAACACTTTGCTATATTGTCTCCAAATAAATGTGAAAGTAAGATACTTTCTGTATAATAGAAATAACCAGTCATCAGGACATTTGTTCAAGGAAGAGTACTTGGATACTTTTAATGGCAAGCATTATCAAACTAGGATAGTAAATGTCTTAACTAAAAGTGCATAGACCAAATACGTAATGATGGACCAAATATATAATGCAGTATGATCAAGACTTTCTCTCCTGAACAATGGCGCAGAAGACATCTTTTTGTTTATTGACATATAGTGTATTATTTGCCCCAGGAGTACAGGTCTGTGAATCATCAGGCTTACACATTTCACAGCACTCGTGATAGCACATACCCTCCCCAATGTCCATCACCCAGCCACCCTATCCCTACCCCCCACTTCCAGCAACCCTGTTTGTTTCATGAGTTTAAGAGTCTCTTATGGTTTGTCTCCCTCCGGATCCCATCTTGTTTCATTTTTTTTCCTCCCTACACCCCATGACCCCCACCCAGTGGCGAAGACATCTTAAACTCTTCTGTCTTCCCTTTATAGACAGCATGCAGATTGCTATCTTTCTGTTAACTTGTTTTATCTTCAGAAGAGTTACAATAATATTACTGATCAGTTAATGATTATCCTCTCTGAAACTATACCTTGATTGGCTTGGGATCGTTTTGTATTTCTCCTCTAGACTTACTTCCATTAGCAATGATTTTTTTTTTCTAACTTTCATCTGAGATGGTAGTTTTATACATAAGGTTTGATTTTAGGATATTTTCTAGGTCGTGGAAATTAAATACTTATAACTAGTGTTTCCTAGCTCATTTATAACTTCCATCAGAATCTTCATTAATTCCGTTTGTCCTGTAGACTCTCAAACTTTCAGAGAGGTTTGCTGAGCTGCTTGCTTTTCATACCTTCTGGATTTGAAAATGCTGGGAACACCCCTCACCTCATGCCCTCCCTCACTTCTTCCCCCATCTGGTGCATACTTGTTCAGCTTGGCCCTGAAGGTTCTGTCCCACCATCCCATTCTCACAATCTTAGATTCAAGTTCAGTTTCAAGTCAGTTTTGGAATCATAAATTAGAGCTAGAAAGGACTTGGGATATAATTTGGTTTTATAAGTAAGGAAACAAAGGCCCCCTCTATTCTTCCTACTCATTTCCTCCAGAACGTGTTTCTCCATCAGTTGGTTTCTACTGAGAAACAATACCCATTCAGTAACAATGAGGATCCCTGTTGTGAAAATACAAAACTGGAAATGAGAAACAAGGCTGCCACCCTGTGGTGTGAACTTGAACAGAGAGGAGGAATTTATACAGAGAACCATGAGAACTGAGGAAATTATGCATGGTGAATTCTCATTAACTAGACCGGTAATGACCAACTTTTGTAATTGTCATTGTGATTCATTTTGTGAGATTTACAAGAACCTGAAATTCTCTTTAGGCGACATCTGGAAGTCCTGGGGCAGCCATTAGACCAGAAGCTAAAGTCCCAGGAAGATATAATAATTGACTGATCGATGTTCACAGACTGAGAGATCTATGGAAGGAATATATATATATATATATATATATATATATACACATACACACACACACACACACACACATATATACATACATATATATGCATATATATCCATATATACGCATATACACATATATACATACATATGCGTATATATGTATATATGTATATATATGGATATATATGCATATATATATGTCTTACATATCTTATATGCATTATATATCTTATCATATATATGTTATCTTAAAAGGTCTAGATAACACAATTTTATTTTATAAAATGAAATTAAGTAAAATAATGTGCTATAGATCATTAAATTCTTAAAATTCTTTATCCCTACCTTTTCTCACAATCAAATGCTTTTGGCATGATAATCATGTTATATAAATGAGATAATTTAATGAAATAGAATTAAATGAAGTCTAAGTGAAGCAAATACTTAAATATGAAATATTTAAATGAATTTGCTTTTACTAGTTACGTAAGTGTTGCTCTAGTTTGAGCATCACAGAAATGGCCACTAAGATCTATTTTGGGCTAAACATAGAAGTGGAAGCCTGAGGAGACTCATTCGTTGAGTTGCACAAGGGTCCCCTTGGTAGACGTGATGCTTTCAGCCAGCAGACACAGGGTAAGAAAGGAGGCCATGAAACATCGGTTTGCCAAAAATATTTACTATACCAGCAACTACTCTCATCCTAGACAATTGCAAATTGCTTGTTTCAAGTACGCATGCGTCTGCCCCGTCTCCCCTAGAATTCATGAGAATGGACAAGGGTGCCATATCAGTAACTCTGAGATGGGGCTGCTCACTGTAAGACAGCCTAACATTCTTAAAGGAGCCAAATAATTTCAAGGCAGCAATTTCTTTAATTAACTGAATGTAGCTAAAAATATATGAACCCCATTTTATATTTTTAAAACTTTAAAAATCCGGAAAGTTTGAAATGAAGCCTATTTGGGTTCCAATCTTACCACCTCTACTTAGGTGCTAACTTTGGTCAAGTTATATTTAATCTCTCCAGCCTTTAGCTTCTCATCTGGAAAATGGGGCTGGTTCTATCTACCCAGTGGACTGTAGCAAGGGTTAGGCAGGAAAAGGAATTCGCAGCACGTAGTGCCAAGCCTAACACTTAGTGCTCTGTAAACATTAGGCTGCTAGAATCTTCCAACAATGGAGCTGTGGTGCAACCGGACTCTAAGCGTGCTCACAACGAAGCTATCAAATTTCATAGAAAAAACCCTAACTTCTATTTCATTTTTTAGGCATTCAAAGCAAAGATGTGTCAGACAAAAAGACACGGATTGCCAGTGGGTTTTCTCAAAGTCAGGGCACTGCATTTTCAGCCTGGCGCCTGAAAGTTCTTGGCATATCAATAATAATAATAATAATAATAATAACAATAAATCTCTTGGTAAGAAATTCAGGCTGAGTTTGTGAAAAAAAGTGCTGATTTTCTAACCAGATGGTCTCAAGTTCATATTTTTACATCCATCTCTTACTGGCTATGTGTTCTTGGACTTGTTTCCCATGTGTTAAAATAGAAAGAATAATACCATATACTTACATAGTGCTTCTAGTTTAATGTAGTGGCTATTATAGCATCCTACATCAGGAGATAATGTATGTAAGCATCTTTTCTAGAACAAGTCTCAATAATTTGTTTATTGTTGTTGTTCCCCTGAGATTCTTTGATGATGGTGGTAATAGAGAAATCCTGAGCTTCAAGTACTTGGGAAATTGATTTACAAATCAATTTTTTTCTGATGAACAGAAAAATAAAAACAGGAGGAGAACGGTTTGGGCAGTGTTCCAGTTATCAGTGTATTGCCTCTCAGCCCCAAATGCCCCGTTTTGCAGCTGGATTTTATATGCTTTTCTCCTTTGCAACTGGCACAATGCTAAACTTTGTCAGTAGAGGGCGCTGGAGGGACATTGCAGGAGGAAGGGATACCTTTTTCAAAATCACTTTCGGTGCTTCTTCTAAGCAGGGTCCTTTGAGCGGCCAGCTTCTGCAGGCCAGGTCCTACAGCACTCTGGCAGCAAGCACTGTCTGGTGGCCAACATAAACAGGTCCTGGGGGGACCTGTAACCAGTATCTCCTCTCGTGGCCTTACAATGACTTCTGAGTTGTGGTACCTTTTGTGGATGGCTTTCCCTTGCAGAATTCCCCGAGGGCAAATTCCCAGTGAATCCCAGCCATGGCTCCCAATTTGCCAGCCTCTGTTTGCCTTCAGCCCAAAAGAGCCTTCCGTGCGCTCTAGCCTAGCTGGAATTCATTGCTTGCCAGTCTGTGCTCCAGTCAATACGGACCAACTTTGTCCTGGAACAATCAGGGATCTTCTCTATCCAGTGGACTTCTCCAATGACGCTCAAGTCCAGCCTTGGGAAGAGGGCCCCCTTTCCAGGTTTGCTCCCTTTGAGGGTATACTTTCTCAGCCCCAGTTCTTTCTACTTAATCCTCTGCTGTAGTTAATTTTTTAATTTTCCTTATTTTTCCTTTTTGTGGTTAACCTTTTAAATTAAACCTTCATTGTTCAGATTACTGTATGGTTTCTGATTGGATACCGACTACAAAAGTGGGTCCTTCATCCAACCTCCGTGAAAACTCAATTAACTCTATTCCACCACACAAGTAACTGTCTTGTGACAAAACATCCTCTGCCCCTCATATCTTCCTGTAAAGTTAGGAATATAGAATGGAGATTTTTGTTTCCTTCTGTCAATCACATCCCTTTTGTCAATTCATCTTTGCCTCATGATGTATAAATTCCAGTAAAAGGTCAAATCAATATTGATGAGAACCTGCAAATGTTAGGCTTCTCCTGGTTATTAGTTGATTTAATTAGGCAGATGTGTACTGTTCTAGAATCCACCTTCCTCACACGGCAGCTGAACCTTCAAACTGAGGCAATTGGGAAAGGCTCCACGGAGTTAGCAGCATTTGAATTGGATGTTGAAGGAAGGATGGGATTTCACAAAACTGAAGTATAGCCCCAGTCACGGGACTATTTCAAGAATAAAGAAAAAAAATGCAAAGGCATACCTGTTTACTGGGAACAAATACAATGGATAGGGAAGAAGCAGGAATAGAATTGAGAAGATGGTAGAGTCAGTTGGTGGAGGACCTTGAATGCTAGGCAAAGAAGCGTAGAGAGATACTGTATTTTCATGTCGATTTGGCTTCAGTGTAGAATAAGTTGAATTGGAAAGTGATCCTAAGACCTAATCAAGGACACTAATGAGAAAACTATTATAGGAACCAAGATAGGAGGCCATCTGGACCCATAATGATGGAACAAGGGAGAGTAGGGAAAATGGAAAGGGAGGAACAGAGGTATAAAAACTATAGGGGTGCCTGGGTGGCTCAGTTGTTAAGCATCTGCCTTCGGCTCAGGTCATGATCTCAGGATCCTGGGTTCCAGCCCTGCATTGGGCTCCTGGCTCAGTGGAGAGCCTGCCTCTTCCTCTCCCACTCCCCCTGCTTGTGTTCCCTCTCTCGCTGTGTCTCTCTGTCAAATAACAAGTAAAATCTTAAAAAAACCCAAAAAACTATGTACAAGAAGACTCCATTAGAGACTGAATGGGTAGGTGTAAGAGAGGAAATCTTGATGATTCTAGGAGTCCAGCTGATGTACCATGCAGAAGTTGGGGATCATGGGAAGACAGAGCTCGTGTTGATTTTCCAACCTAGTTGGAATATGCTGTGAGAAATGGAAAGTCCCTATAATAAATATAACTGCTATGCTGATGTAATTCAAACACCAAATTCACTTATTTATTCATCCATTCTCCTACTGTTGCTTTAAACAGTGTTCAGTGGGGGAATTTTTTCTTATTCCCCTGAATGAAAAGTTGACAAGCCTTCTCACTTTTGTATTCCTGCTTAGGCAGGAGACAGTGCTAAGTGTCAGGAGGTCTCAAACCAGTAATTAGAATATCCAACCCAAGATGCTAATAGAAATTCTGGACTATATTATGTGTTAAGTCTCAAACCCCCAGCACAGGCCAACCTGGGGCCACAAGAGACAAAGGGGCATAGAGTTGGCCTCATCTCAGTTTCTCCTCCCTTTTTATTTCTTCCATTACCCTCACCCTCGCAGTTCCCCACCTTGAAAAGCTGAAACAGGAAGGAGCTGTTCCAGAGACTCACAAGGGGCAAGGGAAGAGCTCAGAAGAACAGTGTGTCATTATAATCTGACTCTGTGTGATCTGGACCTGGCCGACATTTAGCACCAACTTTTCTCTTACGGGCACTGTCCTTCGCTTCAGACGAATGCATCTCCACGTCTGGAGGCCAGTTGAGGATCTACTGTGGATTTTAACTTACTGCTTGAGTCTCTTTGCCTCTCCAGGTTGTGTGCTTAGACTCGGTCCACTGTGCCCTCATGCCTATTCTCTTTCTCCTGTGGGGGACAAGCCCTGGGTATACAGATCCCAGCACAGTATTCCACTTCTGGCTTCACCAAAGCAGCAGCCAACCCTCCCGCACCCCCCTCAAGCAGAAATAAAACATTGAGCTGCATTCACCCAAATAATGCAGGCTAGTCCCCCTATCTTAAAGTCAGCTGCAGCTGATCAGCAAGCGTAATTCTGTCTGTGGACTTCATTCTCTTTTGTCCTTTTTTCTAGTCAAGCTTCAACCAGAGAAGCAGAATCACTAGGAGATACATATTAAGAGATTTATTGCAATGAATTGGTTTATGTAATTGTGGGAACTGATTACACAAGTCAGGAAGGGCAGTGGGATGTCTTGGGCATGGGCTGAAATTGCTGTCTACAGGTGGAATTTCTTTTCCATCAAGGAAGCCTCAACTCTGCTTATAAGGCCCTTCAAATGATTGAATGAGGTGCATACAAATTATGCAAGACAATCACTCTTACTTAAAGTCAAATTTAATTGATTACAGACTTTTGATTTAATAATTGGGGCTATAGCCTAGGCAAGTTGACACATCGACTAGTCCATTACTGTTCATTCTGTCAGCTCCATACACACAGCTCTGTCAGTCTGTACACACCTCTATAAATGATACTTACCCTCCAGATAAAGGCAACAACGAAGTCACCCTTCCACCTGACATAACACATCCTGCATACAACCAAACACACTAATTATTTTCTTCAGAACAGGATGCAAAGTGCTGGAGTGATATCCTGGCTGAATTGGATTGTTGCAGTTTTCCATTTACTTTATTACAGGGTCAATTCCTAATTTTATGTGTTGATTTGACTGGACCATGGGGTGCCCAGATTGTTGGTTAATCATTATTTCTGGATGTTTCTGTCAGGGTGTTTCTGAATTAGATTAACACTTGAATTGGTAAACTGAGTGAATTGGTAAACTGAGTAAATCTGAGAGATTACTCTCCCAGATGTGGATGGGCACCATCCAATCCATTGAGGGCAATGGTTAGAAGAAAAGGGCAGAAGAAAGGAGACCTTAATCTCTCTGCCTGACTGCTTGAAATGAGATGTAAGTCTTCTTCCTGTTCTCAGATTTCGACTAACACCATTAGGTCCACTGGTTATCACGCCTTTGGACTTGGACCAGAACTTATACCATTGGGGGTCCTGGTTTTCAGGATTTGGACTCAGATTGGAACATCATTGGCTTTCCTGGATCTGCAGCGTGCAAATGACAGATCATGAGACGTCTTAGCCTCCATAATTATATAAGCTAATTTCTTACAATATCTATCTGTCTATCTAATTGGTTTTATTTCTCTTAAGAACCCTGACTAATGCACAGGGCAAGATAGATCAACCCTCACTTTTCAAGATTCAATATTTGCAAATTCACCTATACTAAAATTTATCTATGATCCCAAAAGCAATACTGGAAGACTTTTATGTTTATTCTCAAATGCACAAAGAAAAATCTGAGCTGTCACTGGGCTCATTTCTAGGTGAGCTTACCAACAAGGATATGCTCTGCTTTCTGGTTTCAGTTCCCATACAGAGATGACCAGAGAATGGAGCAAGTAGGAGATAGAACAGTGTAGTGCAAGAAATTCCAACTCCAGGCCAGTGGGCAGGGTTTAAATCTTAGATCTGGCACCTGCTAGTGGAGCAGACTCAGGCAAGTGACTTAACACTTCTGAACTTCATTTTCACTTAAAAAAAAAAAATTAAACACTTTCTTTTGAGATGGTTGTAACATTTTCACTTATGTAAAACAAAGAAAATAGAATCTACCAAGATGAGTCATTTTAGGATTTTAAATTGCAATCTATGTTAGAAATGTGTGTGTGTGTATATATATATATATATATATATATATAATGTATATATACATATATATATATATGAAATATAGACATCTTTCCCCAAAGAGCAATGGTTCAATATTTGCTAACTCTATTAACAGTGGCTTTGTAGAACATAACTACCAGAAATAAGGAGAAATGACTGTACTAACAGATGCCCTAGGATATTGCCTGGATATTCTTCTTTACTTCCATTGTATGGCAGTAACCCAATTTCTTTGTTAATCAGGTCAAATCAGTCCAGCAACTACAGTAACCACCTTTTTTTGCCTGTTATTTCAGAGTCATGGGGACCCCAAAGTGGCTGAATGGCAGTCTCAGCTTCCAGCTCAGTAGAATAATTTTTATGTCTCCTGGTAGAACCATTCCTCCTTTTGGGACTAAGAGTTCTAGACTGGCAGAGTGTGTAAAGGTCATAGAGATGAGTAGCAAAAATTTTGATAGTGAACCACTAGGGATAATAGTGACTGGAACGTTCCTATTTCCACACTTTGATTCTTGGACCTGAGAACACTGGCTATGGGAGGCACAGCATGTATTAGATGCTGATTGAGAGCATGTGAAGACTCTTGGAGGACATTGTCCCAGCTCAGCAAGATATTGTCACTTAGCTAGGGTTATAACTGTCTTCAAAAGCCTGTTCTGCTATTCTGTGAAGCTAGCTGGTTCAGGATAGTGGGGTACATGGTAAGACCAGTGATTTCCATGAATTTGGGCCCAATGCTGCATTTATTTGCTGTGAAGTGAGTTCCTTGTTTGGAAGCAATGCTATGTGGAATCCCAACAGTAGATAAAGACTTCATTCTGTAAGTGTGCTCTTGGGCACAGATGGAATCTGTTGCCCACAGGTGAAATTTCTTCTTCTTCAAGAAAATCTCAACACTGATTTTAAGGGCTTTATACTGATTGAATCAGGCCTACCCAGATTATCCAGACTATCTTTCTTTAAGTAACTGATTACGGCCTTCAGTCACATCTAAAAAAGATGTTTATTCACACCAACATCTAGATTAATGATTGAATAACTAGGGACTTTAGCCAAATAGGCATGTCAAAAAGATCATCGCACCATGTAACATGACGTTTCCACAGCTTCTAGGGATTAGAAGGTGGTCATCTTTGGGAAGTCATTATTCTGCTTACTAAAAATGGATAATATAAGGCAGGATAAAAATGAAAAGTAAGGGAAGAGAATATGATAAAGGGGTAATGGGAGTGAAAAAAAAAAAACAAGATGAATCCTTTGGTGGAGTCAGTACATCACATTGGCTACATGACTGAATATTTGCTATGATTTTTCTACTGATGATTTGTCTATGTCCTTTCAAGCATCTACATAAAAGAAGACGTATCATTTCAGTCACAGTATTAAGAAGAGAAACAAACCAGTTGAAAGGATAGGTACAACCATGCCTGGTATTCTGGAACATTAGTGAAATTGGTGAGCATACTCTTTTAGGTTCTCAACAACACCCTTAAAATGAAAGCAGTAGCAGATGACAGAACTCTATTTTATATAATATTTAGTATGAAACCAACACAGTTGAGTAAATGAAGCTTACCCACAGATAATTTGAAGTGGCCCACAACCAGGTCTCTACTGTTTCACTGTACGACTAGGGTCAAGTTTTAGGGTACTTGACAGTTGGGATGGATTGTACATGCTTCTGGCTATTCTCTCTATTTGTTAATTATCATCGCTGAAATTTACATAGAGACTACTTTGTGTTGTCCTTTAAGTTAAAAAATTGATTTAACAGTCAGCTGAGCTGGAGCAAAAATAATGCATTGTTATACACAAGAAGTTGAATGTAGATATATTATTAAAAAGAAACCACCTCACTTTGCTATACAAGACAGTAGACAGTTCAAAAACAGGTCTAAGTATATGTGGGAATTGTGTAGATGATAAAGTTGACATTTTAAATTAATTGGCAGAGAATGAATTAATTAATAAATTATTTTGTAACAAATCACTATTCACTTGGAAAAAATAAGTTAAATCACTTATTTATAATAAGCAGAAATAAATTCCAAGGTTAACCAAGATTTTAGAAAATTTTAACAGAAGAAACACTTTCTTTAGAACCTGTTAAAGTTCTATACCCTTACTTGATTTCTGTCTGGTTGTTCTACCAAATGTTGAATGAGGGGTGTTGAATTCTCTAACCATAATTGTGGATTTGTTTCTTTTTCCTCTCAGTTCCATTAATTTCTGCTTCACATATTCTTCACCTATTTTGATTGGTGCACACACATTTAAAATTGTTATATTTTCCTGGTGGACAAACCATTTTATAATTGCATTAATATACCTCTCTGTCTCTGTAATTACTTTTGCTCGGAAATCTTTTTTTTATGATATTGATATAGTCACTCCTTCTTTTTTGGATTGTTTGCATGATACATCTTTTTCCATCCTTTTACTTTCAATTTACCTATATTGTTATACTTGAAGAGAATTCATGTAGACATATATTTTGACCATCCACTCTGGCAATCTCTGTCTTTAATTTATATATTTAGATCAGTTATATTCAATGTAATTATTGATGTGTTGGGCTTATGTCTGCCACTTTGTTTTTATTTATCTCTGTTTTTGTTTCTGTTTTTATTCCTCTTGTGTTACTGTGGGTTATTTGAATGTTTTTAGAATTCCATTTTGTGATCCATAGTGTTTTTCAGTGCATTTCTTTGTATATTTTTATCAGCAGGTTCTCTAGGCATTACCTTGTATATATATATATAATGTATTATAGTCTATTGGTATCATTATTTAATTGGTTCAAAAGATATATAGAAATCCTACCTCTATGTTCATTCACCCTGTCCCATTTGTAATATGATTGTCTGTCATAAATATTTCCTTTACATACATTTAGAACCACACCTGACAGCATTATAGTAATTTTGCTTCAATTGTCAATCACAAATTAGAAAACTCAAGAAGAGACTGAAAGTCTTTTGTATTTTAACCATATTTTTCCTTGCCTTGCTCTTTCTTCCTCCTTGCTGTTCCAGAGTTTCTTCTTATATAATTTTCTATTTAGGAAATTCCATTAGCCATTTTTTTTAAAGGTTAGTCTGTTGTTGACAAATTGCCATAGCTTTCTTTAACCTGATATAGTCTTGATTTTCCCTTCATTCCTGAAAAAAATTTTTATAGGCCTAAGTTTCTGCCTTGACGATTCTTACTTTTAGCCCCTAAAGAGTATTATTTCACTTCTTATCAATCCCTATTATTTCTGGATGAAAAATTCACTGTCATTTTAATTGCTTAACCCACATAGCTAAGGTATCATTTTTCTCTGATTTCTTTCAAGATAACTTTTTTCTGTCCAAAGATTTCAGAATTTTAATTATGCTGTATTTTAGCCTGGATTTGGGGGGAGGTGTTCTGTTTGAGGTTCATTCAACTTCTTGAATCTGTAGGTCTATATATTTGCCAAATTTAGGAAGCTTCCAATATATCTTTGCATGCTCTTTCATTCCTGCTCTCTTTTCCTCTCTTTCTAGGACTCTGATGATACAAATGTCAGGGTTTTTGTTTTGTTTTATTTTTTGTTATTGTTTTTAATAATCCAATAGGACCCTGCAGACCTAACAAACTTTTTTCAGTATATTTTTTTCTCTTTCGTTCAGATTGAGTAATTTCTGCTGTCCTATCTTCTAGCTCACTGATTCTTTCCTCTGTGTCCTCCATTCTGCCATTGGGCTCATCCATTGAGTTTTTAGTTTGGTTATTATATTTTTCAGTTCTAAAAGTTTCATTTAGTTCTTTATATCTTCTTTCTCCCCCTTTTCCTCTGTCTTTTCTCCTCCTCTTCCTCTTCCTCTTTCTCCTCCTCCTCCTTCCTGGCTAAGACTGTCTATTTCTGTGTTAATGTTTGTATTTTGTCATTTGTTCCAGCATGTTTGTAACTGCTTATGTAAACATTTTTATCATAGGTGCTTTAAAATATCTGTTGGATAATTCTAATATCTTTGTCATCGCAGTGTTGGCATTGATTGTTATTCTTTTAAAAAGAGACTTTTTATTTTTTAAGAGCAATTTTAAGTCCACAGCCAAATTGAGAAAAAAGTACAGAGGTTTCCCTACACCCTCTTCCCCCACACATGAATAACCTTCCCCATTATCAACACCCCACACCAAAGTGGTACATTTGTTATAGTTGATGAACCTATATCAATACATCATTATTATTCAACATCCATAGTTTACTCTAGGTCTCACTTTTGATGTTAAACATTATATGGGTTAGGACAAATGTATAATGACATGTGTTGACTATTGTATCATGCACAGTATTTTCACAACCCTAAAAATTCTCTGTGCTCTACCTATTCATTCCTCCACCTCCTACACCAACTCCTGGCAACCACTGATCTTTTTACTGTCTCCATAATTTTACCTTTTCTGAAAAATTCTTGACTTTCCACTAGACCTTCTCTAATACCATTCCAGCAGGGATGGGATGGGCCCCCCACTTAGTGACACATGGGGATGGAAGTCCAGTTTCCTCACATCATCTTCACTGCCACTGTAGGGGGTGGGGTTTTTTTCCATGTTTTCCCTTCATCATATGCTCACTTAATATAAAATGTCTAGAGTTTTTAATTGTACTTAACAGTCAGAATAGAGAAAAGTATATCTGCTTCAGCTTCTTGGAAGCAGAAGTCCTCAGCAAAAGTGTGAAGAATTTGATAACATTGAATACTGTCAATGATGTGAAGCAATTGGTACTGGGATTACGAACTTCTTAAAATTTTGGTGAGAGTAATTTGATAGTAGATATCCAAAAATTTTAATAAGATTAACAATCCAACCTGTAAGAATTTTTCTACACAACTACTAACATGAATACATAAATAATAAATATGCTTATCTTAGCATTATTTGTAAAAGTGAAAATAATTAGAAATAATTCATCAACAAATAGAGAAATGGTTAAAAATATTGTGGTAAGCAAAAAACGAAATTACATGCACCCATCACTTTTTTATAAAGTAAGCTGCAAAAAATATGTATAGCATGTTCTCATTTCTCATACAAAAATTGATGGGGCACCTGGGTGGCTCAGTTGGTTGGGCGACTGCCTTAGGCTCAGGTCATGATCCTGGAGTCCTGGGATCGAGTCCCACATCGGGCTCCCTGCTCAGTGGGGAGCCTGCTTCTCCCTCTGACCTCTCTCCTCTCATGCTCTCTCTTTCTCTCTCAAATAAATAAATAAAATCTTTAAAAAAATTGTTGAGTGGCTTTTTCCTATTGCTTAGAATTGGAAACTAATGCTATAAGGTATGGATAAAGGGACATCAAGTATCCTATTCTATAGTGACACCCTCTAAGGAAACTCAAATATCTGTAGGCTAACACCTCTATTAGATCTTACAAACAACTGGGCAGATTAGCCTTCTTGCCTTCAATCATTATCCCAGCACATCACCCATTGCCTTCCTTCAACCTCATTTATCACCCCAGGGCTTCTTACAGTCCTCTAAAACAAAAGACCTGGGAAGAGTGATAGAGTAGGGGAAAGTCTTTGGAGTCAGATATGTTGGCTTAGGTGGGACCTCTGGTTATTTTCCACTGTTCCCATGGAAAAAGTAAGGGGGCTGCTTATCCCTCTCCACAAATCAGGTAAAGGAGGGAGAGTCAAGGTAATTGTTTAAAGACCTTAAGAATACCTTATAAACTATGAGACTGGCATTTTGTTCCCCGAAGGAGTTTTTGGGATTTTAGCTTAAGCAGTTGAGTCACCAACTTCTTGTGTAATTATATGAACAGGGGAAAGCAGAACTGGAGAGAGATGGCAGACTGATGAGTGTTGATCACAGGACACGGGGACCCAGTGGCAAGAAGGTAGGAGCTGAAGGCATTGAGAAAGCTAGACAGGAAGATATAGAGACAAACTCTTGTCAGGAAACAATGCAGAAGGTAGTGGCTTCATGGCACTCTCTCCCCCAGTGCACTGCCCTCCAGAAAAGAGACTGAAGAACTTAGTCTTGGGCTCAGGTGAAAAAGCATATTTGAACCCTTGCCTCATAGAGGGCAGCCAGGGCAAGCAAGAAGCAAATCATAGAGGACCACCACGGAGGTCAGTCAATAAAGAAGCATCCTGTCTCATAATCTCTTTCAATACCTACCACCAGAGAAATAAGTTCCTGAATAAGATAGAGGAAGAAATGAGCCAAACTTCTTTGCCTTCACTCCAACCCAAGTCAGTGACTTGATGGAAGAGCCAAAGGTCAAACCCACTGCAGGTCCCTGGAGCCATGGGCCACAGCTAGCAGAAGAGATGAAATTTACATCAGATATGAGATCTGAGTTTTAAACTGGACAACACTGAATTTGTCTTTTTTTTTTTTAAAAGATTTTGTTTATTTATTTGACACAGAGAGAGAGATCACAAGTAGGCAGAAAGAGAGAGGAGGAAGCAGGCTCCCTGCTGAGCAGAGAGCCCGATGCAGGACTCCATCCCAGGACCCTGAGATCATGACCCGAGCCAAAGGCAGAGGCTCAGCCCACTGAGCCACCCAGGCGCCCCTGAATTTGTCTTTTAATAACAAAGTGTTGGAAGTGCTGTGGTATCTGCTCAGGATATCATTAGAGATCTGCTCCCCGCTAGGAAAAGGAGATTCAACATACACAGTAATAGTGGAAAAATAAAAGTGGCTTGTGTTTCTATCCTTAGGCAGTTAAAACTGTTAATCAACATATGAAAGGCACATGTATGTATTAGGTACTGTGTGTGTGTGTGTGTGTGTGTGTGTGTGTATTTTCTCTAAGCAAAGAAAACTGGAAGAATCTGTACCCCATTATTAACAATCACACATTGGCATATATAAAGATGGAATTTATAATAACCAATAAGTTTCTAACTTGAGAAATACAAAGGTTTTCTTTATAAATAATAGATGAACACACTAGGTTCCAGTCAGATGAAACTATGTGCATAAGCTTCATAACAATAAAAAAAGAGTTCACCAATTGATAAATAAATCTTTCATATCTGTACCCCACACATCCCAATGCTCAGAGTCCCGTCATCTTGCTTCGCAAGCTGTGGTGTTTTGCTTAATGAATTCCTAGAACTATGATCCCGTATGGGTCATTTTCAATGTTGGAATTTCTGGAAGACTGGTTGTGGGCATAGGAGATGGGTTGAAGTGGTGGTGGGCTTTTCTCTCAAGCTAATGAGAGCGGTGTTCTCTGGCTCCTTTGAGCCCGTGTCAGCTCCTCTCCCCCTCCTGCTCAGTTGACAGCTGCGGTTCTTCTGCTGGAACGAAAATCAGTTGCTTTGGGACAGCTGACCCTCACTTCCCATGGATTTCTGCCAATGTTGGGGCAGTTTCTTGGTGTTCTTTTCACACTAACTATAGGAAATCTATTTCCTATGTCTTGCTCTTAAAAAGGGTCTACCACAGCCCAGCAATTTGCTTCCCTGGGATACTATTCCTTCAGCCTTCAGTGACTGGTTCAGAGAATAGCTGGGCCCAGTTTCTCACTCTCCCTGGAATAAGTGTCCTTTTCAACATCCACACCTTACTGCACATTTAAGCCCACTCCACTCCACTTCACTCAAGCTGATATTTTTCATTCAGCCTTCACTGTTCTCCCTTTACTCTAGATTGCTTTGGGGACCTGCAGGTTATCAACAGAGCTCAAGTTATTTTTCACAGGACTTCTGAGCTCATGCGAAACAGGGGATATGACCTGGCAGCTAGTCTACATCTCCCTTAATATTTCATAACAGTGAAGTTAATTGTGAAGCAAATGAAACCAGACCATAAAGGGAATCTCAAGGGTGTAGTGGGACCTAATTCCAACTGACCACATAACTCAGCAGCTATCTCAACCCTAATGCTATAAAGGGAAATAACTTGGTTTCCAGAGCAATCCTTGAATAATTCCGAGGACACAAACTCTACCATCTCTCTCTCTGTGTCTCTCTCTCCCTCTCCCTCCCTCCCTCTATCCTTCCCCTGACTTGGGTAAAAGCCATATAAGTAAACTAGTAAAGTTATCAAGATGTGGTTTGAAAGCAACCTGGAGAAAAACAATGAGATGTTTTTAACAAAAAAATAGAAATAATATTCAGGGCTCATAACTACTCATTGTAATATACCTTCTTATACTTTGTTGGTGAGATTTTGAATGAGTATAGACTCTGCAAAGCAATTTTATACTCTTTATTTTTAAAAAAAGTTACTTCTAGGGTGCCTGAATGGCTCGTCATTAAGTGGCTGCCTTGGGCTCAGGTCACGATCCCAGGGTCCTGGGACTAAGGTCCACATTGGCTCCCTGATCAGCTGGAAGCCTGCTTCTCCCTCTCCCACTTCCCCTGCTTGTGTTCCCATTCTCACTGTGTCTCTCTGTCAAGTAAATAAATAAAACCTTACCCCCCAAAGAAACCTTTAAAAAATTACTTCCAGGAATCTATCCTACGGAATAATCTGAGAAATAATGAAATATTTATAAGGATGTATAAGGATCATCAATGTAGTATCATTTATCATAGGAGAAATTCGAAACAACCTAAATGTATAAAATAAGTTACGGTTTTTGCATGAAATGGAATATTGCCCTATCTTTAAAAATCATGTTTCCAAAAAATAATTGTATGATATGATAAAAAGCTTAGTTTATAATATTGAGACAAAAAGAATAAAAACTGTATATACAATATTAACCTCATTTTGTTATGTTTATCAATCTCTCTGGAAGTAAATCTTTTCTTTCCAAATGTTTTGAAATAATCAAAGATTATTTTTATTTTGAGAAAAAG
Organism: Enhydra lutris kenyoni; assembly: GCF_002288905.1. Taxonomy (NCBI): domain Eukaryota; kingdom Metazoa; phylum Chordata; class Mammalia; order Carnivora; family Mustelidae; genus Enhydra; species Enhydra lutris. The sequence goes on along the minus strand of NW_019154101.1, from coordinate 28,169,262 downwards.
GTTAATTGACAAAATCTATTTTAATTTGGCAACAATCTCTTTTGGGGGCTTCTGGTTCCAGGGTTAAACCTTTCCTGTAAGACATACAAGATAGAATTTTGGGGGAAGGTTCTTGGGAAAGGAATGGAAAGAAAAGAATTTGGAAACCAGCTTACTCTTTTCCCCAATAGCTGTACAATTTTAATATTTTTATCATTTCATGTTCTCCTTGAGCCCTGCCCAAGAACAAAGACTATTATTTTTTTTAAGTTGTATGTCTATCCAAGGGAGTGATAGTGTGAATTAGTGTCAAAGAAAGAAACTCACTAATCTTAACCCATTATTCTTTTTATCTGCTCAGGTGTTTAACCTCCCTATATGGGAAAGGGAAAAAAAATTAGTTAAATTTAAAATTTAGTCTGAGTAGTCACCTAGAAATTGCTGTTCTGAAATAAAATAAGTAGCATTTTGGCAATATAGATGAAGAACCTAAAATTAGTCCCATTTTTTGGCTCAGAATTCTACTTCTGGAAGATGCAGACCAAGATCCAAGATGGGCATCATGGCCTAGAACGAAACAGTAAAAAATCATGGAATGGTTAGCTCAACTGTGGATGGGATAAACAAAATATTTTTTAAAAAATTAAATCTTCTGTAGGTTTAGTAAATCTTCAGAGATTGCCGTATCTTTGGGCCATCCCTGTCTTCTTAGCCCCATTTTGCTTGTCCAGCCATTGGTGGAAACGAGCCTCAGACCAGGGTCAGAATGGTAACTAAATAGATGTGAATATATAACTTGTTTTATGTATAACTTGTTCTCTAAATGGTATGTAACTTGTGGGAAAGGAAATCATTCTAATGATTCTTAGAAGAAATCTTGTGCCCTTTTCTGATAGTCAGGACAAGCCAAGATTTCAAAACTAATCATGTACCAATGATTTCTGGGATTTTCTATAACATACAGTTAAGACTGGGTGGGCCTTTAACTGGCAAAATATGAGCAGTCTGGCTCAAAATCACAGGAAGTTTTCTCTAGAGTCATGACTTTTTTTTTTTTTTAATGCTGGAAAGAACTTTAGAAATCTCACTACTGGTGAAGAAACCAAGGTACAGAGAGATTAAATGATTAGGTTGGGGTCAGAGCAACTTAGTGGCTGAGCCCCCTATTTATGAAGCCTTAAAAGTACCATTTTTTAGAAACTTTATTCTAGTAAGTTAGAATATACCTGATAAAAAATATTGAGAAAGATAGTGGAATTCAGTATCACATAATCTGTGAGTTGATTTATAAAATTTAAAGAGAAGAAAAAGCAAAAGACAGAGTTGAAGACAAAAAATATTCAGGAAATTTATAAATTGTTTGAGCAGAAGGCCTCTGAGATGATTCAGAAAGCTTGGCAGGTGGGGAATGAAAAGTTAAGCTCAGCTAACATGGGGTCTAAGTGACTCTGGAGATCTCTGTCATTCATAGTTTTGATGTCAGTTGATTTTCCAGTAATGAAGAGAAGTTTCTGTTAATGCACACATCATATCCTGAGAAAATTTTTTTTTTTTTTTGCTTTGAACCAGGAGTATTTATTTGCAAAATGGCTTCCTATATCAGTGTAGTATAATGATGGCCCATCTTATATAGCCCATCTCCAAATGGCTTGAGATCCAGTTTTAGCTTTAGGAAAATAAAGAACTTCAGGACAAGCCCCTTGGATGCAGAAAGGGACCTTTTGAAATCACATCCCCAGATATTTGCCCACTACTGGGAGATTGGTTAGTGTAGAGTAGAAGCAGCTGGAAGCACTCCATGTTGACCTAACTTCATGAATGACAGGCTGAGTGCCTATAGCCTAGTGGCTAGATTATGTTGGGGAAGCCAGCATTTATCAGTGGCCTGTTCTTCCAGAAACTGACATAGGTGGTGTTTTTCTTTTTTTTCTTTTAAAGATTTTATTTATTTATCTGACAGACAGAGATCACAAGTAGACAGAGAGGCAGGCAGAGAGAGAGAAGGGGAAGCAGGCTCCCCACAAAGCAGAGAGCCCGATGTGGGGCTCAATTCCAGGACCCCAGGATCATGACCTGAGCTGAAAGCAGAAGCTTTAACCCACTGAGCCACCCAGGCACCCCGGTGGTGTTTTTCAGAATACAAGGCTGCCTTGCTCTTCTTGGTCCTTGAAGAGAAGAAATTATTCTATAATTACTCAAGAGGAAGACCCAAGCTAGAGATGAGGAAGGTGTTATCTATTTCCAGGGTGTAACATAGGATCCTGGACACTCAATGATGATGCATGGAATGCAATGAGCTACTGTATATCATCATTCTAAGATACATTATTTTTCACATTTTCATATTTCTAAAATTAAGATGCATCTTAACATTTGTCTGAATTTTCTATATTGTTGGTATTATCCATGCTGGGTTCAACTGCTGTTAAAAATGCTTTTAAAAGTGAGAAACAAAATTTATTTTGTTATATAAATAATAAATACGAATATTATTTTCTCATACACCCAAAGGCATGAAAATAGAAAAGTAATGTGTAGGAACAAAGGCATTTGTCATTGTATTTTCCTACAAAGCAATATCCAAGTGCCTTACAGAACTTAAAAAAGGAAGTAAACCATGAGCCGATGACCCTGTTACGTTTTTGTTACTGAGATACATTGAAGGATTGCCTATCATACGCTGTATTAATTTCCTCTGGCTGCTGTAACAATGACCACAAACTTAGTGCTTGGCACAACAGAAACTTATTCATCCTTAGTTGGTGGCCAGAATCTTAACATCAGTTTCACTGGCTTGAAATCAAGGTTGGTATGGCACTGCTTCCTCTGGAAATTCTGGAAGGGAATCCATTCCTTGCCTCTTCCAGCCTCTGGTGACTACATCACTCTGATTTCTACCTCTGTCTTTACATCATCTTATCCTCTTCCCTGTATCAAATCTCCCTCTCCCATTCTCTTAAAAGGACACTGGTAATGGCATTAGGGCCCACATAAATAATCAAGGATAATCTCTCAATCTCAGTATCCTTAATTTAATACATCTGCAAAGACCCTATTCCAAATAAGATAACATCTACAGTTTTCAGGGATTAGAATTTGAGATCTTTGGGACCACCATTCAGCCCACTACACATACCAAGCAATACAACCAGAGTCAGAAAACAAAAAACAAAAAACAAAAAAACAGACTTCTAAGAATAAGTAAAAGGTTGGTGTGATTAATTAATAGTGATATTTTCTTTATGCTTCCTTCTGACAAAATCAGAAAATCATTAAAACTTGCAGAACTGCTATCAGTGGCTTGGAAGAATATCTCAGTGACAACAAAGAACTCTTCTAAGGAATGTTCATAATGGCCCAGGGAACACACCTAGATAGCAAATGTCTGGATATTGGTCATGCGATGTGGGAAGTGATTCAGAAGGGCTAGACTCTGAACATGAAGAAGTTTTAGGATAAATTTAATATAACAGATTAATTATAAAAATGGTTCCAAATCTCCACTCTTCCCTGATCCACACTCTATACAATGTGACTTTGCAGCTTCTCCCATCAAGAGGTAGACTCTATTTCCTCACCCCTCTGATCTATGATGTCCTGTGACTGGCGTTAGCCAATAGAACACAGCTGAAGGATGTTATCTAGATCCAAGAGGCCTTGTTTCTGTTTTCCCTAGTCATCATGAGAGCAAGTACAAACTGGCCTACTGGGTGATGAGAGACATGTGGTTCGGCCCCTCTCATCACTCCAGCCAATAAAATAGCCTGCCTGCCACCAGACCCGTGAGTGAGGCCATCCCTAACCAGCTAGCTCTCAGATAAATTGCCAACCAACCACAGATAAATGAGCAAGTTCAGTGAGCCCAGCAGGGCCCTGCCCAGACCAGCAGAACTGCCCAATTGACCTGCAGACTCTGAACAATAATAAATGTTTATTATTTTAAGCCATTAGGTTCTAGTATGGTTTATTATATGATTAAAAACTAACACATCATGGGTAGAAAATCACCAGATTTTAATGACAGAATAAATAAATATTTTGGAATGAATTAGATTCTGAATGTAAAACATATTTTTGGAATATTTTAATGAATTTATTTTGTTTATAATTTCTTTTTTGTATCCCTGATGGTGACACAGGATAAAAATATATTCACTAAGAAGTCTCAGAGATCTTTAAATAAGTATAAAATAAAAATTTGAATTGAAAAAAGCATCATGTCATGATTTTATTGGAGGTATTCCTTTTTTTAGGGTTATAACCATTCTTAATTTCTTTTATCTATGTTTAAGGCAGAAGCCCATTTCAGCTTAAATACAATAATTCTATGCTTAGCTTTCTGCCACTTCTTCACTATATAACTTCAGGTGATATGATCCCCTCTCTGAGTATCAGTTGTCCTATATGAGAAGTGAGAACGATAATACCTCCTGGTTAGGGTTATTCTGAAGATAAAATATGATATGCATACGAATGTGCTCTGTGTAATGTAAATGGATGAAAACATTAAAAAAGCTGAATCTAAGCTAATTAGCATATTTCTAAATATGCTCAATAGTAACATTTTATTGGCTGAAGAGTGATGGTGATTTTTTCAATAAAATTTTTCTATTCCATAAAGTAGATCATTTGGTTATGTGACTATATCTTTTCTTGCTGTGGTTATCCCCACTCTTTCCCACAATATAGATATAATGAGATCTGTGAACATGACCTTTTCCCCATCACATGTTGCTCATTGTTGGTATAACAGAATAAAACCAGGTGGCCCATATGCAGACATCCCAGCCCTGACTGCTTTAGATTACATTTGTAGCAAGGAGATTTGAGATTCTTGTCTCACCTAGAGCCTCCCTCTCAAAAAATCTGCCTCAGTCAATAGCCAACCTATCCATCCATCCCCAGCCAACCACAGTTAATGGGACAAGAGGCATACAACTGATCTGGAGAATTTAATTAGAGCTTCTTAGAACAACTCTGTAGTGGTCCTGGTCTTGAGAATTCAAATTAAGACATGTTGAGATTAAAATTTTGGAGAGTGGAGTCTAACTGAATATACACATAGAACTGGTACCACAGTCAGTAACCTAACAGATCAACCACATATGAAAGAGAAAGTTCCGGAAGAGTAGAAAGCAAGTTAGCACAGAAAATCAGAGGAGAAAATGCAGAACACTGGCAGAAAAAGCAGAGCTAAGGTCCCAGAGAGAAAGAGAGGGTGTTTCACTCCAGACTTTGTTTCCCAGTAGATTTTCCTTACTGTTTATTTTATGCCTGGAGATGTCAGCCAGATTCCTTGGACTATCTTTACAATGCCTCATTCCCCTTTTTATTTGAGTCAGTTTGGAGGGATTTTTGTTCCTTGTAACCAAATGACCCCTGCAGGTTTGAAAAATTCTCCTGGGTTTAGCAATCTCTTGGATTTCTTTTTAGTTCTTGGTGGGGGAAAAAAAGCCTATTGAGGGGAAAAAAAATGATGAAGGAAGGAGCTATTGAGTGGGTAACAGATGCCTGAAAGTAAGAGACTGGGGAAGCCACAGAAGGTGATAGTATTCACATAAAGTGTGGATAAGAAAAGGGATTCTAATGAGATTCATTAGTGAAAGACCCCAGAAACCAACCAGAACAGTTCAGGCCTGAGGACTCCTCAGTGATGGTAAGAATTTTGAAGGGAGACCCACAGTGTTTTGAAAGACACAATACTTAATAAAGACCCCTTTCTGGGCTTCAGTACTCAAAAAAAAAAAAAAAAAATCCATATGTGATGAGAACTCATGTTTTAGGTTAATTCCCCTTTGATAGACTTGATGGTGATTTTTTCATCATGGATTTATTTTTATTATAAAGTAAATTTCATCACCAAATTCTAACATTAAGATTAGGCAATATATCTGAAACAGCCTCTGGTTATAGCAATGCTACAGGAACTTACCCAGCAGACAGAGACATCTCTAACAAGCTTATTATTATTATTTTTAAAGATTTTACTTATTTATTTGAGACAGAGAGAGAGGGAGGGAACACACAAGTAGGGTGGAGCAACAGGCAGAGGCAGAAGGAGAAAGGAGCTTCCTGCTGAGCAAGCACCCCATGTGGCTTAGGTCCCCGGACCCTGGGATCATGACTTGAGCCAAAGGAAGATGCTCAACTGACTGAACCACCCAGGAGCCCTCTAACAAGCTTACTATTAAGCTTTTGCATTCATTCCTCTTCAAGCACTTGCTAAGTGTCTGTCACTGCACCAGGTGCTGGGGAAACCAAGGTGAACCAGCCAACGCTGTGGTCCCTGCCCTCAGGGAGTTAGAATAGATAGACACAACTAGATAATAGAGAAATGAAAGAAAATAAGAATTACCTATTGCGGGTAAAGTGATAGGTGGTGAAATACAGAACTTTGAGCAGGATCCACTGCAGATAAGAAAGACAAAATCTGAATGTAACTTGTTTTAAACACTTTTAAGACAACGCGAGCAATGAGATTATCATAAGAATTTACTATTGTTTCCATAGTTTGGCTATTGTAGACATTGCTGCTATCAGGGGAAATGTATTTGAAGCACTTTTATAATTCAGCGATGAGGAGGAAGGGAGAAGAGAGAAGGAAAACCAATCTTAATTAGTGTCTAACATGTTCCAGGCATTATGTCACCAAAGGAGTCATTATTACAGGTAGAGGAACCAAGGTCTGAATGGTCAAATATTCAAAAGCTTCTTCCATTACACTATACACTAGATATAGATCTAAGTTCATCTGTAAAAGCCAACAGACTACTTCCTTATCACCAACTTGGTTAATTTTAAAATAAGGTCCTGTGAACATTTTATTCTTATAAAGTGTCTTATATTATTTCTACTATTTAAAGCACCTTTTAAGCTAATAATTCTGACCTAAGGGCCGGATAAATTCATAACTAAGAATGTCATCTCTGGGAAGGGAAAAAGCAGATTTCATCTGAGTGGGGGGGGGGGCAGTTGAAACATCCCACTCCCGGATGGTGCCACCCAGTCCCATCCTGTCTGTTCGATTTGTGCTTTTCTCAAATACGCACTGAGACGTCAGGGCAAGAGTTGAGTTTCAATTTAAGCACAGCAACAATCTCACAATTTCTTCCGTCGAGCTTCCTTCACCATAGTCTCAGAGAGTCAATGATTCAAATTCATTCTTGATTCCACATTCATGGAGGTGTTGGGCACTACGCTGAGTTCTGGGGACAAGAGTGATGATGGCGCTGTGAAGAAGTCTGGTCTCCGCGAAGTTCTAAACGCCAGTTCCCTCCGCCCTTTTCAAGTTTTTCTCCTCCTTCTGCTCAGGGAGGGGATTTTAAGCCTAGTCCCTGGGGTGGAGAATCCTGGGAACCCGCCGGAGGGTGGACCTGCGGAGCGGGCCCAGCCCAGAAGATCAAAGTCAAGTCGACCCCAGCCGCCCGCAGGAAGCCAGACGAGCTCTCAACATTGCAGCAGGCAGCACGCGAGCTTCCAGGGACACAGCCAGCATTTGGAGGGAAGGATGCAAAGCTAGCAAAGGAAGTTCGGCAAGCCAACTGCGTGGGGAGGGCGCCTTCCCTCCGTGGTTGTGCGGGGTCGTAACCCTAGAACCTTCCGGGGTGGCGTCTGCGCGCCAGGCGGCCGCACGCGGACCCGGCCGTCTCGGGGGCGGTGCCCAGAAAAGGCCGTGGACCCAGAAGGCTGTGTAGGTTGTGGCTCGGAGCTCGGAGCCTCTCTCCTCCTCCCGCCTACTTCCATCAACACTTGGGAGTAGAAAAGCCGCCAATGAAAACCTGTCGTTCCTTACTCTGCCTCTGGGCTTGGGTCCCTGACTTGCCCGCCAGCCGCAGCCGAAGCTCACTCTGCGATCACCATCACCCCCGGAGCCCCCCCACCCAAACCTAGGCCGACTTCCCATAGGACTGACGGGGCCCCAGCCCAAAGCCAACACACCCACTCCTACTGGAGTGAAAGGGAAATCTTTGCTGGACCCTCTGCGCAATCGGGGGTTCGCGGGGGGCGGGGCGTGAGTCCCGGTGCCCATTTTTTCCTACCCCTTTTGGGGTCGCAAAGGAACAACAGCAGAAAGGCCCTAATCCATCCAGGGTTGTAATTCATCTGATGACTGAAATCTGTCTCGAGGGCACGAGATGAGCGCACAACCTTCGATACATGAGGGCCACACAAATCTCTGGATTTGCTCTCTGAATTCTGGGTTCTAGATTTTCAAGAAGTAGTCACACTGGTAGAAAGCTCTAGACAAATTTGGAGAACACTAGGGAGAGGTAAAGGCATGTGTGAGAGAGAGAGAAAAATTGTAACCTTCAGCACTGCATCAAAGACAGAAAGGTGTTTTGTTTGGGCAATAGAAAGACTATCACCTGTGCCTTATGAACACACACCCTTCTAGTTTCCCGTCAGAGACACTTTGAGGTCAGGTCAAGCGTGGACAGCTCATCTCTGGCTACTTTGTGATAGTAACTGATACATGCACTGATCTTTTATAAAGTGATTACATAAATATAATCTCATTTGTGTCCCACTGAGGTTTTGTGAGGAAAAAGCAGAAAAGTACCAGTAAGAGTATTCTAACTTTCATCGCCATTTTCAGAGATGAGAAAACTGAGGATCCAAGCCCTTTCAGGGAGAACCTAGAGGCGGAACCCGGGCTTAACTCACATGTTCCCTATTCATAGCCTCATGCCTCATGCTGAAAGCAAAGGCTTCAAATTATAGGAAGGAGGTATAGGACTTTTAAAAAGTCTGTTTGCAGTTTGGGGGCCCCCAGAATTAGCAAGCAGGAATTTCTTCTTTGTGGGCCACCTGAGTAGGGTGCTCAGAATTTTGAGCATTTGGTTTATAAGAACGGGAGTGGGAGCTTGGAAATTTTGTTGAACATGAACAGCAAACAACTGAATCACTCTGGGACTCATTTCTGAATTGGATTCTGAATCTTGGAGCCAGGGACACTGGCCCTGTGGTTGAAGTGACCAAATGCAGGAATTTGGAGAAGGTGGAGGTGGTCAGGGCTTGAATTGTACTCCTAAAAGTCAAGTGGGGGATAGGGGAGTGGTAGGAAAGCCGGACACCAGGAGAGGTCCTCTGACGTGCAAAAGACAGGCAGGCGGGTAAGGAGTTAGCGAAGTTCCCAGCCATAGGAGAGGAGAGATTTGCACTTGATGGTAGCCTTCACTGGCAGAGAACCTACCCGGTTCACCTGTCAGGACCAGTGTCACCGGCTCCTTCCCAGAAGGCCAGGGCCAGGCTTCTACCCACTAAGCAGACTAGGGGTTCGTTGTAGGTGCACAGGATGGACCGAGGGAGCTCTTACTCCAGGTACCAAACTGAGCCGAGAAAAAGAGAAAAAAAAATCGAAAAGAAAGAGCAAATGAAGCGGAAGTTTCAAGGCCCTCTGCGAGGAATAACAGTATAAATAACCGAAGACGTCTTGTAAACACTGCGGTCATAACCCCGAACATTAAACAGCCCCGGTGGCATCTGGCGCATCGGCCGCTGCGGGCTGCTCTGGGGCAGTGAGTGAACCCGGTTCCAGGCTCCTCGGCCTCGCCTCTCTGTTTATCTCAACTTAATCTTCCCCCAACGAGCATGGAAGATGTTTAAATTAAAACCCAGTCCGCCGGAAGTCATGGCTGGGAGCTGAAGGTGATGGCTAACTGTGACCGATAGGCAGGCATGAACGATGTTAGAAGTAATTCATTAATTACTAAGAAGAAATATATAGTGTATGTTGTCGCACTTCCTAAAGGTTATGGAATTTACACTTTTCATAGCTCCCATTATTTCTTCACAGTTTGGTACTATGGGTTGCTAAGGTTCATGTCTGTACCTAGAAAGCTAACAAAAAGTGAAATTTATCTTCCTGCTCCTGTCATCAATTATACTGCGAAATACTTGAAAATCGGATTTTCCTTTTGGTATGTTTTCCCCTGGAATCGTGTAACTGTTAGTAACGTTATCCCCCAACCATTTTTTAGGTTCACGGTTACATTATTTATAATTGTCTTAAAAGTAACCTGCAAACCTGAGCCCTGAGTTTCTTTTTGAGGTTTCAGTGCAAAATATGAGTTGCACCTTCCCAGTGGAAATTGTGTTTAATCTTTTCCATTTCTAGAAGTTTGGATTGAAGTTCAAACAAATCACTTGTATTATCAGGCTTCCCCATACTCTCCCACTTTTCTAAGGTATCTATCTCTCTACCTATCTATCTATATTTTGTAAAAATCACACCAATGTCAGGGCTTTTAGCAATATAAAGAAAGATTTATTTTCGAAAGTAGCAAAACTTGTTTGAAAAAATATATATATCTTTAAGTGAATTACTTTATAAATGTGACTGTCAAAGTCAGCTATTCTATGATCTACATTTTACAACATATTGTACAAAAGATACACGTTGATAGGCTCTTAATATCTATTTATATATTTATAATTACATATTGCACTTGGACCAGCAAGGCTCGCAGAGTCATTCACGGTAGAAGTTAATAAAGTTAAATAGATGGGAATCTTTGTAAGTACAATTGATCTCCTCAGGTCTGGAAACGAACTCCTCGTCGCTGTAAAGTGTTCTCGCGGGGGTGGGGGTGGGGGCGGGGGCGGACAGGGAGAGGAGCGTTGCGAGGGGGAAGCACAGACAGAGAGCAGGGAGGGCAGGGGTAGCCTTCCCGGGGCCCGCTCCCCCCTGGGAGCGCGCCTTTCCCAGACTCGCACCTCCAGGGTCAAGACGCTGTGGTTCCACATAAGCGGCTCGCGGTCACCACTTCTTTCAGGTCACTCTCGGGTTTCCCGGCCACCATAAAGGGCCACGTCTGCAGGAGAGAAGAGGGTGGAGGAGGTAAGTGGCCTTGGAGGAGGAGTAGGATGGGCTCCGAGCCTGGGACCAAAGGAGAAGGCGATTTGGGGGCAAGCAGTTGGAGAGACCCCTTATCGCTGCAATTTGATAGGTGTTCTAGTGCGCCCGTGGCTGAATAATGAAAAAGGGTTGGTGCCGAGCCATAGCACGGGGTGACAGAGCAAAGGGGTTCATCCTAGTTGTAAGAGAAACCGAAAAGAACAAGTCCTTGGAAAGCCCAAAGGTGCTGGGACCGTGGCACAGTCTGGAGGCAGCTGTCCCGGTGAGCCTAAGCAGGGAAGCCGAGAAGGACCTCGTACCAAGTGAACGCCAGGTTCCAGGAGAAGTGCTTTTGGGCCCATCTTCTGAGGCCCTGGCCAGGTTTCCTACCTCTTGCTTTCCTCCCCGTCTATTTTTCTACTGCCAGCTTTCATTTCCTCCTTCACAAACCCGGGTTTTTGAACACACTTCCTAAATTAATCGTTGGTTCTTAAAGGAGGGGGGTGGATAATGCTAATAAAATAATATACACTCATATTTTATTTAAGATCATCTTTCTACTAGGCTAAGCGAGCGTTGCCTTTTCTCCTTTTCCGAGGTGTTTTAGAATAAAGCTCACTTACGTTTCTTTATTCAAAGACGAGCGCAGCAGCAACTGTAAATGAAGTGATTACTTTCATTTTAGTTCCAGATTTCTAAAAGCTATTTACTTATCTTTTTTTTTCGAAAAAGAATAAACTTTTAATTAGAGGGAGAAATATTTACCAGGGCAAAATGTCGTTTTGGATCCCCTCCCCCCCAATTCCTGAAACCAATTCAGTGAGAAGACAATTCAAAGCTTCAAACCTCTCCCACTAGTGCTGGCCGATAAGACGACTTTTAAGAGGAAAACCTCTCATTCTTATCATATATAAACAAAGGTGCTAGTAAGTTGTGGTCCTTGGTTTTTTTTAGAGCCTGGAAGTCTTAAAATTAAATCAAATAAAAAAAGGAATTAACCTACACTTCTTATACAGCAAAATATATTTGAAAGAAAATTCGCCTCAACAAGCATTACTTTTTTTTTTTTTAATTTTAAAAGACAGGCTGAATAGGCATGCTTTTTAACATAAAATATATCACGTTTTTAAATCTTCGATGAGAGTGACCTATTTTCATGTTATTTATTATAGTCTAGTATCATTTATTACACTAATATTTGTGAGAATTTACTGATTATGCTGATACTTGTTAGAACTTCTGGGAATTAAAAATGTTAACATACCTGTAAGAGAAGAGCCGAATATTTAAGTATTTGGGAACTTACATGACAATTATGCGGGCACGAATTTGTCTGTATCTAATGGTCCTAAATATGCTTGGGAAAGAAGCAGAGTTGGGTGTTTTACGTACAAAAAATGAGAAAGAGAAAAAAACCCAAGTTCTTCAGCTCAAAGAAGAATAAAGGGATTAATAAAATGCCTTCTGGGCGCGCAGCAGCTGGTCGGTGCTCCCCGTCCCACACCAGCCCTGATGGCGCTGGCGCGGGTTCGGGGATCCCTCCTCTTTGCCAGCTCAATACACTTGCAAACTCTTAATTGGGCTGCCACGTCAAACACTTGCATAAATCATCCCTGCTCCCGCGGCTTGTAGGGCAGACAGCGAGGGCCGCGTGGGATCTCCTGCAAAGGTCCCCAGGGGCGCGCCGGGCTGGGGGCGGCAGAGGTGCGCGCACACTCACGGGGCACACCCGGCTGCGGGAGCGCTGGGCGGGGGCATTCGGGTCGCCGCAGCGGCACCCGCGGACTTACCAGGTTGACCGGGTGAATGTAACCGTTCTCGTACTTGTCGTTAGCCAGAATCTGCCTCAAGTGCGCGATGTAGCTGGATGCCAGCCTGAGCGTGTCCAGCTTGGAGAGCTTGGTGTCAGGGGGAACCCAGGGCAGGGTGGTCTTGAGCCTGGAGAAGGCCTTGCTCAGCACCCGCATCCGGGCCCGCTCGCGCGCGTTGGCCGCGTTGCGCTGGACCTGCTTCCCCTCCTGGCTGACGCCACTCAAGGGGCTCTTCTTGGTGGGCGCCTTTCTCCTCTTGCCCAGGCCTCCGCGGCCTTTCTGGGGAGACCCCGCCTCGCAGTTGGAGCTCTCCTCGGTGCTCTCGTTGGAAGTCACAAACTCTTTGCTCGAGTCCATTTTCAGCCCGTCGCAGTCCAGCATCTCCACCTCTTGAAGATCCTCCACATCGCTGAGGGAGCCGGTGGACATGTTTGGGGGAGAGGATGAGAAAGAGGGGGGAGAGAGAGAGAGAGAGAGAGAGACCGAGCGCGAGAGCAAGCCCCAAACCAGTGGGCCCCCGGGTGTGGAATGTGGAGCAGCCACTTCGTGTTGGGAACTGGAGTTGGGGTCTGGTTGAGTCTCACACCCCTTTCCCCTTCGCAGAGCTGTGAGAAGGAACGGAGAGGGCTTCTGCGGGGAGGAACCCGGCTGTCTTTCCCCACCCCCGGAGTCGTGGCCGCAGAGGAGTGTGAGAGCGCGCTGAGGAATTTGGTGGACACTAGGAATTTATCTGGGGAATAGAGAGGCGGATCCTTGTAGCCCAGGGGAGGGGCCTACTAGGCCCCAGCGGACTCTTAGACCCCTTTCACAACCAGAGGGAAACTCTTAGGCAGAGACCCTGATTTCCAACTTGTAATGTAAATCCTCTCAACTGCAACACGCAAATACCAGTCACCTTCCACTTCAGCCCAGGAGGAGAGCGCCCCACCCACAGCCCCTCTCCTGGGCTATCTCCTAAGGCCCGCTCTCCCTCTTAAGAGGTCATAGCTGGTGGTTAGTGAGGATATCAGGAAAATGACCAGATCCTTTTGCTCTTCCTGGGCCTTCCAAACACAAATTTCACAAGCATCTCCCTGTCCTCACTTCCCCGCAGTTAAAGCACCAATTAAAATCCAGACAGCCATCAACTCCCTCCTGCCTGAGACTGTGGCTTTACCAAGGTATCTTCTTCTTGTCTGAACTGGGGTAAATTAACAAGCGCTTCACTGAATCTTTAGGATGATGCAGGGAAAGGACCCAAACATCCATCTGCACCGGGTCCCTTTAAAGCTATTAAGGAACTGCCTGTGTGTACACAAACATCCTTGAGGCTCGCACACCCACAGCCACACACACAGTTTAGTGGGAGTGGGGTCACTGTGAGAGAGAGTCACGCAAGTGTATGGAAAGCATTTTGTTAATTGGTAATCTTGTCGTGACGAAATTAAAACTTTCCCCTAAATTTTTTTCTAGAAATGCTTTTAAGAATGTCTTAAGAATCTTAGCTGCTCTCAGATATTATATTGCCTGGGATTTGTTTTCTCCCTCCCCCAATGCCTTGGCCTCCTCCTTAGGACCTCTTTGCTACCCGGGTTCCCCACACGAAGTTGATATTGCAGAACACAGAGCATTGTTATCCCTTCAGGAAAGGTTTTTGTTGTTGTTGTTGTTGTTTGTTTTGTTTTGTTTTGTTTTCTTTCCTATCTCTAACTCCAGCCTGGACCCACTTTTTCCTGGAGCATAAGAAAATCTGGAGAGTTAAGTAGAAAAGCAAAGGGAGCCAGAAACCAAGAGCTTGCACAAAATCAGTGAAATAAAATTGGAGAGATGGAACGCATGAATCTTACTGATTCTTCTCCAGGTTTTCTTTCCTTGCAATTAGGCACCAAAGATGAGGTCTGGAGCAAAGTATAAGAGCAGCTTCGGAACTTCTGGCTGGCGGTCTGTACCCCTCTCCTACATTAAGATATCATATCTCTAATCCTGGCTCAGCTGGGAATTCACTAACCTCTAACGTTTTGTTTTGTTAGCAGGGTCTTGTTTGCTTTCCCCCATGCTGTAAACTAAACAGATTGTCAGCAAATCAGTCTTTATTAATGAATTAGTGAGAACCCCTCCCCATAATATCTTTGCCCAGGATCCAAAATTTGTTAATCACCAGTGTAGAGATTTATGAGCTCTCTTATTTTCTGTTGTTTGTGCAGGTGGAGATTTAAATGACCATATCCACCACCAAGATTTATTGTGAGAGTGATTGATGTTATAAACCAGCAACAGGACTCTTCCCACAGCAGGGATGACAGAAATATCAAGTTGAAGTTGCCTTTGTCCTCATGCACAACGGACCCAGTACAAAACACAGAAAAAGTATAATAATTTAATCTGAGATCCAAGACAGCATTAAGAGAACACCCAGCAGGCCTGTTAAACATTTCCCCACTCATTCCCAAACTAGTTTCTTCGATTTTCCCTCCCTTTTCTTGCTCTTAGGAAGACATGGAAGTTATTTTTAGGCTAAAAGAACTATTGTGAAAGTAGGCATTGGTCACACTTTGTGAAATATATGTTTGCAGCTACTGAGATATCTGCAAACTAGCCACAATTTATTTATGTATTTATTTAGGCTCCGGAGTGGGATCATAGTTAAGAAAAAGAACTATGGCCTTACCACATACCAAGCTATTAAGCTGTATAGATTTTGCTTCTCTGAGCACTGTTTTGGTAGGGGAGAGAGGGTCTGGTTGTCTGCCGCACCTCAGTTGGTAGGCTGCTCAGGCTCTTAGAGGGACAGCAACCATCATAGAAATAAGTACTGCTGAACAGATTTCTGCGATTTTTTCAAGGTCTGAAATGTAAGACGAGCAATTTCTGGAAGAGAGCAAAACTAGCTTCATGCCACAAATTGGTTTATGTGCCTAGCAATTATTATTGTTTTTTAGATAAGCAAGAATTAAGTCCACTTATCCTGCAGTGATACACTTAGAGTGGGAAGGGCAACTGGGTTAATAATGAACTTTGGGGTGTCTATGAACACTCTCTAGGGGATGGTTACCAGTTTGGGATGTGAAGATGTGAAGAAGGCTGTTATTTAGGTACCTGGATGTGAAGTCTGGAAGAAAGTACATTAATATAAATAATACTTTTTTTTCTTTCCTCTTGACATTTTGTGTCTCTCCCTGCTAATAAACACTAAGGGGCAAATGGGTGGGAGAAATGCCTTATTGGATTCTACTAAGAAAACCAGTTAAGCTGTAACTTAAGCTGTGCCAAATTCTCCCCAAATATAAACTATATTCTGTGAGAAGAGAAGCACTTTTGAGAAGCTGTATTAACTCTTTCGATAAAAGAGAAGTACTTAGAACATTACTGTTTCAAAACGCCAACTAGAAAGCTTGTGGTTTGAAAGCAGGAGGTAGTTACTAAAAGTTCTTGCTTTACTTTTAAGAGAGAGTTTATGCCCCAGAGACATCTGGCCAATTTGCTGTACACTTCTAACGATTTGTTTTGCAAGAAAGACTATCTTTGAAAGATTTCAGGGCTAAGGAAAATCTATCTCCAAAGGTTGTAAAATGAAGATTAGGTGTGGAATGTGTCCTTGAACTTAAATCCTGGTCTATCAGCTGATAAATTTTCAGGAAGTTCAAATCTGATTCAGTTGTGCTTGGATGAAATAATTTGCTTCCTTTTTTATGAGAAGGAAAACGTTACAGGCTTCTTTCTGTCTTTAGATGCCATCACATTCTCTTTCCTGGGGTGGGGTGGGGGGGGATTATGTCTTCCAATTAAAAATTTAATTCTTTTCTCATACTCTCCATTTTTTGGCCGGAAAGCACACAGGCTGGCAAATTGGAGAAACTGCCAATTCTGTTTTTTTTTTTTTTCCCCTTTCTCTTCTAATGAATACCTCCTGAGGTGTTATTCTCTTTACTTGATGGCAACCACCACTTAAAAAATGTCTGGGCTGGGGCGCCTGGGTGGCTCAGTTGGTTAGGCAACTGCCTTCAGCTCAGGTCATGATTCTGGAGTCCCAGGATCGAGTCCCACATCGGGCTCCCTGCTCAGCAGGGAGTCTGCTTCTCCCACTGACCTCTCTCCTCTCACGCTCTCTCTCTCTCAAATAATTAAATAAAATCTTTAAAAAAAAATGTCTGGGCTTTCTGTGCAAATCAGTGTCTCTTTCTCTATTCAACAAAATTGTCACTGTATCCTTGGCTGCGACTGATTGATCGTTTTCCATCTCCTGCTCATAAGCTTATTTAAATCTGGTTCTTTTTTTTTTTTTTTTAAGAGCAAGGGCAGGGAGGGGCAGAAGGTAGAGGGAATCTTAAGTAGGCTCCACACCCAGCGCAGAGCCTGACACGGGGCTCCATCTCATGGCCCTAAGATCATGACCTGAGTGGAAATGAAGAGCTGGATCCTTAACCGACTAAGCCACCCAGCTGCCTCCCCTCCTTTAAATTACATTTTTAACTTAATTTATAAAGTGAGTACTGTCTCTCCTTATGTGTTTCAAATGGTTATGGTGCCGGTCTATCATATTTTAGCAGTTTAAGTGAGTAGAACACTAGTGAGTGAGATTGGTGACTATTTAAGGAGGTCAATATAGCGATACGGGTGTTGTGTTATCTATGCCTGGCATCAATTATGATCAATAATCAGAAGTCCTCTTCGTGTTCACCTACCCCCTCTGCCTTTTCCACATTTTATTCAATGAATTGTAGCTCCAAACCCACAATACTAAGATTTAAAGCTGGCAAACAAAACAAAACAAAACAAAACAAAACCAACAACAGTAAAGTCCAAAGAAAGTCCAAATGCATCGTGGCTTTTATATCCAAGAAGCAACCTTGCATCTACATGCTCCATAATGTGGCTTTGAAAGCAGCCAAGCCCATGTGCTTGAAGGACAGAGTTTACCTTAAGAAGCAAGTTAGCTGAAGGAAACTCTGGAAGATAGTGAGAGATAAAACTTTCCAAATTCAATTTCATGTCCTCCCAATCCTAGAATAATAGTATCAGACCTACTCGATATCGGGAAAAAAGGGAGGAAAACCTGAACAACTCTCTAGTTTGGGTACTGGGTGAGGAACTCTGCCTCCATTCTTCTATTTTATGTAGCATCTTTCCTTTCTGTTGTCCCTATTAAGGAAAGAGCTGATATATAAAGTGAACATCTTAATAGAGATCTGTGCCAGAGACTTTCCCCCTTTAACAAGGAAGTTTTAGAAAAGCTTGCTTGAAGATGACTTGTCTGTATCTTAATGTGAAGCCTGAGAGCAAATCCTCCCAAATTCTCCTAAAAAGAATAAATCTTGTGGATTACACGAAAGATACCTGTAAAACACATATATGTTAGACATGTTTATTGGTGGCTATAAAACAGAGATGGGCCAACTTGCTGTCAACCTCCTTCCTGTCAGGTTAGGAGAAGACTTGCACTAGAATTGAAGCCTATTTCTGGTGATTATCTCCTGATCATAACCTTGTGGCAGGTGCTTTTCGGCTGGAGGAGTGAAGAATCATGGAGTTTAGATCGCAGGACCGGCAACAAAGTCCTGAGACTGTGACTCCTGATCTCAGGAACATGACATATTTCCAGATGATATAGTTTTAAAAAAATAGAACCCTCAAATAATAGATGGTCTGAATTGGAAGGGCGGAGGACCAAGGGAGGCCTAACTAGCCAAGATTTCTGTGCAGGTTCACATTAGTCATTTGTGACCAACTTGCCACTTGAACCTATGTCCTGATTTGCCTTCTAATGCTCCTTGCACAAAGCCAGAGTGCTTTGAATTGTTCTTCCTATTTGAATAACGATAAAATATGTGAGAAAACTTATATTCTGTTATCCCCTATAACAACTGAATCCTGAATTACATAAAATGAGGTAAATTTAAGCTATCCCTGGGCATAATGCCTAGAACCTCATCTAAGGGTGTTTTAGTAATGTAAGTTCCAGAATAGCCTTGTTAAAATCTCATCTCTACCATGAAGGCCTGATGGGTGGCCAAGGGCCACTCATTCAATCTCCTTTTTTACATTTTTTTTTCCATCTCCTCTGCTAAAACTCTGGTTCTAGCCATCAAAATCCTTTGCTCAGATGACTATAAAAGTCCCCCAGAAGACCTTTTGTTTCCATTCCTGCCCTTCTAAAATCCGTTTCCAAAGGAATTGTCCAAGTCATTCTCCTACTTCAAATTCCTTAAAGCTTCCCATTGTGTTTGATATGAAGTCCAAATTCCTTATCATGGCTGGCATGACTCTACTTTGCTTACCACTTTCAACCACACAAGCCATGTGTGTGTCCCTCAGTGACACTGTATCATTGCTTACGTCAGGACCTTTGTCCCTGTTCTTTCTCTTTGGATGCTTCTCTTTGGCTTTCTGCATGGTGGGCTTCTTAGTTTTCAGGTCTGATTTCAAATGTCACCTTCCAAACAAGAACTTCCCTGAGCCTCCTTTTAGGAATATTTTTGTCCTATCGTCCCATTTTACTTATTAGTAATAAATAACAGTAGCCAAAGTTTACTACAAATCAGACACCATTAAAAGTATTTTCCAGATTAACCCATTTAATTCTAATAGCAACTTTGGGAGTTAGGAACCTTACAGATAAAATTGACTTACAGAGAGATTAAGAAAAGTGTTTCATTCAGAAAGTTGCTATTCCAGTTGTCTATTATTGTGTAATAACCCAAATTCGTGACTTCAGTTATTTCTCTTATTTCTGTGGGTTGACCAGGTTCTGATGGTTGGTTTTTACTTCTGGTGTCTCCTGTTGTTGTAGCTGGAAGGCATCTGGAGCTGGAGTCATCTGAAGTCTTGCTTAGGCTGAACATCAAAGGTGACTTCTTTATTCACATACTCAGTGTCTCAGCGAGGATGGCTAGAAGAACTAGGGCCTGGCTGGGCGTCTCTTTCTATATAGTCTCTCCACATGGCTTCCTCAGCCTGACAGTCTCATGTGCCTGAACTTCTAATAGGGTAGCTGGCTTCCTTCTGAGTGAACATTCTATAAGACCCAGATGGAGGCTGAAAGTCTTCTTACAGCCTAGCTTGGGAGAATGCACAACATCATTTCTGCCTCATTCTATTGGTCAAAATCAAGTCATGGGGTCTTCCCAGAGTCAAGAGGGAGGGACCTATACAAGAATATGAATACCAGGATGTATGGTTCATTGGCTGGGGCATGGATGGTTGTTGTCATCCTTGGAGGCTAGTTACCACAGTGGCTAATTGTAAACCAAGATTTAAACACGATCTAGCTCTAGAGCCTTATTTTATATAGCTAATATGTCCTAATTGTTTTGTTTAACTGTGTTTACTTTATTATTGTCTGTTGACTCTCCTTCCCCTCTCTTCACTATAATGAAAGCTTTAGGAGTGCAGGGACTTTAGTTCTAGACAGGTGGTCCAGGGTGGGTGAGTGACTACTCCAAAAAGACACACCAGGACTCGGGTTCCTTTGCTGTTGTTACTCTGTTGTCCCTGAGCATAAGTACCTTCCCATACATAGGTGAAGTGAGCTTACCCTTACCCTTAACAGTTCTCAGGGAGGGGGAAAAGAGGATGAAGGGCAAGTGGATTTCTTATAACAAGATCTGGAAGTTAGACATATCACTTCAGTTCCTGTCATATTGGCCTCTTTAGCTGGAAAAGGAAAAGTTTGGAAATACAGTCTCTAAATATGCTCAGCTTAAACTCAGAGTTGGGGGAATCCATTAGTAAGAAGAAGGAAAGCCAATTCAGTCTCTGGCCATATATTTGTAGCATAAAGGATTAGGTTAACATATATGGAAATATACAGATCACAATTCTATGAAGTTTAAAATTAGTTCAAATCAAGTACTAGTGGGCTTCAGTTCTTACTTGGAGCTCAGAAAAATATTTAACAAACTATCTTTGACTGCGTATGCGAGAGCACTCATCAGTGTGGGTCATTTCAGCCAACGTCGTCACTATTTTCAGCTTAGTAAATGGCTTTGTAAATTTACTGTTTTGGAGGATAGACCAATGAAAAATGTGTAGGTTGCTAAGGTTATTACTAACAACCATTGGCCCTCATTAAAGTCCTTTAAGTTGCTTGTTTAATTTCTATCAATTTTGTCATGTGGTGGCAAGGTTGAGAGTGAGTAGAAAACTTTTTTTCTCTCTTTTAAAAAAATTTTTGTTTTTTGGACATACTTTCAAGATTTGCTAATAGTTTGCTGTCTTAGGTTGGGCTGCCATAACAAACCTATGTTCTTACAGTTCCAGAGGCTGGAAGTCCAAGATCAGGCTACCAGCATGGTTGGTGTCTGGTGAGAGCTCTGCGGGGCTTGCAGATGGCTGCCTTGTTCCTGTATCCTCACATGGTCTTCCTTCTGAGAATGTGCAATCGACAGAGATTGCTCTCTTCTTATAAGGCCACCAATCCTATTGGACCTACTCTTATGATGTCATAATCCGAATTACCTTCTACATGTCTTATCTCCAATGCAGTCACACTGGAGCTAGGGCTTAAACATATGAGTTTGGCAGGGGAGGGGAGAGAACACAAATCAGTCCATAGCATTTATCTTTAGAAATTGTAACTGGAAAAATGTGTGTTTTTTAATTCATTATTATTTTCAACTTTCCAATTACTCAGGATTAAGAAAAGATATGCCTAGGACACTTGTGTCATTTGAGGATCTACTGTACATCAATGTCACCATACCAATGTCAATGCCAACAATGAGAATAACAAATTTCCAGCATTGTTTGTCTCAGTTTTCTTTTTAAGGACACTAGGAGGAAGAGCTTTAAATCTAAATTCATGGTCTATGACGAGGAGGGTCATCTGATACTCATTTCTAAAATCTGCAAAGGGCAATCCTCCTAGAGAAAGTAGGACCATTCTTTAGTCAGAAGCTCTAAATCAATTCTACAGAACCCATTAGTAGAAGAATCTAGGAATTCTTTATCTAGTGCCTTTGAGTATACCACATAGCTCCCACACAGAAATAGACATGGGTTAGATCAATTCAGTAATAAAATTTGCCAAACGTTTTTGGGGGATTACTTATAGACAAAACAAACAGTGAATTAACTGCACTAGGGTCTTTTTAACTGGTCACTCTGACATATTTTAGATAAAGCCAGTATTATTTTCAGCTAGAATGTTAGGCAGATACTATAACTTCCCCTCACATGAATAAGTGAATTCTTTTTTCTTTTAACCCAGTTGCAAAACTGACCAAAATGAGAAAATCCACCCAAGAAGGGGAGAATAAAACATTTCTCAAATGAACTAAATATTAAATGGAGAATAGAATGCTCACATCCCACTGAATTATAAAAAAATGAATGTCCTTAAAAGGACCATGATTTTTGCTCTTCTTATCCTTTTCTCTTAAGTCACTGTAACACAGTAGAATACTTGTACTGTGTAAGAAGAGACCAGATCCAACTTCTGCTTATACAACTAACTATTTGTGTGAACGCAAACAAGTTTCTTAATTTAAGAGTCTCATGCTCTACCGACTGAGCTAGCCGGGCGCTAAGTTTCTTAATTTAATTTTGCTGGTTTTCAGTGTCCTGTTTAACATGGTGACAGCAGGGATGGACCCCATGTTTGGGGTGCATTAACTGAGATGATATCTGTAAAGTGATTTAGTTTAGTCCTTAACATGTAGTAAACACTTACAAATATTGGTGGCTGTTGTGATGGTGGATGCTATGATAATTATCTCTAAGGCTCTTTTTGACAGTAGCAGTCTGGATTTTTTTTTTTTTTTCATTTTCACTTTGGGATAGGAGTAGAATTATAAGAGACAGAAACCTTTCAATAAGAATAACAATCATACAGAACAAAGAAATACCTTCTCTAAAAACAAAACCCTAAAAAAGTGTGTGTGGTCAAGGAGGAATAATTTCAATAAAATCTAGAATTCTCTTATTTTGCACCAAAAGCAGCTATTATCCCAGTCATAAAATTAAAATTCTATTCAGTATTAAGTTATGACTACTTTAGTCTTTCCCTTTTCTTTCTGGTGATTTGAAGGATTTTGTCATTAGCAATTATTTTTCCCCCTGAAAATTGAATTTATTTAGTCCAGATCATGGTGGAATAAAGATAAAGTATGTTTTGTAAGGGCCTCACAGGAAGTCAGTTATACACCAAGCATTTAACCCTAGAGATAAAAATCACAGCTCTCTACGATGCAAGTAACTTTGCTTTAAAAAAAAAGAAAAAAAAACTATCACCAAATATTAAATGTTAGATACAACCACTTTTATTTGGGATGGTTATTTTAAAATTGATACTGGGTTAGCATCCCTTTTGAACTTTTTTGTCATTTTTAAGAAATGTTAAAATTCTATTAATAAATGATTTTCTCTTTTGCCTGGGTAGAGGTACATTCTAAATTATTGTTTGGGGTTCTTACAAAAGAAAAAGAACTATTTATAATGAAAATGATCTGCTTCCTATTTTTGGTTTTGTATTACTAATTTTCAAAATATTAGATCTCAGTAAGCCTAATAAAACAAAACAAAAGAAAATAACAAACAAAATTGTTCTCACCAACAGCTAAAATGATCCCATCCTGGAATCCTGGCCTCCAAGTTCATTCTCACAGAGAAGGGCCAATATCTTGAATAGCACTTATCTTTGGTATTCATGACTAACAAACAAATGCAGAAATTTTGAAGTACAAGAATTGTCTTCATTTCCTGGGGCAGCTAAAACCAATGACCAAAAACTGAGTGACTTAAAACAACAGAAATTTATTCTCTCACGGTTCTGGAGTCCAGAAGCTAACAATCAAGATGTTCACAAGGCCATGTTCCTACTGAAAGCTCTAGAGAAGTATTTTTCCTTGCCTCTTCCAGCTTCTGGTGGCCCCACGTGTACCCTTGCTTGTGGCCACCTATCTTTGCTCTCCATCTTTATCATCACAGGGACTTTTCTCTGTGTTCCCGCATCTTTTTCAATCTTTTATAATCATACTCTCTTTAAATTTAAGGCACACTTGAGTCCAATATGATCTCATCTTGAGTCTTAATTATATCTGCAAAGAGTCTATATCTGGATAAGGTCACATTCTGAGGTTCTGGGTGGACATGAATTTTGGGGAGGTACTTCAACCTACTAGAAGTCTCCATTTTGTGATTTACGCTACACACGACCATGACCAAGGGTCTCAAGTTGGGTCCCCATGGACTGAAAAAATCAGGGTGAATAAAAGAATATATTTAGTCATTTATTTGCATCTTAAAGAAATTTAGTTACATTGGATTCTTATATATATGGAAAAATGCAGCCAAACTTTACCTCTAGTGATGGGGGGGGGGAAATCCACCAATCAATAAACCAAACATACAAAAACACTTTTTAAAATAACACTTTTTATAAAAATTTAAACTTATAGAACAGAAGGAAAATAATCATATCTTTCTACTATTATATTGATATCTGATTTCCCATTAAATGGAGATAGGTAATAAAATCATAAAGCCTCTATTTTAATGTTACTCAAATACATACTTCATTATTTTAATTTTTTATGTATGTATTTATATTCATATACATTTCAAGTATTAAAAGTTTTAAAAATTCAAGTCTTAAAAGTTATCTAAGAACTGAACCAGTTATTGCACGTATTTTTCATTATTTTGCCTTTATGAAGAAATTTTTAAAATTAGTCTATAGTTACATTAAGAAAAGCATGAAATGCTTCAGTGTTTCACCTTTGAGATTTTTATCTCTACCAAGTAATTACTTGAGTCCAATTATTTTGCATTCTTAGCTCTCTCTTAAGTTCCTTTTTTTTAAAAAGTGTTCATAGTTTTGCAGCAATGTCCACAGTAGCCTAATAATGGAAAGAGCCCAGATGTCCATCAACAGATGAATGGGTAAGGAAGATGTGGTATCGGTATCTACAATGGAATATTGTACAGCTATCAAAAAATGAAATCTTGCCATTTACGACATGGATGGAACTAGAGGGTATTATGCTAAGTGAAATAAGTCAATCAGAGAAAGACAATTATCATATGGTTTCACTTATATGGGGAATTTAATAAACAAAAAAAGGAACATAGAGGAAGGGAAGGAAAAATAAAATAAGATGATATCAGAGAGGGAGAAAAACCATAAGAGACCTTAACTATAGGAACAAACTGAATGTTGCTGGAGGGGTGTTGGGTGAGAGGAGGGGTAACTAGCTGATAGGCATTAAGGAGGGCATGTGATGTAATGAGCACTGGGTATTATTAAGCAAATGAGAATTTATTAGACTCTACATCTGAGACTAACGATACATTATATGTTAACTAATTGAATTTAAATAAAATAAGTTAT
Source organism: Enhydra lutris kenyoni (assembly GCF_002288905.1). NCBI lineage: Eukaryota > Metazoa > Chordata > Mammalia > Carnivora > Mustelidae > Enhydra > Enhydra lutris. The sequence goes on along the minus strand of NW_019154101.1, from coordinate 28,144,331 downwards.
AAAAAAGTTAGTATCTAATGCTGGATAATCTTAGAATAAATATGGTACCCATCCTCCTTCCTTGTGAACTTTTAGCCATTGAATCAAAGTCTCATAGATTTCCCAAACAATAGATAGCCTTTGAAACGGTATGTAAATTTGGTAGGTTTTTTATTGTTTGTTTTCTTTTTTTTTTTTTTTAAAGATTTTATTTATTTATTTGACAGAGAGAGACCACAGTAGACAGAGGCAGGCAGAGAGAGAGAGAGGGAAGCAGGCTCCCCGCTGAGCAGAGAGTCCAAAGCGGGACTCCATCCCAGGACCCCGAGACCACGACCCGAGCTGAAGGCAGTGGCTCAACCCACTGAGCCACCCAGGCGCCCTGTTTGTTTTCTTATTTACGATAATCTTTTTTTCATAGTGGAAGAAGCCCGATGAAATAGATTTCTTTCTCTCTTTCTGTTTTTTTTCCTTGTGTTGTTTCAGTTGTGTTATTACTTCTACATTGAAAGGTCAGGATATGCTCTCTTATTTTGATTAAAAAATCTTAATTTAAAAGATGACATGAATATGGTAAAACCAATGAAAATTTATTCTGGGCACAGGTAAGGATCTGTGTTGTTTGGCCATTCGGTGGAAGCTGGAGCCAGTGAGGACCTCCATCCAATCCAACCAGCTGCTCTGTCCAGCTCAATTGCTCACAGAACCTCATCTCTGCTCACAGAACCTAGCTCACCATTAAACCAAGGCAGCTAACTTTTCCATGATGTAGCAAATCTTGGGAGTACACAATATTTTCTTCCTTTTAAAATTTTTTATAAAGATTTTATTTATTTGAGAGAGAGAATGAGTGACTGAGAGAGCACAAGAAGGGTGGATGGGGAGGGAGAGGGAGAAGCAGACTCCCCGCTGAGTGGGGAGCCTCACATGGGGCTCAAGCTAGGACTCTGGGATCATGACCTGAGCCAAAGGCAGATGCTTAACCCCCTGAGCCACCCAGGCATCCCACAACATTTTCTTCTTAACACTGACAAATACAAATTAAGAAAAGAATGAATGACTGCTGGTGCCTGGGTGGCTCAGTGGGTTAAAGCCTCTGCCTTTGGCTCAGGTCATGATCTCAGGCTCCTGGGATAGAGCCCCACATTGGACTCTCTGCTCAGCAGGGAGCCTGCTTCCTCCTCTCTCTCTGCTCGCTTCTCTGCCTACTTGTGATCTCTGTCTGTCAAATAAATAAATAAAATCTTAAAAAAAAATGAGTGACTGCTATTTATAAAGAGCCATTGATCATAAAATTGAAGATACATAAATCAAATACAAACACAGTTACAATGAGAGAAGGGTGTGTTTGAATTAAAGATGCCTCTGTTATAATACAGATTTGCAAAACATTAATTTAAAGGTCTTCTGAAAGGAAAAGACCAGAAACTTCTGGCATTTACCTTTAATTATGACATTCATGATAATTGGTTGAGATTATTATTTAATATAATGGTTTTGATCAGATTCCCAGTGACCTTTGGGATTGATTTCAACTTTAGCATGGAAATAAAAGCATATTTCTCTTCTTTCCTTGCAAGGTATTGTCAGGACAAAGTCCTTGACTTGCACTGCAGGTTCATAGAAATTATGGAATGCCTTCTGGGGTCTAGGCAGAGCATCGGACATCACACAATGAGCTGTCTGATTTATACAAATTTATATTTTAATGCTTTGCACTCTTTTGGGAAACATAATTTTAACACGTCACCTTGATGGGTTGAAGAATAGGGTAGAGATGACAAGCAAGCACTTTTTTCCCTCAATTTTCTTTTTATCTTTGGATCTTTGGTGAGATAGGAGAACCGACTTAGATCCTGAACAGCAATTTATACTAACAGAAAACCACTAAATTGTTGGGAGAAATACTAACACGTGACCTTCCTCAGACATTCTTAGGTGTATTATCATCACTAAATTACTTAGTGATGTTTGGTTGAGTTGTGTTCTTTTATTTAAAAAATAAAACATATATAAAAACAACTCATGTTGTATTAGTCATTAGCTTTGGGACTAGAAGTGTTATTGACACATACCATGTGAAAATAGTTAAAAGAAAATGTTATCTTAAGGTTCCATGGATTTTTTTTTAATCCTTTACCTATAGAAAATATAAGAATAAAACATTCTTTCTCACATCCCTGAATACTCATGTATTTTTAAAGCAAATGTTTGACTTTTTTTTTTTTTAATTATTCAGAGTGCCATAGAAACTCACTTCAATTGAGAAACCAAATACCTGGACCGATCTTCTTTGTGATGGCTTCACACTCTGTCATCCTACAATTTCCTTTACAGGGAAAACATTGAAAGAGATGATGCCTTTTCTTTGACTGCTTGTTTCTGGAATGCTAGATTCTACACCAACACACTTCACTTACATTTTTTCTCTCTATAGAAAACAATTAGGGGAACTTTCAACATTAGGACAACCCAGTGCCCATTGTTTATTTCCCCCTCCTGAAATATAAAGATAACTGATAAAACTGGTATTCTGGGGAAGAGCTTACATGATCTAAACTATTGCCTTTCTTCTCTGTTCAACAAATATGAATTAAAACACATTTTTAAATATTTTAGCTTTCTTATGTTTCTTTTCTTTTTTTAAGATTTTACTTATTTATTTGACAGGCAGAGATCACAAGTAGGCAGAGAGGCAGGCAGAGAAAGAGGGGGAAGCAGGCTCCCTGCTGAGCAGAGAGCCCAATGCAGGGCTCCATCCCAAAACCCTGAGATCATGACCTGAGCTGAAGGCAGAGGCTTAACCCACTGAGCCACTCAGGTGCCCCAGCTTTCTTATATTTCTTATCTTTAGTTTTGGATTTCATCCATATTCAGGTAAAAATGCTCTGTTTTATTTAAAATTATATCCAAAAGAGGGGGATCAGTTTGGCGAAATTATCCTTTTATTTTTGGCTTTTTAAAGTTGCTTTCCTTTGAAGGCATGTTTGGCGCGTGATGTTCTCCTCCAGTTAACAACTACCACATCATAAACAAGCTTAGCTGAGAGTTGCAAACTAGTGGAAACAAAAAAAACTTAAATGCCTCTGACAAAAGAAGAGAGGGTTTAAAAAGAGTAGGCGAGGTGTAAGTTATCATGAGGGCTGTGGGTAACTCTATAGGGTAAGTAGCTATTGACCTGTCCACAGAGTTACTGAAACCTCTCCCGGAGCTCCAGGAAGGAAAATAAAGTGTTAGTAGAAGTTTCCTGTAATCCTTCCTCTTCATGACATAGGATCCCTTGGGAAATCTGCTGCTGTTTTAAGATTTCTCTACTCCATACGGAGCAGTGATTATCTTTCCAATGTCATGTTCTAGGCCCCTTAGCCAAGTAATCCAACTCATTCTTGGTGACATGCCATCTCCATGGGCAGGTCTTCCCAAGATGCCTCTCACATTTCAGTTTTACTTTTAAAAGGGCTCATTAAATTTCCACGTAAATGTTAAAATTTAGCTGACTGAAGCTGTTTCTTCAAAAGCTCAAACAACTTACGATTGTGTTAAGTAAATCAAACACACACAATGAAAGAATCAGATTTAGAATTTTGGAGACACTATGATAGCATTTTAATTTCTGGAGTATGATTTGGAGTATTTAATTTTTTTTTAGTTTATTTTAAAATTACTTTTGGAGTATATTTTGGAGTATTCAATTACTGAAGTATTATTTAAATAAAATTCACCCATGAACATTGGGGAGTTATGTGTTATGGTGAGTGCTGTGAATTGTGTAGTACTGATGAATCACAGACCTGTACTCCTGAAACAAATAATACATTATATGTTGATCAAAAAAAATTAAAATAAATAAATAAAATTCACCTTTACAATTCAATGATTTTAGTAAATGTATGGAGTTGTGCAATTATCACTACAATCCAATTTTAGACCATTCCCATTATTCCAAAAAGATCCCCCTTGCCCGTTTGCAGTTTATTATCACTTCTGCTCCTGGTCCTAGGTGGTCATTAATCTGCTTTTTGTGTGTGTAAATTTGCCTTTTCTAGACACATTATATAATTTATAAATGATATAATTCAGAAAATAATGATTCTTTCTTTGCATTTCCCTTTTTTACTTAGCATAACATTTTTGAGTCTCATGCATATCATAGTATATATTAGTATTTTCTTCGTTTTAATTGGTGAGTGATATTCTTGCATTTTAATGTTTAACCAGGTATTTGGCATAATATGGAAACACAGAGCTAAAGGACAGAACTTTGACTTTAGCATTAATTTAGTATTAATACTTTAGTATTAACAACTATATGCTAAGTGTTTTAAAGAAAGACAGTGAGGGGCACCTGGGTGGCTCAGTTGGTTAAGCCGCTGCCTTCGGCTCAGGTCATGATCTCAGGGTCCTGGGATCGAGTCCCGCATCGGGCTCTCTGCTCAGCAGGGAGCCTGCTTCCCTCTCTCTCTCTCTCTCTCTGCCTGCCTCTCTGTCTACTTGTGATCTCTCTCTGTCAAATAAATAAATAAAATCTTTAAAAAAAAAAAAAAAAAAAGAAAGACAGTGAGATAAGTACTTGCTCTTCACTTTTGAAAACTGTAATGGAATATGATGACTAGTTTTTCATAATTTCTATTTAGAGTTCTTATGGAAATAACACTGCAGTTTGTTCTGGGAAGGCTGTTAAGAGAGAATTTTTAAAAATATGTATCAATAACTCCTGAGAGAGAAACTATGCTCCTAACACGATCTCTTTATACAGACATTGGCTGAGATATATTTTTCCCAGCTCTAGTCCCCCAGGTTACAGTAGATATGAGGAAAGAGAAAAAAAATGAGAAACAATATAAGACAGAAAACAAAGGCTTAAAATTACACAGCAGGGAAAATTACACAAACTATAATTACACTCAACATTATGGGTTAATCCAGGAACAAAGTGTTCAATGAAAAATCAGGCCACAAAAGACTCACTATAACTGTTTATATAGATATATAATATATATATGAAGCTATATACAAACACGAAACTCAGAATAGTGATTTTATCTAAGGGTAGTAGAAGGGTTTCTGAGGGAGCACAAAAATAGATTCACTGGTGTATTAAGTAGTATTCTAGGTATTAGCCTTCATGTGTCTGGTGAGGGTCTGCTTCCTGATTCTGTCTTTTCCCTGTGTCCTCACCTGGTAAGAGGGGCTAAGGAGTTCTGTAGAGTCTTTATTATGAGGCCACTAATCCCATTCGTGAGAGTTCTGCCCTCATGATCTGGTCACCACCCAAACACTTCACCTCCAAATACCATGACATTGGGGATTAGCTTTCAACATATAAATCTGGGGATAAAAATAAGCATTCTGTCTATAATAGTGGTTTTTAATAGTATGTTCCTAACTTACACATGTATTGTATAAATGTCTTTTGTGTGGATTAAATATTATATAATTATATCCTTCTGTGATATAAACCAGGAAACAAGCCTGACACAACTCACATGATTTGTGAAGTCATTAATTTATCATGTCTTCTCAAATGATATGGAAATAGATTTTTATTTCTAATAAAGTTCTTCTTTGATAGTAGTAAATATTTCAGATGTTAACCTTCAAAAGAAAATCTGCTGTCCCATCTCCAGCAGAAGCCAGGAAGGACTACCTGTTCAAAGTGGTAACTTTAGTGAGGCCAAACAGTTTTTTACAGACTGAGTATCTTTGGGGTTCACTGCCTTTGGGATTGATTATCCAGTTCTGTTCCTCATTCACCCTTTGGGACTTTTCACTACTCATTAAGCACCTCCATTAGAGAGGAGGGAAAGGAAAGGAGAGGAGGTGAAATTCAAAACGCCCAATGTTATTTCAGTGTTGGTTAGCAAGCTGGGCTCTTAAGAGCTATAGGACAGATGCTGAAATTAATGGGCATCCTAAATATTTTTGTTAATCCGTGAAATTCACTTTAAGGTGTTTTTTCTTGCATTTTTTAGATATAGTTCCAATAAAAATGGGCCTTTTGGATGGGTTCTGCCTCAAGTGACAGAAGACCCATTATGATATAAGCAAAGGGAAATTTATTGGCTCTTACAGGTGAAAAGTCCAAGGATGTAGTTGGGTCAGTACTTCCAGGGTTAGCACTTAAATTCATCATTAGAACTCAGCCCACATTTCTCCTCTGCCTCCTGAGGGGCTGACTTCTGTATAAGGCTCCAAATGGAATTAGAACCTTTGCCTGAAAGTTTGAATGTACTTACTCCCATGTATTACCTAAGCGGAAGAGGGGGGAACGCTGTTTTCCCACAACTCCAGTGAAAGAGTTCAGGGCAACTCAGTGACTCCGATAGGTTCATACCACACAGATTTAACCCTGAAAAAGTCTGATTACCTGCTCTCTCTAGTCTTTCCTTGAGCAGGTCATGGCACCTGGGTGGCTCAGGTAGTTAAGTGTATGCCTTCAACTCAGGTCATGATCCCAGTGTCATGGGTTTGAACCTCATGTCCAACTTCCTGTTCAGTGGGGAGCCTCCTTCTCCCTCTCCCCCTTGCTTGTGCTCTCTCTCACTATCTCTCTTTCTCTCGAATAAATAAATGAAATCTTTAAAACAAACGAACAAACACACACACCTTGAGCAGGTCATATCTGTGACCTTCACTTTCACTTCTTCTTGTCTTTGTAATCAGGATTCTTTCCTTACCAGTATTCTGAACTTGCTCTTTTAAGGTTGTCATCAATTTCTGATGATAAAAACAATGGAGTTTGAAAGGAGTTTGAAAGAAGTTGATTGGGTGAGCCTGGTGGTGGGTATTGTGGAGGGTACGTATTACACAGAGCACAGGGTGTGGTGCATAAACAATGAATCTTGGAACACTGAAAAAAAATTAAATTAAAAAAATAAAGAAGAATAAAAAAAGAAGTTGATTTCAACTCTCATGGATGACTGTGAGGGTTCAGAACTTTAGTGGAGGGAGTAACCACAGATACAGTGGAAACAGCAGGAGAACTAGAATTAGCAGTGGAGCCTGAAGATGGGTCCCCCATTGCTGCAATTTCATGATCAAACCTGAACGGATGAGGAGCTGCTTATGGATGAGCAAAAAAGGTGGTTTCTTGAGATGGAATCTATTCCTAGTGAAGATTATTGAAACAAAAATAGACTTTAGACTATGACATATACTTAGCTGATAAAGCAGGGGCAGAGTTTGAGATGATTGACTCCAATTTTGAAAGGAGTTCTATTGTGGGTACGAGGTTATCAAACAGCATCACATGCTACAGACAAATTGTTCATGAAAGGAAGAGTCAATTAATGCAGCAAACCTCATTGTTGTCTTATTTTAAGAAGCCGACATAGCCCCCCCAACCTCCATTAACCACCACCCTGATCCATCAGAAACCACCAATATTGAGGCAAGACCCTCCATCAGAAAAAGACTGACTTGCTGAAAGCTCCAGTGATGGTTAGCATTTTTCATCAATAAGGTAATTTTAATTAAGTTATGTGGGTTTTTTTTTTAGACATAATGCTATTGCACACTTAAGAGACTACAATAAAGCATAAACGTCACTTCTGTAGGCACTGGGAAATCAAAAAATTAATTCGACTTACTTTATTGTGATATTCATTTCATTGCAGTGGTCTGGAACCAAACCTTCAGTATCTCTGAGGTATGCCTATATGTAGATATGTACATGGGTATATGTGAAGAATATATGAATATATATTATGTAATGATTATTTTCCTCATATATTTGGGATCATATATATTTTTGTATGTATCATATATATAATATACACCAGATAATAGACAGATATATGTATAGTATCTACCTATCTATCTATCTATTGACTTGTAAATTTAACAAAATGGCTTGGAAATCTTTCCATGGTAACAAACATAGATCCACTTCATTGCAATGGTTATGTAATACTCTATGGTATTACTGAACTATAGTTTAATCATTGATGATATATATATATATATATATATATATATACACACACACACACACACACACACATACATACATATATATAATTATATAGATATTTAAAATATATATATTTAAAATTTTCTCGATCTACTAGACTTTATGCTCTCTTCACATTATCTTTGATCACCTGTTTTATTTTCACTGTGTCTCCTTCACAAGTCACCTAAATGTGGGTTCTCCCTAAGGTTCTGCTGCCGCTCTTCTCATTTATTCCCCCTTTTTTAAATGTACTATTTAGCATAATATTTATTTAGAAGTTTTTCTGCTAATTGTAAACACAAATTATATTTTCAACTGCTATTAATGGAACAAAAAGATTAATGGCTAGAAGCAATAAATATACTGGCAATCCATCACCAAACACACACATATACACACCTGTACACAACCATCTTATCTACTTACTCAAAGCTGCCTAACTTAACATACCTCTCTTTGTCTTAAGTCTCCTGACTGGTCTTTTTTCTTTTTTAATGTTCAGTTAACCAACATATAGTACATCACTAGATTCTGATGTAGTGTTCAAGATTCATTAGTTGATATAATACCTAGTGCTCATCACATCACGTGCTGTTCTTAATACCCATTAGCCAATTACCCCATCCTCTCTGTAACTCTCAGTTTGCTTCCCAGAGTTGAGAATCTCTCATGGTTTGTCTCCTTCCCTGATTCCTCCCCACTCAGTTTTCTCTCCCTTCCCCTGTGGTCCTCTATGCTATTCCTTATATTCCACATATGAGTGAAACCATATGATAATTGTCTTTCTCTGATTGACTTATTTCATTTAGCATAATCCCCTCCAGTTCCATCCATATCGATGAAAATGGTAGCTATTCATTCTTTCTGATGACTGAGTAATATTCCGTTGTATATATAAATCACATTTTCTTAATCCATTCATCCTTTGAAGGACATCTCAGCTCCTTTGGCAGTTTGGCTATTGTGGGCATTGCTGCTATGAACATTGGTGTGCGTGCGAACCTTCTTTTCACTACATCTGTATCTTTGGGGTAAATATCCAGTACTGGAATTGCTGGGTTGTGGAGTAGCTCTATTTTTAATGTCTTGAGGAACCTCTATGCTGTTTTCCAGAGTGCCTGCACCAGCTTGCTTTCCCACCAACAGTGTAAAAGAGTTCCCCTTTCTCCACATCCTTGCCAACCTTTGTTGTTCCCTGTCTTTTTTTTTTTTTTAATTTATTTATTCTAGACAGAGTGAGAGAAAGAGAGAGAGCACAACTATGAGGGGCACAGGGAGGAGAGAGTAGCTCAAGTAGAGACTCTGCAGTGAGCAAGGAGCCCAATACAGGGCTCAATCTCACAACCCAGAGATCATGACCTGAGCTGAAAGTAAGAGTTGGATGCTTAACCAACTGTGCCACCCAGGTGCCCCTGAAAATTTTGGTTAATTCGTAGGTTTTTTGTTTATTTATTATTGTATAATCATGTTTGTTTTAATAATACTATAAAATTAATAAACTTAATAAACTGACAATATCAAAGTACAAACAATAGGGATTATTCCTGCCCTAGCAGGACTCTCCTTAAATATATAAAATAATGTTATAAATATGCCTAACAACCCATGCCTATTGTCCATCTCACAAGCTCCTTTCACCATTTAGCAAATGTTTATTAGGACTTTCCATATGTCAAGTAACAGACAAGGGCCCTGTTGACTTTCTCACTCGCCTGCCTCTTGAGCATCTTCATTTCCATCTGACTCATGAGGTTGGAATTCAACATGCTTAGTTAGCCACAGTACATGGTTTGAGGTAGTGGGCTGTACTTGTAAACTGCAAGTCAGCAGATGCCAATGTTGGATGGGCTTTTTTTCTCCTTCCATTTCACCCATGTTTGAAATTCAAACATTTCTCCAACAAATTCTTTTATAAATTTAAATTTGTGCTTCAAATAAAAAAATGAGTTTGTTTGACTACAGAATAGGTCTTAAGCAAAAACAGATCTTTAATTTCCTGTGGCCCTTATTTTCTTCCAGTGAACTGACCACTGGAGAGAAATGGGTACCTGTGAGGGCAGAAGAACACAGTCCTGTTTGGAGCCAGATGGATGGGTCTTCCGTCTTTTGCTTCTTGATGGCTCTGGGAGAGCTTAGGCATAATCAAACCCTTTTAGCTTTATAGAATTGTTATGAAGATGGAGTGTTATATCACACACACACACACACACACACACACACACACACACACACATCATAAGTCTCAGTAAGTATTAACTCTTACTTGACATACTCTATTTTGTGTTTCTTGAATGCTCCAGGTGAAGAAGGTTCCTTTCTCTTCCATTTTCTCTAGGTAAAACACATTATTTCTCTGATCATTTAGATTGCATCTTAAAGTTTCTAGAGAAACTAATCATTATAATATGTGAAATGTGAACTTTAGTGAATTGTAAGCTATCAGTTCCAATCCTATGTGTCTGAGCAAACCCACTCACCACAAAAATCTCTATATAATAAAATAAAGCCCATGGTATTAATTGATGTATTTGAATAAACAGTGACTAAAACACTAATTTCAAGATGATCAAAGCATTTGAGCAGTTCTCAAGATTCTTTTTATAACAGAATTACATCTGTATCATTATTATAATTTTGAGGGAACTACTAAGCTTTATTATACAAATGTAAGATCACCTCTCTGCCACATAACATTTAAAGTAGTTAAAAGCAAAGGAATATATTTGAAAAATCTGTGTCCTGTGCCTTTCAAAAGACCAAATTTCATTGTGACAAAATTATATTTTACGTTTCTTCAATGCATTTGGCAATTTCATATAAGTAAAAGTTTATATACTCATTTTATTAACTTTTCTGTATTAGATATTAAGAAATTACAAGATTACAAACTCATTCAACAATAGTAGCTTCCAAAAATATACTTTTTATTTAAAAGGCAGTAAATAGTTTGCAGCAAGGTGTGAAGGACTGGCTGGTTTGCTCTCAGGAATTTCTCATTTATTAAGAGCAAATGTGGTAATTTGGAAAATCTCTGATTCCCAGAGAAATATTTATACCATGTGGGCTGAGTGCTTGACATATGTCATCACAATTAATCTTCCAATATTGTTTCTAGGTAGATATTATTGTCTCTCTTTATAGACATAAGACTAATACGGTGATTTTCTGGCTAAGTTCATTCATTCAAGAAGCAGGAAGAAGTTGATAGAACCATCTTTTTTTGATTGATTCTTTTCCACGGTCTCATACTGTTTCCCAATGATTCCTTTTCTTTTCTTTTTTTCTTTTTTCCTTTTTTTCTTTTCTTTTCTTTTCTTTTTCTTTTCTTTCTTTTCTTTTCTTTTTTTCTTTCTTTCTCTCTTTCTTTCTTTCTTTTCCTTCCTTCCTTCCTTCCTTCCTTTCTCTTGCTCTCTTCCTGCCTTCCTTCTTGTCTCCTTTCTTTCTTTCTTTCTTGAGAGAGAGAGAATGAGCAGAGGAGGGACAGAGGGAGAGGGAGAGAGAGAGTCTTAAGCAGGATCCACACAGGGGGTTTGATCTCACAACCCTGAGATCATGATCTCAGCAAAAATCAAGAGGCAGATGCTTAACCGACTGAGCTACCCAGGTTCCCCCTTAATGACCTGTTTCTGATAATATTCTTCATACAGAAACTTCTGAATGCCTTTACTTGTCAGATGAACTGATATTTTCTCTGACATAGATTCTTGGGGACTCATCTTTTTATAATTGCTCGAAGTATTTTAAGGACATAGTGTGGTGTCTTAGCAAAACATGTGATACCTATATTAATTGTATTAGATATGTATATTAACTTATTATGTTCATACTTTCATGAGTCTCAAAATTGAGATACTTTTGTTCCTGGAGTACCTTTGTTTCTAAGCCATAGATTCAGAGAAAGCAAGCCTCATTCCTTGGGAACAGCATCAACAGCAAACAGAAACACAGGACTGGTTCTTGACACCTCTTTCTCTCTCATCTTCCATATAGGATAATCCATCATCAAGTTCTGTTGATTCTACCTCCTAAAAATTGATGGCATCGATCCATTTCTCCCATCTTCCCAGTCAACATTGGTATTCAAGCTACTGCCACCACTTACTTTGATAACCAAACTGGATTGTTCCAAGTGGTCTCCTGACATGCTTTCTTGTCTATCAGTATCTATTTTCATGATACAGCCAGAGTGATCTTTGGATACACAAATCTAATCAATTCAGTTCTTTGTTTCAAACCTTTGGCTTTTCATTGCCTTTAAAATAGAGACCAATACTAGTTCTTGGTGGGAGGTAGATTTGAGTGTGGCACATAAACCGATGTAGTGTTTCAAATATGTACAAAGCAGTAGTGTCTTTCATGCCTTTTCTCATGACTTGATAATATGAAAATTTACCATGGCCTGCTATGGAGACAAAAATTGTTTCTCTAGAGAATTTTCTGAACCGTGATATTAGTACTGGTGTGTTTTAAGTTCACTTGCACAGCTAATATGGTAGATAAGAAGGTGGTATAGTAGAAGGCTCACAGTATATGTTTGGGAGTCGGACCGCCAATGTTTGAAACATGCTTCTCTGCTCCTTGTCACTGGAAAACTCACTTGATCCCTCCCGGCTTCAATTTCTCCATCTGGAAAGTAGAGGAAACAGTTTCTATTGTGAGGATTAAAAGGGATAATACATGCAAAATCTGCTTTGGAGAGCTTGGCACATAAAAAGAATCCAGTAAATCAAAGCTGTTTTCATTAGGTTCTTTGGGCAGATAAGTAACATGAAATCGAGAAGGACTGTACAATTTTTTTTCCCCTAAACTGTCGTTAGATCAATAAATGAGAGCTAAGCAATATAAGTGTAGGTATTTTTTTACATGTTGAAACAAATTTTAAATTAGAAATGAGAAAGAGAAAATGACCACAGGTAACTAGAGAATCAAAATAATTTAAAGAGATTACTTTGTTCAACTATAGAAAACACACTTATGACTTTGGAGAAAATACGACACAATAAAACTCAAACCAGAAGAGACAAAATCTAATAATTCTTAAAATAAATTGAAAAATTGTAAGACTTTCTACTATACTCCCCACCACAAAAGCAATAGGACTTGATGATTTTATCATAGATTCTGTAGTCTCTAAGGAATACATAACTCCATTATTACTTGAATAGTTTCAGAGGATAGAGAGAAAAGAAAGTTTTGAAATTATTTTTGTGAAGCAAGTGTAATATTGGTATCAGATTTTAAAAGTGATAGTGTACTTGAACTTGTAACAGCCATTCACCATATCTAAGAATATACGTACATTCTTATGCAAATCTTTGCAAAAATCCTAACCAAAATATGAGTAAAAAGAACTAAGTAGGATATGAACAGACAAGTATGATACATACAAGTGCACTCGTACACTTCTACATGTATGAATACAATTATGTTTAATACTAAAAAATCCACCAGTGTATTCATTTTGTTAATAGATCACAGGAAAAAAACACATAGGCATATCTATATGTGCTAAAGACATTTGAAAAAATTTAACATATAGTCATTTAGAACACGTTATTATGAGGTGACTGGGTGGCTAGGTCGAATTAAGTGTCTGACTCTTGATATCAGTTCAGGTCATGATCTTAGGGTCCTGGTATCGAGCCCCAGGTCAGACTCTATACTGGGTGTGAAGCCTGTTTGACATTCTCTCTCTCCTTCTCCCTCTGCAGCTCCTGTACTCCTTCTCCCACTTGTGCACTAAAAAAGAAAAATCTTATTTTTCTTATAATTAATTAATTTACATAATTAAGTAGAAAATTCTATAATGTGGCAAAAACATATGATGAAGCACTAGACAGATTCTCATTGAAGTTGAGGGCAAAAACATTTCCATTATTTCTATTGTTATTTATTATGGTTCTAGAAGTCTTAGCCAAGGCAATTAAACAACAGGAAGAAATGAGTTAGTTAAACTGTATAGGAGAAGGACCATTTATAATTGTTTTCAGATGATAAAGTTATATACCTGGGTAATTGAAGAGAACCAATCGAAAAGCTATAGAAAAGATAAAAGAACCAATAAAGATGGCAGCTTGTAAATTGATGTACAAAATTAATAATTTTCTTTTTTAAAAATATGTATTCATTTGAGAGAGAGAGAGAGAGAGTGAGCTTGAGTGCAGGGTCTGGGGGAGGGACAGAAAGAGAGAATCACCAAGCAGACTCCCTGCCAAGCAGGGAGCCCAGATGCATGTAGGTGTGGGGCTCCATCCCAGAACCCATGAGATCATGACCTGAGCCAAAACCAAGAGTCACACGCTCAACAGACCGAGCCAACAAAACAACCCAACAATTTTCTTAATACAAGTTAACAGCCTGCTAGAAAATAAAAAGGAAGGAAAGGTTCCATTTACAACAAAGGATTAAATACTTAGGAAAAACTCAAAAAGCTATGTGTAATACCTAGTAATAGGAATTATTTATTGAGCACTTACTATTGCCAGATGTTGTTTTAAGTGCTCTGAATCTCACTAACTCTTATTTCAACTCTCTGAGGCAAGTGTTATTATTATTTCTCTTTTACCTGTGAGAAAATGTGGGCACAGAATGTTTACTTACTTAAGATCTTTTAAACTTGAGAACCTATACTCTTAATCAGTTGAATATAATTCCTCCTGGGCAGGAATGTCTGAAATGTCTGAAAAACATTTTAATAAACTGGGGAAAAATCCACTATAAAAACATACATTGTTCTTGTTGTGAAGACTTGATTATTTTGAAGATATACATTTTCCCTATAAAAATAAATTTATTGTAACATCAATACAAATATACTGAAGATTTTTTGAAACTAGATAAGATAAATCTTCTAGTGCCAAAAAATTAGTAATAAATAATAAAAGAGGAATGATGCCTTATATAAAATATATTATAAATATGATAATTTCATAATTGTTCATTGACACCTAAATAAACATAGAAATCAAAATATAAACGAAAATTTAGTTTCTGAAATGAGTGGCATTTCAGATCAATAGAAAAATATATTTTTTCATAGAAATAACTGTATCCTTACTTCACTGCTTGAACCCAAATACATTTTAAATAGTCTAAAGATTTAAAAGTTGGGGCACCTGGGTGGCTTGGTGGTTAAGCCTCTGCCTTAGGCTCAGGTCAAGATCCCAGGGTCCCCGCTAACCCCCATCAGGTTCTCAGCAGGAAGCCTGCTTCTCCCTCTTCCACTGCCCCTGCTTGTGTTCCCTCTCTCCCTGTCTCTCTCTCTCTCTGTCAAATAAATAAATAAAATCTTTAAAAAAAAAAGACTGGGGCGCCTGGGTGGCGCAGTGGGTTAAAGCCTCTGCCTTTGGCTCGGGTCATGATTCCAGGGTCCTGGGATTGAGCCCCACATCGGGCTTTCTGCTCAGTGCGGAGCCTGCTTCCTCCTCTCTCTTTCTGCCTGCCTCTCTGCCTACTTGTGATCTGTATTTGTCAAATAAATAAATAAAAATATTAAAAAATAAATAAATAAAAATAAAAAAATTAAAAAAATAAAAAAAGACTTAAAAGTTAAAAAAATTAAAACTATAAAACTATTAGAAGAAAAGTGGAAAACTTTTAAAAATGTATAATTTTAGTGTGTGTGTGTGTGTGTGTATGTGTGTGTGTGTGTGTGTGTGTGTGTGTGTGTGTGTATGGGGAGGGGGCATTCCAAACAAAGACAAAACCTGAAAGTCCTGAAATGAAACAGTAATAAATGTGCTTTATACACATTTTAAAATCAAAAGACAGATTTCCGATAGAAAACAATATTTGGAAATATATGATAGATTGAGGATCCATGTCCTTAATCTATTAAGATCTTTTCAAACCAATATGTAAAAAGCCAACAACTCAGATAGCACCATGGATAGAAGACACAAAAGAAAAGACTCATTTTCCATCATAAAAAACTTTTGAACGAAAACTCATCTACCACTATCCCATGATAAATCACTTTCATATATATATCTTATTAAAATCTTTTCTATGTATATATTTTTCACAAAAATGGAATTCGATTTTATAATAATCTCTTTTGTTATCTTGCATATTATAAATATCTTTGGGTATCATTAAATGTTCTTCTATGACGTAATTGAATGACAAACTCATTTTTATGTTATATATACTTGTTTCCAGTTTTTTGTTATTGTGAAGATTCCTTAAGTAAAATCTTTGTGTACATCCCTAATTATTTCTAATGAATAAATTCTCAGAAATAGAATTGCTAGGCTGAAGAGCATATGAATTTTAAAATCTTCTAAATAATAACATTGGACATTCTTAGATTGCTCTAATTTATATATTTTCAAGAAGTGTTTGGAAGCAGCTGTCTCACTGGATTCCTGTCAAAGTTGGGAATTACTATGTTAAGAAATCTTGACTAGTTAAACCATTGGAAAAGATATCCTATTATTATTTTAATATTATAGAAATGGTTACTATGGCTACTGAGTTTTTCAGTACAATTTTAGGCATTCATTTAATCTGGAAATGCTGAGTTTTCTTTGGCTAAAGTGATCTGATCATTTTGATTTCTATGATCACTAGAGTAGGTATTCTTGCAATCAGTTTAGGAATAGTTTTACAAATAGTTTCTTAACTGATGAGCTCTTGAGTAGTGGCTTAGTTAGTCAGGAAACCTACCTATGCAAATTCACCGAACACTCAGGCAAGAAGAAAAACTTGGTGAATCATCACAGAATTCAGATGATTCTCCAGTATTCTTGATGATGGTAAAGTTTTTACAACTGCTTTCTATACCTTTTTCCTTATGATTTCTTTACATAATAAACTCTCCCTTCACAGAGGTTGGTTTCATTTCCAGCCGTCTAGGGAAGACACAAACAGCTCGGTGTTACATTGTCAATTAAACCAAGGTGGAAGAGGGGGGAGGGGGGAGCAGTGATAAATGAGCAGTCATTTCAATGTTTTCTTTCGAGCAGAAATCAGAGCCAGATTACACTTTATCTTGCCCTGACTTTTAGCAAGATAGATCGCTACGCAAAATTTTCGGGTTCAAATAGTCTCCATCAAAAGAGCTAAAACCCTCATCTTCTGGACACGTGGAACTTTCATCTTTTTAACTGAAGGGATCCGATTTCTTTTACTGAATAAGAAAGAGTGTATTCAAATTATCTTCCCAGCCTTAGGTCTTTGACCAACATAAAGGCAAACAATGAAAGAAATGAACATCACCATCACCTCTTGATGCAGAATTTTTTAGAGATTGCCCGAAAAGCGCTGTTTCAGATCCCGAAAGCAAAGTGATTTGGTTTACTTGTTATCAACAGTCCCAGTTCCTGTTCAGAATGACCTATTTTAGGTGTCTAGCCTTGCATCCTCGCATTACCTGATAATGTAATGTTGGCATTAAAGATGAAGCAACAATAAATTACATTAAAAGCATACAATATTGAAAAATAATTCCTGTTGATTGAATTGCAAGTTAGAAATTTACCTATTTATCTTTGTTGGTCAATATTTAGTACAGATGTCTTTGTTTTTTTTTTTCATTTTTTAAAGATTTTATTTATTTATTTGACAGAGATCACAAGTAGGCAGAGAGGCAGGCAGACAGTGAGAGGGGGAAGCAGGCTCCCTGCGGAGCAGAGAACCTGATGTGGAGCTCCATCCCAGGACCCTGGGATCATGACCTGAGCCGAAGGCAGAGGCTTTAACCCACTGAGCCACCCAGGCGCCCCGAGGTCTTTGTTTTTTAGAGGACTTCAGTGTAGCTCTTCAAGTATTAATAACAAATAAATCCCAAGAAATGCATTAAGTTAAGAAATGCATTAAGTTCAGAAAGTCAAGAATGAGCTTGACGGTGGTTTGTTCTTTTCTCGTTAGGTGTAGGAGCTGTAAAGGCAATAGTTGTGGGTAGAATTCGTGACGCCAGGATCTAAGTTATCTTCAATTAAGAACCACAGTTACACGGCCCTATTCCATATTAAGTGGAATTAAATTTCAGGTTCAAATTTGTCAGTTCTTTAAAAAAAAAACAAAAACCCAAAGATTTCTAAACGACCTCACTGATATATGGCCTGGATGGATGCTGCCTGACCAAAGGCTTTTTAACCAAGATGGGCCTTGCAGTGTGGGCTCAGGACTGGGTCACCTGCAGGGCAACCCCACCAGATCTCAGATTTGGTGACCCTCCCGGAACCTGGGGGGAAGGTGCGACTGGAGAGTGAGCGGGAATGTCCTCGGACTGGCCTGGAGGCCGCAGCCGGAACTCCGGAGCCTGAGCCTGGACATGGCTCTTGGGCTGCCAGGGGCCCCCGCAGGGCGTCTGCAGGTGAAGACGCGCCTCTCCGAGGCCTTGCTTGCCCCTTTGGGTTGGGAGCAGGTGGGAGGATCTTCCTTTCCGCCCCAGGACGGCCCGGGGTCAGAGGGTCTGTCCTCCGTTGCACAGCCCAGTTAATTTGTCAAGGTCCCGCATCCGATAAATAGCTGTCTCCCTGGACCTTTATAGTGACTAATCCAAATAAATCGCAGTCACTTTTACTGAGCGCGTCGGGGGGCAGCCGGGCTTTAATGGCTGTGCCTCCCAGACCTCCGGGGTAGCCTCACCCCGGCCTCCGCGCGCACCCCCGCGCCCTTGTCCGGGAGCCTCAGCCTGCGTCTCCGGCCACCGCGCGGTGTGGTAGCCCAGCACGCTGGTGCGATCCGCCGGCTGGCCTTGTCCTCTGCGCTCCTAGGGGGAAAAGCGAGGGAAAAGCCTCTCGTCTTTTTTTATGGCCGTGTCTGGAATTTGAACGTCTTGTGTTGGTGGGGAGATGTCTCCTCTGGGCTATTGTTTGCTCCCTACCTTTCCACCCCCTTGCCCTGCTGTCCTAAGCCTCGGAAATTCGAAGTATCTTCTGCGTCCCTCTTGAAGCCTTTGGGCGAATCCATCGGATCTTACCGATTTCCTCTGGGACCTTTAAAGCTTTGATCCCCAAACTTAGAGCTTCATCTTCCCCACTTCCATCCTTCCCCTCTGGGGTCCCTCTGGATGGCTGCTCAAAATACCTGCTGGCGCCAGAGGAAATTCACTTGTAACAGATACCAGCGGGGGTAAAACCAACACTCTGCTTCCAGGGTCATTTTCCTGCCCAGCTTCTGCCCCATCAACTTGTCGCTTAGCGAGCCCTAACACCGGGAATTACTGTGAATCCTGAGCGCCGAGCTGGGCGATTTGGAACCACTTTAATAGCCCCGATGATTGCTATTGTACACGTTGCTTCCCCCGCTCTGCCCTCCTCTGCTGCGTGCGCAGGCCTCGGTGAGACAATTAACCCGAGGCCAAGATTGGTCCGCAGGTAGCTTTTGTAATAAGAATCTAGCGGGTCTTCAAGCAAAACGTAAAATACCTACAGTAAAACCCAACTATTCCATTTGCTTCTGAAACCACTACTAAAGTAGGAAATTTAAAAAAAATATATTCTGAAGAAAGTAGCAAAGTTTTGCTTTGGTGAATTAGATAAACTAGCAAGGTTGAACAGGTAACATAATTTTGCAATGGACTTATTTGCAGATATCAGTTACATTTCATATGTAAGATGAGTCCTCATAAAGAATCCGGGTTATATGAATGTAGATGGCCCGGATGTTGAGAGAAATGATAAATGGAAGGGAAGACGAACTTTCTCTTCCTAAGCGTTTGTAAGAAGGTTTAATGGGTTTTATTTGTACAAATAAAATATATTAGAACATTTCTTTTCACAAAAGCAAAACCAATTAGTCCAGTAATAAAATATTTTTGACTGTTAAAGAATTTTTTTCCCCCCAATTTTATTGAAATTCAAGTTAGTTCACATATAACGTAGTATTAGTTTCAGGGGTAGAATTTAATGATTCACCAGTTGCATATAACACCCAGTGCTTGTTCCATCAAGTGCCCTTCTCTATGCCCATCACCCTGTTACCCCATCTCCCCACTCACTACCCCTCCAGCAACCCTCAGTTTGTTCTCTACATTTAAGAGTTTCTCATGGTTTGCCTTAATGAATTTTCTTAAGGAATTTTGTCTATCCCGTCCTTTTCAAATTTCACTCTTTACAAATTATTTGGCATGAATATGACTATTGGGCAAAGCTCTTAAGCATTATAAAATGCTGAAAAGAAAGTGTATGCTGTTTTTTTATATTTCTAAACATTAAAATTTGTTAGACAGATAGTGGATACTTTCAGGTTCTTTTATTTGAAAATTTGCCTGAAAATTATCTTTCGAAAGGGAAGATTTAGCTCTGGAATTGCTCTCTGCTTTGGCCCTGCCTTTGTGCTACTGACCATAGCTCTAAATGCTTACAGAACTCAGTTTGGTTGACAGCCAGAGAGAAAGTCTGTCTTACTCCAACTTCCCTGTCACCTAGGATATCTTGAGATGAACTCAGCTGGCTTGAGGTGTAATTTTCAGTCAAGATCCACGACTCTACGTTTTTCTACTGTGGTATCACTCTTATGGTCATGGACTTCTGGACTCTGTGAAGTAGAGTTTCCCCGTTTTGTAAATCACTTCTGGAGAGCTTGCCTGATTTTCAGTCAGAGATGGAGTTTAAACAGTGGTTGAAGATAAGGTACAGATATATGCTAAGAGTTAGTAACATCTTCCTGTGGGAAAAATTTGCCATATTTCAGATTTGGAGCTCTTTGTGGAGCCAAGTGTGACATACAATTTTTGTTACATGAGATATTTCTTGTTTATAAAGTTTTCCAGTTTCTTTTTCTGCCAAAAAGAAATGGCAGAAAATATCTGCAAATGAAAATTGTAACTTAAAGACAGCATCTTCTGGGTTCTAGGAAAGCTAGCACGATTTTAAGGAGAATACCAAGGAAATCATATGAAATACTCCACAAATGAGAGGTAAATGCCAATGTTATTGCTGTTTCTTGAACCTTTCAGAGAGCAAGGAGCAGGGACTGGTGCAGGAGGGAGTTTCTCAGGATTCTCAAATTAAATTTCCGAGTTGTCCATTATGGAATTTATTTCATAGTTAAAGTGTGCAAGCTCAGTTAACTAATCGAATTTTTGATTCTCACGCCAGAGTATTTGGTGGGTGATAGAGCATAACAGTGTTGTTTTATTATTATTAACCTGAAAGTAAGTCATTTTTTGATAACATCCAAGGTAACTGATTAGCTTCAGGTCAAAGCTGACAAGCATGAAAACAAAGCTTTATTTGGGTAAATCAAATTATTGTAGTATTAGGACAGAAAAATGGCAACAAAGGAATGGAGAACAAAAGATTAAGATAAAAACAGTAATGCCAATTGTAATGATTGTATCACTTTAGATTTTCCACCTTTGACATACTTTTGAAAAATGATGCTGTCCTTTGTAACTTCCTCAGGTTAAAAAGCCCTTAAAAATAGTTTAAAATATAAGAATTACACTATCCAAAAAAGTAGCACTGACAGCAACTTTCTAGTGAATTTAATTTGGGTGGAAAAACTAAATAATTGTGCTTCCAAATACATCTAAGTCCAGATAATTTTTCGAACCTCCCTCCGCTTTTTGAAAAACAGCTCTATTGAGATCTAATTCACATACCATACAGTTCACTCATTTAGAATATACAATTCAAGGTATTTTAGTGTATTCACAGGATTGTGCCAATATAACTGCAATCTAACATAAAATATTTTCATCTCCTCCCCCACCACAGAGACTGCCCCCACCACCCCAAAGCTCCCAGTAGCAGTCACTCCCATTCTCTCCTTTCCACACCAACATACTTTGTCTTTATAGATTTGCCCATACTGGACATTTCAGATAAGTAGATTCATATACTATGAAGTCTATGTACCCTTGGGTACAAGTATTTTATGCTCAACGCTCACTTTGCTTGCATAGATAATGCCAAACCCTGCTTGACATATTTGTCCTTGTGTTAGTATGAAAATTTGCTCTTCACCTTGAGGAAAATAAAATTCTAACTGAAAGTTTTCTGCTCATTGTGAACTGTTTTCCCTGAACTGTGCACTCACTTCCTCTCTAAGCAGCACCGTAGGAGTGAAGAGTAATATCGTTCGTCTCCTTATGTGAACCATTTAGAAGAAAAGGAGCTGGAAAACAGGAGAAAATGGTTGTAGTTGTAGATAGGCAAATTAATAAAGTTAGCCAACTTAATCTATA
Source organism: Enhydra lutris kenyoni (assembly GCF_002288905.1). NCBI lineage: Eukaryota > Metazoa > Chordata > Mammalia > Carnivora > Mustelidae > Enhydra > Enhydra lutris. Next base: position 28,122,258 of record NW_019154101.1, on the reverse strand, counting down.
ATAAATAATCTATATTCAAGTGCGGTATTAGGATTTACGGACTTTGGATCCGGAGCAAGTTGGATGATATTTTTTCTTTTTTTGTTGATTCTGCTAACTGTAAATTCTTGGATGCTTGCTTGCTATTGTAATTCCTACGTTCCCCAGAATATTCATCTTACACATTACAAAGTTCTCTCTTCCATTTGGTAAGCAGTGCTTCTTTTTTTTTTTTTTTTAAGATTTTATTTATTTCTTTGCAGAGACAGATCACAAGTAGGCAGAGAGGCAGGCAGAGAGAGAGGAGGAAGCAGGCTCCCTTCCGAGCAGAGAGCCCGATGCGGGGTTCGATCCCACGACCCTGAGATCATGACCTGAGCCGAAGGCAGAGGCTTTAACCCACTGGGCCACCCAGGCACCCCTAAGCAGTGCTTCTTTAGTCTTTTTTTGGTTTGGTTCCCTCCGTAGGCATTTGATTTCTGTAACTGCAGGCTCATTTGCATTTTTTAAGACATAGGTAGGACACTTATGGTGTTCTGCTGGGCAGGTGTGATGAACCTGGCTCCAACTGTATTTTAAAACATTTATTGTTTCCAAAGTAGAACTCTAAGGAGAGCAGATGGTATGATAGTAGAGAAAATGGACAGCTGTTAGCTCTTAAAATGTTCTCTGCAAAAAAGGGTCATACATTCACTGAACAGATATTGATTGATTACCTGTCAACAGTGCTGGTATTTTGATGTTGATGAGTTTCTTCTCTGTTTGTGTGTGTGTTTTAATGTAGCTAAGAATTTACATTCTCTCCATTAAAATAGATAAAATACTGCTCAAGCTTGGGCCACTTTTGAATTGTGGCATCATTTGAGAGAGATTGAACTTGTGTAATGTATTTAAATAAAATTTCCAAGCATAAGTATAAATATCTTTTTGCTTTAAGATATTATTTATTATGTAGATTTACTCTATAGTCTCACCTAGCACCTCCTAAAATTCCTGAGACTTTGGAACCCACCAATTACGTGGAAAATAATCTGTAGTACACAACACTTTACTGACTTTGAAATGCAGTCATTTCTGTTGAGATACCTTATAACTAACCTAGTTCCAACTGATTAAGGTTTACATTGTACAGAGTGAATTACAGAGCCAGTGGTTATTACTACATAGATACTAATAGCGAATAATCGTAGAAAATTCAGAAAAAGAAAGTCCACTTCGGCAGCATAGCACCACCTTTGTAAAAATCTCAAAGTGTATGTTTCAAAGGAAATAAAGTAGAGCTCATTCAATTTGCAAGAGGGAATTTTAAAGAGACAGATTCCAGTTATTGAGGCTCAGCTATGGCAGTAGGGTTAAAAAATCATAATCCCCATAAAAATACCATTGACTCTTTTATAACCTCAGCAGCCACAATCCAAGATTATACTTTATTTGAAAGAAAATACAGATTTTCCTGAGCTGTGTGAGGTTTAGAGTTAATGCAACGAGAGTCAACAGGACTTCAGGGCTTTCCAATTCCCTTTCTCTTCCGCATCATTTTGATTAAATGCATCTATGTTTGAAACCCACATACAAGCTCTATCCTTTACCTTGAAGACCCTTTTAAAAAATGAGTGTAACCAAGAAGTGGCTTTGGAGTTAGGTGAGGTTAGTGATCTGAGAATGGGGTTCTAGACATGGCAGCATGAACCTCTGAGGTATGGAGTCCAGATGAAGATACTCCATTCAGTTGATATCCCATTGGCCACAGCTTTGGACTCCCTTTTCTTGCTTTAGCACTTCCAAAGAGATCCTGCCAAGTGAACGGAGTTCATTCTCCCCTGAACTCTGGAAATGCTTCCCTCCATGTGTGTTCCTGCACAGGACAAAAAAATATTTGGGCGCTCAATACTGTAGGAGGGTACTTCAGGGCAACGGAGAACATTTAAACTATTTGATGTGCTTACAGGTTCTAAGCATAGGATCCTTTTTTTTTTTCTTTTGTAAGATCTTATTTATTTATCAGAGAGAGAGAGAGAGAGAGAGAGCACAAGCAGGCAGAGTGACAGGCAGAAGCAGAGAGAGAAGCGGGCTCCCCACTGAGCAAGGACCGCTGATGCGGGACTCATCCCAGTACCCTGGGATCATGACCTGAGCCAAAGGCAGCAGATTAACCGACTGAGCCATCCAGGCATTCCTAGGCATAGGATTCTTCATTGCAGAATGATTCTCTGAAATTTTTCTTTGCAACAAAAGAAATGAGACCTAACTTCCTTTCATGGGAATATGCAAGCTTAGACCTTCTTATAGCTGAACATGTGTATCTTCTTAATTATACAGAGATTTTTAACTCCATGTTGCTTCCCTATTGCAAGACAAGTGGCCTCCTGACAAGCTGTCCTCAGAATAGGATACAGTAATTAATCTTATAGATATATTGACATGAGTAGCACACAGTCACCCACTAAAACCATTGTATGGACTGTGCACTGGCTTCCAATCAAACTTAAAAGACCACCTGGGTGGCTCAGGTGGTTAAGTGTCTGCCTTCATATCAGGTCATGATCTTGGGGTTCTGGGATTGAGCCCCCTGTCTGACTCCCTGTTCAGTCGGGAGTGTGCTTTGCCCTCTCCCTCTGTGCTCTCTCTAGCTCTCGCTCTCTCCCAAGTAAATAAATAAAAATAAATAAACTTATAAGATACAAAAACAGGTGAATTAATGAGAGTAATTGATGCAATAAATACAGCATAAAATCAGATACCTGTTGTCTATAGGTGAGGGAAAGAGAAATTTAGCACAGAGTTTGGCAATCTAGTTATGTCATTTATATTTCATTCTGAGGGTACTTATCATCTTGTCTTATCTAATTACACTGCAAGAATGCTAGTTACTATTATAATCTGGACAGTTAAAATCTTAGGCTACTTTATATGTTGTCAAAGCTCATGTTCTTGGAACAGGGAATGAGTGGAAAATAAACATGTATCTCACTGGGATTTCAAGTTGTTTTTATAAGTCATTTGGACATTCTCTATTGACAGATGAGAGCTGGATCTTGAAGAAAATACAGAGAAAACTCAAAGCCACTGGGGTAAATACTGATCTTTGCATTGTAGGATCCTGAGCTCTTAGAGTTTAAGAACCATACAAAGTGTCCTTTCTGTAACTTTGAGTTGAAGTATCACAGGTAGAGTGCCATTGCCTAACTAACACCCTTATTGTCCAATAAGTGTCAACAATTGCTTGAATAATTACTGTGTACCCAAATACATGACTCTATGCTTGGTGTGTGTGTGTGTGTGTGTGTGTGTGTGTGTGTGAAAGAGAGAGAGAGAAGGAGAGAAGGGGAAATAAAAGAATTTAAATGTACTACTCTCTAGTAACTAACAATACTTGGCACATAAATGCTCAAAAGAAAGATTCTTGTTGAGGATTGTTAGTATGAAATAAAAAAGAAAATTATTAAGGGGTTAATTTTGTAATGGGGGACAGAATAAATTCAGTTTTCACTATAAGTACTACATTCTTTTAGCAGTAATTTATTATACAATATCAACTAGATACAAATTAAATTTTTTTCCTCTGAGGGATGGGAGATCTCATACCTTTTGTTTTTATTAATGTCTCTGTATGTTCTGGAGCTGGGCCAGAATTGATGGTGTTTAATCAGTCACAAGTCCTTGGGACTTTAGAAACCATGATTTAAATTTTTTTAAGAGGTGTATTGCATTCATTTTGGAAAAGAATTTAAATGCAGAAAGCACAAAACAAAGAATAATCGCGAGCATGATTCAGTTCTGAATAAATTTTATAATAAGGTTATCTTTGTTAAAGATGGTTAATTGTTCAGTATCCAGTTGAGCATTTATCTCTTCCTACATATTACACATAGGATGGGAAGATTCACATCTCATTGGCAGAATAGGTATGCAAATGAATGCCTCTTAAAGCTTCTGCTACTTTGCCTGGATAGGGTTGGCATTATAATAAATAGAACAAACATTTGCTCCTTTTATTCTGCACGTTTTAAGCCGAGGAGAATATATTCAGTCAGTGGTAAGAGCTATTCGTTGTTTTATTTTAGAGGAAAGGAACATTTAAAGAACTATCTGTGTTCCTTTTGGTTATAAAATTTTTGCAATACGTACTAAAATAAGAGAAAATAAATTATTGTTGCTTATAGTTCTTTCTTATTAAGGCAAAGAACAAAGAAAAGCTAAGGAATTATTTGCTTGGTCTAACTGGGTCTTTCTGGTGAAATAAAAAATGTTGCCCTCAAAAATCATGATTCTTTTTTTATCCAAGTAATCCAAACCTTCCAGCATAAACCTGACCTATATTATCACCTAAAGCTTAAGGAAAGAAACATGCTTTTAGTTTAAAATAGTTTTTTAGTTTAAAATCATGACTTTTAGTTTAAAATAAATACTCACCACTGTGCATGCTTTTATAAATTATTCAAGTCAGCAGTTCAAAAATCTAGCTATGTACTACTGAATATTAACCGAGCATTTCAGATTAGCATGAAGCTTGTAGTTAATATTTGCAAAAACTTCTAATAATTATCAAGATGGCTTTTATTTGTTTTTTCTTGCCACTGGCCCATAGGATATACTAAAAGAAAACAGATCAGCCTCTTTCCTGATAAGAAAAGTAACCAAGAAGACCATCTGCAAAATCAGGTTGTGAGGAATTCTTTTTTTTTTAACATGCATCAAAATATGTTCATATACATTGTCTTGGGCTGATGAGATAGGTTATCTCTTATGGAAATTCAAAGATGTTTATACAAAAAGAGTGAACATAGGCATTAGTTTCTTTATCTTTGGAAAAGAAAGAAACTAGTGAAAATGGAAATTCCAGAAATGTCTGCTTCTGAGAATGAGATCCGTTTCAATTTTTCCAGCACATAACAAAACACTTAAAAAAATTTAAGCCTTTAATTTCACATACCAGGCTTGAGAAGATTCACGAGAGCAACCTGGATTTAGGGGGTTTAGACCAAGCCTTTGAAGTGTCTTAAATCTCCTTGAGACCTAAAACACTGTTTATAACCAACAGTTGCTTTGTAAAAACAATGTTGATGAGATGTTTTTTAATTTCGTTGTTAAATTTTTATAAGAATATGTGGGTTGGGAAAAGGGAGCATCTGTATTACAAGATGATTTCATAAATTTTGATTTATTGAATCTCAGAAATGGGGAACAAGATGCTTAGCAGGAAAGGGATTTATCAGTAGCTTTGTGTCCAGGAAGCAAATGAAAATATGGATAGCTGTATCAACTTCAGGTAGACCTAATAATTTCTGAATGTTAGTATAAGACAGGTAACACAGAATCTTTAATGGGTTTTTTCCTGTGGGTCTTTTTGTTATTGTCATGGAACCCAATATTTTTGGTGAACATGACCTAGACTCTTTGGAAAATACTCTATCCACTGATATATGTTTGGCCACAACTTTTTGTTTTTAAAGCAAAATGTAAATTTTATTTAAAACAGAATCTGAGAAAAAAACTAGTTTGGGAATGAGTCTGTATTAGTATTTGGAACTGCTGACAGGGAGAGTTTTTTTCCTGAGAAAAACATTTCACTATCTTGCTGTGCTGTATATGTATTTTTCACATTTGTTTTGTAACCCACTTGTTCCTGGTTATGTGTTTTTGTAACATAGTCACTTTCTGGTAAAGAGAAGGCCACAGAATGGAGGGAGATGCAATAAAGTCATCACCTTCCAAAATGTTGATTTTTTTTTTTCTCAGCTATCAATTAGTCTGTTGGTCACTTATTTCATAAAGTAGCATCTCCTAGAAAAACATGGACAGAAATTTATACCGCTGCTGAATCCCAAATAAATAAGAAAAGTTATAATTAATTTCATATTAATTTAGATCAGTAAGAGGTCCAGTAAAGAAGACAGTTCAAAATATTTAGCATTTGATGTATCATATTATTAACATATGCTGCATTCTATTAGCATATAATGCATCGATACATTTATTACAATTTTCCATGAATTATATTTATTTGTTTTTGTTCCAATCACATGTGCCCTGTAGACTTTTCAACGTTGGTTGCAGTGAGCCTCCTGCCTTTCCCCATCTTTCTTGATTCATTTCTCAGACTAACAACTTGATATTCTCCAGTATCTTGTCCTTTTGGCTAAAGCACATCACTCCTGATATAATGAATATATTTTTCCCTATTTTGACTTTAGATCTCTAAAGCTTCATTATTACAGCGTAATAATCCTAGATTTCTTAGCATTTTGAAAAAATTCCATCATACAATCAATGAGTGGCTTGAGGAAAGCTGTTATTTTAGGGGGAGGGTTGCTTTGCCCTTTTGTTTTATTTTGATCCTCACCACTGTACTCTTGAGAAATTTGGTGTATTTGTGCATATGTTGGAGAAAGTGAATTGCAATGAATCTTATCGTAAGAATTGCATTTATACTTTTTTTTTTTCAAAGAATCAGTATTTCTTAAATGAATATATGAACTAAAAAGACAGGCTACCAAAAAGTGCATTTGGTATGATGTCATTTTTCTCAAGAAGTTGCTGCTAGGGCAGCCTTCCCACCCATCTTATAGATGAGATTACTCGTCCAAATTCTCATGGTAACATGGCAACACTCGCTTCAAGAGGTCTTTTTCCAGGATCACAGGCATATGAAACATTTGCTACCAAGTCTGGCCTGCAGGTCTACACAATAGTTAAGAGACAGAATTAGTGTCTGCAGTTACAAAACAGGAGTCTTCATATAAACATTCAGATATTTAGGTTGCCTTGAAAATAACCTGGAGAACCACAGGGTATTTTTCATAAAGCAACAGGTGAATTGGAATAATGATGGCTCATTTTATGCTGCTCTCCACTCACCTCTTAGGAGCCACCGGGCCCTGCAGACCTTGGAGCATGCGCCTTCTGGGTCCTAGACAAAAATCATGAAACCACGAGGGAGGGATTCCTCACTGATGATGATTACAATCGCCAAACATCATTTTTCAGAATGCCTCAGTTTTCTTCCTTGTACTTGTAAGTCATTTGGGAATCACCACTGAAGAATGGAAAAAGCAAATGGGCCTAAACCACAGCTTGAAACACTTAGAGTCAGACTGATTAGGAAACACAGCTTGAGAATGTGGGTTTGTTGGGTCTAGACCACGCAGATGGTCAGGGAAGACAAAGCAGCAGAAGTAATAACACTGTCCATTGGACTTTCCCAAGACCAATTTTAGACAGCCGGAAAAGGTGACACAGACTTCTAAGGGTCTTTTTTCCCCAGACTCCTAAATATGCCATATTTGTTCATCCATACAGTTATTAATAAATATCCACTTTTGGTGGAACCCTGAAACAAAGCACCTCATGCGGAAAATGCATTGTTACATCTTAACCTTTGGGTTCAAACAGGATGTTTTGGTTGTGATGTCATTCCCAGACTATCCCCTTCTGAAAGCCAATGATCAAGATTGTTAGAGGTATTTACCCAAGTGCATCTCACTTAACCTTTCCAAGATGGGCATGGATTCCAATATGAACGCTAGCATCATAATTAAGGGTGGGTGTCAGAATGTTTTATGTTTATTTTTTTTAAAGATTTTATTTATTTATTTGACAGACAGAGATCACAGGCAGAGAGGCAAGCAGAGAGAGAGGAGGAAGCAGGCTCCCTGCTGAGCAGAGAGCCCAATGCGTGGCTCAATCCCAGGACCCTGGGATCATGACCTGAGCCGAAGGCAGAGGCTTTAACCCACTGAGCCACCCAGGCACCCCCAGAATGTTTTATTTGGAGACAGAGGAGAGCCATATTGTTTAAATGGAATATCAAATAAGGTACATTTTTCCCATGCCCTAAAATGTTGACACTTATACCTTGAAGACATTAAGTTTGGATTTGTTTTGAAGTTTTATTATCCATTGTCACACAGTCTAAAACTTTATATGGGCTGCAGTTAGATTCCAAAATGTTTTTGCTCATTTAATATTTTCCCAGAACAACTCTCATATCTTGGCTCTGAATGACCAAATACCTTGCTTACTGAAGATTCATCTTTGTGGCCGCATTATTTGACCCAAACTAGATGATAACCAGTTTTATTTGCAGGAAAACATTAATCTAAGCAGAAGTATTCAGAACATGTGTGTAGAATCATGGCTCCTAATACACATCTATTTCATCATTTTCACTTCTCAGCATCTCACTAAGCTGCCTCTAGCACAATTTCTTGTTAATATAAATAGGAGTGTCCTCTTCAGTCCTGCATGTCTGTTTACATAGGCTGTTGATCAATTGTACTTGGATTTTTAAAATTGTCATGGCTATTAGACTGGAAGTCAATAGCTAAAGCACATCCCATTAAATATATTTTTTTCCTGGTTTTATTCTTAATTTAATAATTGGGAAATAACTGATTCCTAAATAGTGTTTGGCTCAAAAACATACTTTTTTTTTTTTTTTAACACAATGCTTTGCTGTGGCTTTTGGCCAACGTTTATGTCTTGCATGTCATTTGTGAATGCTTTCAAATAAAAAATGTGCATACTTGCATTTATTTTTTGGCCTCATAGACAGCATAAAAGCTGTTTCCATGCTTATTCTAAGCCAGTTCTATAAAGAGATGTAATGCTGCTTAAATCTTAAACAAATCAAGGGTCCCAAACAGGGCTGTGTTATGTTATCACATCTGGTCATTCTTTGCATTTAAAGGATTATTCTCAATATTTTGCAATGTTTGCTGCTTGGACATCCAAAACGTCAATAACAGACCAAGCCCATAACAGATCACTAGGGAGAAGAGAATATGAAGAGTAAAGAATATAATTGAAATATACTCTCATTTCTTAAATTGTTTTTTAAAATTTCAGATTCATGGATTCCTCCAAGAATTAATGGAAAACAGTAGAGAGAGATGCACTTTTATTTACAAAATTTGAATGTACACTGAGGCTCATCATGCCCCTAGGCTCATAGATCACAGGTTAGAAACCCCTATGTCAAATTTATATGTTTATATTTTATATCTGATATAGAATACACGTGTATGCATTTTTGTGCTATTGAATATACATTTATTTATTATTTTAAAATTTCCTTTAAAATCTCCCCAATTAGGGCTCCTGGGTGGCTCAGTTGGTTGAGCGACTGCCTTCGGCTCAGGTCATGATCGTGGACTTCCAGGATCGAGTCCTGCATCGGGCTCCCAGCTCCTTGGGCAGTCTGCTTCTCCCTCTGATCTTCTCCTCTCTCATGCTCTCGCTCACTCATTCTCTCTCAAATAAATAAATAAAATCTTTAAAATAAATAAATAAATAAAATCTCCCCAATTAGCTAAAAGCATGGAAAACTTGGTTGTTTCTATCTATGGGAAGTTTAATTCTACAGGATGCAGGTAGATGTGCTAACACTTAGGAAACAATATTTTAATGAAATAAAAGCATGTTAAAAACAAGTAATTGACACAAAGGTAATTTATTTAACTGTGGTTGGTGAGACCACCTTACCTCATCCCTTTAACAGTTTTTGATTTCAAATGTTCATGACATGCAAGTTTTCTAGGTAAGTTTGTAAAAGGAAAAATGGATGTTAGTTCCCTTATGTTTTCAGTAACATTCAGTTCAAAATGCTTCCTTGTGATTCCTGCCATGGAGGCAGAAGAAATTTAGAAGCCTATTGTATAATTCCAAAATTATTTAGAATGTGTGATTTAGAGTGTTGTTCTTAGTTTCTAGGTATTTGGGTTTTTTGTAAGTCTTTTGTTGCTGATTTTATTTTAATTCCATTTTTATTACAAAACGTACTCTGTGTGATTTCAGTCCTTTGGACTTGAGTGTAAATTGTTTTGGTATGGCCCATTTTGGTGACTGTTTCAGGTGCACTTGAAAAAATGGCATTTTACCATTGTTATTTATAGTGTCCTATATATGTCAATTAGGTCAAGGTGGTTGATATATACTTACTAATTTTTGTCTACTCATTCTGTCACTTACTGAGCCTGGAGTGTCTAAATCCCCCAATGTAATTGTCATACTGGGTTGAATAGTGTTCCTCCTGCCAAATCCATGTCTACCCAGAATCTGTGAATGTGCCCTTATTTAAAAATAGGGCCTCTGCAGGTGTGATCAAGTTAAATAAGGTTGTACTGGGTAAGGGTGGGCCCTAATCCAATGACTGATGTCCTTATGTAACAAGGGAAGTTTGGACACAGCCACAAAGGGCAACATGTGAAGATAAAAGCAGAGTTTGGGGTTATGAAGCCACACAACAGCCACACACAGAATGCCCAAGGACTGGCAGCAATCACCAGCAACTTGAAGTAGCAAGAAAGGATCCTCCCCTAGTGTCTTCAGAGAGAATATGGCCTTGCCAACACCTTGATTTCAGACTATAGGCAATCAATTTCTGATGTTTTAAGTAAAAAAAAAAAAAAAAATGGATGTTAGGATGCTATAAGCATTCTCAGATTTCTCTGAGATACTTCAAAATTTTTAAAAAGCAAACATGTTCCATCATTTTGCTATTAACAATCAAAAACACAGTCAGATGCGTTAGCTAGCACAGTCTTACTAATATTTGTTTGTATGGTATGTATGAATGGGGTTATCTATGAAGATTTTCAACCAGATATTGGTCTGTTGCACTCCACTATAGGGTCAAGTTCAAACAGAAGTAAGAACACAAAGATGAAAACTCACCCAAATCTCCACCTAGGTCATTATTGATTAGTCAGTGATTGACTCTTATGCCAAATGCCAGGCTGTGCCCTGTACCTTTTGAGGATTCAAAACCAGAATAGAAGCAGCCCCCTTCTTGAGGTGCTCCCAGCATGGTATGGGAGAGAGACCTATAACCAGTGATCTCATAACACAGGCAATCAGTAGTCTACTCATTAAAATGTATGTGATATTTCAGAAATGCTTCCCAATTAATGTTTCCTTATCCGCTAGCCAATTTTTCTCTTCCTGCTCCTCACGCATCTTCATGGTTTAGGAAAGAGGCCAAAGCTACTCCAGAGCAGGTAAAGTTTAGATTGCATCAAGAGGGGAAAGTTGGTCTCTTCCATTTTTGGAAGGTAAAAGGGGGAGAGAATAAAGGGTACAAGATGGAACACCTGTGTCCCAGCTTTTTTCCTGGAGTAGAAATTCCAAGACCAGAGACAGCTGATCACAAAGGGCTGTGCAGGTTCTGGCTTCTACCCAGGGAGAAGTGCTGGGTGCTTGCTCTTTGAGGGGAGGGGCAGAGTAGGATGACAGTGCACCCCACTGAGGCATGAAGTCACAGAGGATGGATGAGTTGTGCCCGGGGAGCAAGGGGGCACAAACACAAAGGTGCCTGGCACAGATGCAAGACAGCCCCTTCCCCACCCAAAGCAGACCCCAAACCTAGGAGCTCTCAGCCAGTCCCCTGTGGATATGGCGCCCTCTGGAGGATAAGAGAAGAGGGGTAGCATCAGCAGAGACTCTCCTTGGCTGGAAGAGACAAAATAAAAACCATTAACACCAGGGTATTTATGTAAAAAAGACTTACTTAAACTGTGACAAGGAGAAGCTGTGAATTTTCAAGTTAGAACCTCTCCCCTATTCCTCCTTCCAACATCTCACTCACAATGTGGGAGTATATCAGGAGAAATTGAACCCACCGATCCTTACCTCTGATGTGAAGAGACCATATTTTCTTCTCAAGTGTTTGTATATCAACTGGGAGGGAAAAAACAGTTGAAGTGTTTGTCTTATATGTTTCCATTTTCCCCCACTTGTCCCTGCAGGCAAAAGCTTAAACAAAATAGAGTATATCCAGGTGTAAAATGTCTCTGAAATAGTATTTCTAACTGTGCCCTTTCTAAGGATGTATTTAAAAAGGGTGCACCTGATTTCTTGAAGTTTTGTATTTTGTTATTCGAATCATGCATCTCTGTCTCATTAAGGCCTAAGTGCCATTTCTCTCTGCCATTATTTACCTCTTTTGATGATTTGATGGCTCCTGTTACAATAAAGCAAAAGAAAATATCTGATTTGTAGTATAATTGATCACTACTACATGAAGAGTCAGCATGGAATATTCTAGAACACCAGTTTTGGCAGGACAGATTTAGGGCAGGATTCGGCACCAGATAAATTTGGGCTTCTCAGGGCACCAGCTAAGCAGGGCACCAAAAGAAGTAGGCAAAGGGGGAAGGAAATAGGTAACACAGGATCAGAAGTCTAACAAGAAAACTATTTTAGTTGCACCATATTGCAACTCTTGTATAGCTTGAAAGATAAAACCATCTTTAGAGTTTAACTTTATTTTAAGTTATACATGAAAGACATCCAGCTCTTTTTAGTGCTTATGTCTACTGCAAGTATTACCTGGCCCTGTGAAGAATAACTTTTTTTTTTTTAAGTAACAATAGGACAAGGATACTTTCCCAGCTAATTTTAAGAGGACATCTTGGATTTTTATTAGGTAAAATGAGAAGAAAAATATGAAGTTTAGTCTGTCCTTCAGGAAAGTGATGTGCGAAGGGCAGGAAAGAATCAGGAGTTACTCTCTTGCAGGCTTCTACGGTAATCTTCCTTTTCTCCTTGTGAAGGGCTACTAAACCATATTTAAGTTACATCACTGAGTTTCCAAAAAGACACGTGCTTTGAGTGAGTGTGCTTGTTTGATAGTATGTTTATGGGGGGAGGGAGGTGGTGGAGGGCAAGGGAAAGCAAGGTGAGACCCAATCTCTCAGACTAAAGTGACAGGAAAAAAATAGGTATGAGGCAAGTAACTTTCGGATAATGGAACAGCATTGTGGAGAATCACAATGCCTCCAACACCCCCAACTACAGCCAAAGGTGTAGAGTCACTACGTCTTGCTATGGAGAAGAGCAGGTTCCAGATCTGGTATGTGACCAGGATGTTGATGACTCACATTTCTTTCTTTCAGGAGACTGGGTCTTCTTTTCCCTCACAGTAGGGGTCAGAAAACATAGACACTTGTCTCATGTAATTCTTTCTCTTCTTTTGAAAAAGTTATACAGATTTAAAGATAGGTATGTGTAAAATAGACAAGAGTCTATCATCTGTCATCTATCAATTGATCGATCATCTTTATTCCTCTATCTCTACCTATTTCTGACTACATCTCTTCCTTCTCACCTGAGTATGTGTGGTTTTCCACTGCCTAGTAGGGTGCTTTGTGCAGAGTAGCACCCAACCAATGCTATATTGACTGAGTTACCTGAAAATTACCCGCAAAAGTTTGCTACCCTCTTTTTAAGGGTAATATTATGAAAACTTAAAATGTACAAAGTCACTTCAAGACAGCCAGTGGGTTAGTTGTTGATAATGCAAGGATGGCATCTAAGTGCTTCCTGGGCTGAGTGACACACCAAGTACTCCACATACGTCATGTCCCCCAATCCTCAGAAGCCTGAGAATATTAGCAAGTATTGGGCCTTTCCGTGTGATAAGCTCTGTACTAAGCACCTTGACAGCATGTACCATTTAATTTATTTTTCAAAAAACTCTTAGAAAATAGGAACTACTACCAAGTCTACCTTAAACTGAGAAAATGGAGGCTTAGGAAGTTGAAGTGATTAGCTTCAAGCCACACTGCTAGTCAGCGGTGGCCCAGGGATTCCAGAGGGAAGTCTAGTCTTCACCCCATGTTACCTTTTCCATTTTGCAGAGGAATTAGTTGAGGTTTTTTTTTTTTTTTTTTTTTTTTAGAGGTAAGTCAAATCAATGTTACTCTTCTAATCAATAACCTCCAGTAACTCACTATTTCAATTAATAAAAATCCATAGCCCGTATCATCATACAGAAGTTCTCTATTACTCTGATATCACCTCCTACTCCTTGCTGTCTCTCCACCGGCTCTAGCTGAATCTCTGATAGTCCTTCAACACTCCAGACAAGATCCCCCTGACTAAGGAAGGGCCTTTGCACTCGCAGTTTCCTCTGTTGGGAATACTTCTTCCCAGATAATCATGTGGTTCATGTGATTATCACCTGGTTCTCTAACCTCCTTAGGGCTAGTCAAGGATCACAGTGTCAGGTGATTCCTGATTATTCCCTTCCAAGTTGCCGCCTTTCCCCCGCCCCCAGTCTCAGCACTCCCCACCCTTCTTCCCTCAGGCTTTATATTTCTTCTTGGATATCTGTGTATATAGTTAGACTCATCTATTTTTTTTAATTTAATTTAATTTAATTTTTAATTTTTATTTCTTTTCAGCGTAACAGTATTCATTGTTTTTGCACCTCACCCAGTGCTCCATGCAATACGTGCCCTCCTTAATACCCACCACCTGGCTCCCCCAACTTCCCATCCTCCGCCCCTTCAAGACCCTCAGATTGTTTTTCAGAGTCCACAGTCTCTCATGGTTCACCTCCCCTTCCAATTTCCCTCAACTCCCTTCTCCTCTCCATCTCCCCATGTCCTCCATGTTATTTGTTATGCTCCACAAATAAGTGAAACCATATGATAATTGACTCTCTCTGCTTGACTTTTTTCACTCAGCATAATCTCTTCCAGTCCCATCCATGTTGCTACAAAAGTTGGGTATTCATCCTGTCTGATGGAGGCATAAGACTCCATAGTGTATATGGACCACATCTTCTTTATCCATTCAACCGTTGAAGGGCATCTTGGTTCTTTCCACAGTTTGGCGACTGTGGCCATTGCTGCTAAAAACATTGGGGTACAGATGGCCCTTCTTTTCACTACATCTGTATCGTTGGGGTAAATACCCAGTAGTGCAATTGCAGGGTCATAGGGAAGTTCTATTTTTAATTTCTTGAGGAATCTCCACACTGTTCTCCAAAGAGGCTGCACCAACTTGCATTCCCACCAACAGTGTAAGAGGGTTCCCCTTTCTCCACATCCCCTCCAACACATGTTGCTTCCTGTCTTGCTAATTTTGGCCATTCTAACTGGGGTAAGGTGGTATCTCAATGTGGTTTTAATTTGAATCTCCCTAATGGCTAGTGATGATGAACATTTTTTCATGTGCCTGATAAAGACTCATCTATTTATTAATAGTCATCTCCCCTCCCTAAAATATAGGCTTCACTGAGAGCAGGCTTTTAAAAAATTTTTTATTATTATTTCTTTTAATTGCAGCAACAGCATTTAGAATAGAACCTAGCACACTCATGGGTGCCCAGCAAGTATTCGAATGAATGGCAAGAGTCTAAGAAACTCACCCAACGTCACACATTTAGTAATAGGCAAAGTAAACCTTCATTATAAATCCAGTATTGAGTTTATCCACGTATTAAATTCATCAAGTATCTTCCTGGGCTCTTCTTCTAAGTTCCTTCGGCTTTAGTTATAATAGGTCCGGTGAATGTGAATAAACAAACCAAACAGGAAAAAGGCTGCATTTGTTACTGTCTCTTAAAGTGGGATACTTTAAAGTGAGATCAAATCAGAGGCCAGGTCAGGGAAAGGGGACACTGGTCTTTAACAGAAAGGGAGTTGACAAGTGATGAAGTAAGGAATGTGCTGATGTTTCTGGGCTGCGTGAAGGGGCAAAGTGTGGGAAGGTCCTGCATGAAGTTGGTGTTGGGTTAATTAATTAGGGTGGGATGCCTGCACATTAAGGGGAGGAAGGAACCAAGGGGATTGATTTGGAGTGGACTGGAGTCTCAAGTAGCAGTTACAAAGGCTCTTGGAGGCACAGGAAGGATGGGAGAAGTGCTGGGTACAGCTCAATTTGGCGAGTGGCCAAAGAAACATGTCAGATATTTGTGAAAACAGGCCACAGCTGCTGCACTTTACAAGCTACATGTCAGGCCTTTCCTTAGCCACCCACACCCCACCCCATCTTGTATCCTGTAATAGTCATTTTCTTCCTAGGACGACCAGTCATAATTCAGTTCTCACTTGAAGGCATAAGCTGAGGAAAGGGGATGCTTGGGCTTCGTTGCTAATGGAAAGGGCTCCCAGCATTGATGAAAACCCAATCTCCACAGAAATTGAGAATTTAAATGTTAGTGTATTGAGGTCCCGACTATTTTGCTCCCAGGATAATTTTTAAATGTGGTTACTCTTCTTTAATCTCATGCTATCTAGACTTGTCATTTCTAAGACTTCTAGAATCCTTAAAGCTCTTTTTCACTCTCTTCCACTTCAAAATGCATTTGTCTATTTTGTCTATTTCTCCATCCTAGAGAAAAGATTCTAGATAGTTCAAGGTAAAACAGATAAATGTATACACACATACATATACACTGGACAGTTTCAACACAGAAAGGACAAAAACATTTAAAGCTCATACATATTGTTACCAAATAATAAAATTTGGCTTTACTGCTTGGTAGCATTTCTCCTCTCTCCCTTCTTCTTCCCCCTCAAAACGTGGACAGGGTTTGATTCTAGGCTCTGACACTTCCTAGCTGTGTAACCGTATCCAAATATTTGAGCCTTTATGCTCCATAATTAGCCTCATTTGTAAAATGAAGCTAAAACTAATTCTTAACTAAACAGGCTTTAGCAATATTTAATCAGGGAAATATAGATCACATTTATAAGAGTATTAAATGTGAAATATTGCTATTATTTATAGGCACTGTAAATTCTTAAATGATCTTTGTGGTCTCTTACCCTGTTATGTATAGCATGTAGAAATGAACCCATACAGAGGTATCAAAGTACTTCTTATGTTGAGGAAAAGAAAATATAATTATAGCTCTAGCCAACTGATATTTCTTTTTTTAAAGATTATTTTATTTTATTATTTTTTTTCAGTGTTCCAAAATTCATTGTCTATGCACCACACCCAGTGCTCCAAGCAATACATGCCCTCCTTAATACCCACCACCAGGCTCACCCAACCCCCCACCCCCTCCTCTCCAAAACCCTCAGTTTGTTTCTCAGAGTCCATAGTCCCTCAGGGTTTTTCTCCCCCTCTGATTTCCCCCACTTCTCCTCTCCATCTTCCAATGTCCTCCGTGTTATTCCTTATGTGAATTGTTATTTCTTGTTCTTGATGAAATTTGTAAGTGTACATGGCATATAGGAATCTCTTCTATTTAGGGAAATAAAAGTTAATATAAAGTAAGGGCAGGTTCAACATTCAGAAGTGAATTCTATTAATTTTGCCCATTATCAGCTTGTCTTTATGACCCTGTTCAAATGCTGAGTGAAGTTGTTTCTTTGAATAGCACTCATTTGCATGCTGACATGATATAAAACATAGAATACAAGAACCTTTCACTCTTTAGAAGAGGGAGGCTGATGGTTTACTAAGCACATCTGCTTAGAATGAAGGTTTTACTCCAACTCACTTTCTTCCTTGAATTTCTTTTAACATGAGTTGATCCCTAGCTTATGAGGGTATTGTAAAGCATGGAAAAAGATTGCAAAAAATGCTGAAGCCAAATGAAATCCTTTATAAATTATTGATGAATACATTTACCTCATTGCTAATTTTGAACACTTAATTGTTTGACCAGTTTTTCTGTGGTCGCTTGATCATTTAAACCAAAGGATATTATTGAGCTCTAACAAGGTGCTGGGCATGGTTTTAGGGGCTAGCTACGAAGGTCAGATGAGACAAGTCTCTCCTCAATAGAAAGCCTTGTGTAATAGGGGAGATACAGATTACCTTCATCTAATTATTATTCTCATGGGAATGGTATGTTATCAGTACCAACCTATTTTTAGGATGATACTAAAAAGAGAAGCATTCTACTAAAAGTATGGGGCATGGGTGGCCTTGAAGCCAGAATAGAGGTAACGAAGTCTGAACTCAAGTAATAACCGAATAGTACTTGGTATTTCTAATTCGTGCAAATAGCCTAGTGAAGCAAGAGTATAGGTTGAGGGTGGAGACTGTCATCATATGTGGCTGGGAAAGGAAACAAGTCTTAAGCTAGGCAATGACAATGAAAAGAGAGAGAGAGAGAAGTTTTGTTGGACACATTTTTGAGGCATGACTGAAGATTTCATGGCTAATGGCTTCATGGATTTAGGGGACCAGGAATTGGAGATAACGTGGCTTGAGTTTTTGACATTCATTGAGACAGGGGACAAAACACAAATTTGTTTTTGTTTGACAAGAATGTATGCATTGATAATTCAGACTGAGATGTTTTGAGTTTGATTATTTTGTCACCATCCAATCAAAAATACCTCTGTCCTACTCTGTCTGGTGTTCAGATGGTCACACCATAACCTGTAGTTGTCCTGTGTCATGCATCCCACGGTTTCTTTGACTCATTTTCCATCTGCTATAGGATGTCTTCTGAACTCTTGGTTTTTAGCTCTAGTGACAAGTAACGGAATTGATTAGTGCTAACCCAAATAAAACAAAAACAGCTCTTTCCACAATTCAAATAAGACACAGATCAAGAAAATGTTATCTGTTCCCCTGGGTACAGTATTCCAGGTGACTATTTTGGGTCTTGCAAATATCTAAATCCTCAATGGGACACAAGAATTAGCAAAGGAAAGTAAACAGGCCATTTTAGCACACCAGAAAACTTCTCTCAAGTCACAGATACATTCCTGTTCATGAAAGTTAAACACAAGTCAATAAAGATTAACTAAACAGTTGGAAATACTACTAAATAAAAGCTGAGACTTTAAAGAATATGCACGTTGCCAGGGGTTTGGCAAGAAGCTCCTGCACGTTTCTTTCTGCTCTGTTTCTTAATACAGTTTCTTTAAAAATCAGCTCTGGCAGATGCACCAGATCCTCTGTTAATGGATTATTAAGAACCTGGGCTGTGTACACAATTTGTTTCTTAAACTCAAAACCCCAATTCGTATTGCTGACAGATAAGCTTTTTTTTTTTTCCTAGTTGAAAATCATTTTTGAAATTATAGTATACAATGCAAACATATAAAAGTAACATATATCAAACAAGGGCTTATTTCAAGAGTCTTTGAAACAAATGAAGGCAAATCTTTTTTTGGTTTGTCAGTTTGTATTCAGATGTCAGGCTAAGTATTTTAAGTATATATAATTGTGACTAGTGCATAATTTTAGAGGATAAGCATCTCATTTGTAGGCCCAACAGATCAATGAATTTCTAAAAATTTCAATTAACATCTTCTTTCTGGTCCTGTTGTAATAGTGTGTGTGTGTTTGTGTGTGTGTGTGTGTTTTGTCAGGATGAGGATAGAAAATGAAACTCAAACTAATCGATTCTGTTCCTTGGATGTAGCTTCACTATAAAGGTAGACCAAGTTGAGAAGATTTAAATTACTCCACAAACTGGAATTAAGTTTCAAATGATATGTGCATGTAGAAGTATTTATACCAGTTCTTTTAATTATTATTTATAATTGAAAAATGATTTAAATCATGGGAACCATGCATATTTCAAATGTTGGGATGTCTTTATTGGCGAGGAAGAAATATAGACTACTTTGATCATATGCTTTTTTTTTTTTAAAGATTTGATTTATTTATTTGACAGACAGAGATCACAAGTAGGCAGAGAGGCAGGTGGGGGCGGGGTGGGGGGGAAGCAGGCTCCCTGCTGAGCAGAGAACCCAATGTGGGGCTCCATCCCAGGACCCTGAGATCATGACCTGAGCTGAAGGCAGAGGCTTAACCCACTGAGCCCCCAGGCGCCCAGATCATATGCTTTTTTTTAAGTGAGATCTATTTACGGTTTAAAATATCTGTCTAAAAACTCTTTTATTTTTGGTTTCCAAAAGAATCGAGCCAGCGTTGTTGTTTCCTCTATTTACAATAGTGATGGATCCTCTCTAGCATAATCAGTTTTCTTACTCCTCTTCTTTTTTAACATTAAATATAAGAATTTAACAACTTCCAGAAAAAAACAAGAACATTTTTTTTAATCCTTAAAGACTATATTTAAAAAAAATTTTTTTAGTACCCGAGGAGTTAATTTAAAAGTAGATTTGAAAAGTTTTCCAGATTTGACCAATACTCTTATGTCCAAGTTCCTGTTAGTTTTTAATAATTTCATTTTTAATTATTTAAAGATTTGAACCACATTAGCACAGACCATAGGAATAGTAAAATTAGTTATTTGATCTTGGTTGAAAATTGTCATATTATTTTAAGTTGATTAATTCAGTTTTATTTTTTCCTCAGTTAATGTTACTATGCAGAACCAATGCTAAATCAATTGTCAACAAATGGAATTTTCCCTCAGAGGTTCAACCTCTATCTCATCATAGCCAAAGATCTAATGTAGTTCCTTAATAACTGGAGTTCCCCACTTCAGAGCCCTCTTCCCTGGTTCTGGAGTTTTCTTACTTTTCCCTGTTAAGACTTTTTTTTTTCCTTATTTTTCTCTTGGTCCTGAATATTATTTCCAAACTATCATTAAAACATTGGTGACCAAAATGGCTTAATAATTTATACTTTCCAGGTACATCTTTCTTCACCACTAAATCAGAGTAATGCAAGGGGAAAAACTCAGGTATGCTTTTTTCAAAGGGAGCTTTTTCAGTACTGTTTTTTTTTTTTTTTTTTTCCTTTAAGTAGGTTCCATGCCCAGAGTGGAGCCCAACACTGGGCTTGAACTCAAAACACTAATATCAAGACCTGAGCTGAAATCAAGAGTTGAATACTCAATGACTGAGCCACCCAGGTGCCCCTTAGTACTTTTCTAAATTATACATGTAGGATCTGCTTGCCTATTTTTGATATTGTATTTGTATAATGATCTTATGATGCATTTTATGGGTCAGAGATTGAACCCATACAGGAAAGCTAACTTTATAGACATTGTCATGTTCTAGCGCAGGGATGCTCAACCAGAAGTGATATCCCTACCCCACACCCCTGCCCCAGGCATGTTTGGCAATGTCTGGAGACATTTTTCATTGTCACAACTGGGGAGATGCTACTGGCATCTAGTGGACAGAAACCAAGAATGCTGCTCAGCATCCTATAATACGAAAGGACAGCTTCATGGAACAAAGAGCTACTCAGCCACAAATGTGAATAGTGTCAAGGTTGAGAAACACTTTTCTAGGGTAATGTCAGCCTGGGAGGCAGATAATTAATCTGGCTGAAAGGCTTTACTTTTTAGTCTGGTGTCAGAGGTGAAATAAATTTTGATTTTCTACCAAAGTGGTACAACCAAACTGAAAGGGTGTACTAGTTTTTTGCCTTGGTAGTGATAAAGGATTAAAATATATATGCTTTCAAATTTAGGTTTAAATTAAGCCCTCTGTAATAAATCAAATAGTAAACTCTACAGTGTTGCCTTGATCATTAATATTATAGCTTTAGAAGTAATGCTTTTTTTTTCTGTGTGTCTTATTTTCCTCTGCAGATTCTTTTTATTTTTTTTCTAATTTGAGACAAATAACTCATCAAGTCTTTTGAGTTGGTGTGACTGTGTAGTATTTATTAATGTTTACCATATTTTTTCCCACACTTTTAAGTTACATCTTTTTTTATGTTTGAGTTCCTCAAATCTTTCCATCGTTTATGTCATTCATTAATTTATTCATTAAATGTTTATTAAGTGCCAACTGTCCAGGCATTGTTCCATATGTTATTGTCCTACAATAATGAACAAAAAAGACAAAAATCCATACAGCCAGGGAGTGTATAGTCTAGTGGAGTGAAATAATGGAGTGAAATAATAGTGGAGTGAAAAAATAAAGGCACCAAAAAATCACATAGATATGAATGCTATAGACATAAGTAAAGTGATAAAGGAGAGAAGGAGAGCCATGGTGAGGGGTTGAGGATGAAATTCTAAGTCAGTTGGCCAGGTACAGACTCACTGAGAAAGTGACATTTGAGCAAATACCTGAAGAAGAGGAGGTAGTGAGCCATGTGGATATCTGGGAGAAATGTGTTCCAGGAAGAGGAAACCACAAGTGCAAGGTCCTGAGGCTGGAATGTACTTGGCATATTTGAAAGCAGCAGAGTCCATGTGGCTGGAAGAGAGTAAAGCAGAGATGAGGAAGAAGGCAATGGAGTCGGAGAAGCAATGGATGGGAAAATCAAGTTTTGGGAAGTTTCAGAAGGTTGTTCAAAAGATTTTGACTTTTACTCTGAGTGAGATGGGAAGCCATTGGAGGGTTTTGAGCAGAAGCATGACAAAATTTGACTTGTGTTTTAAAATGGACACTTTTGGACACTACGTGAAGAATAGACTAGAAAGACAAGGGCAAAAGCAAGGAGACCAATAAGGAACCTAGAAATGATGGTTTGGACCAGAATGCTAGCACTGGTTGGTAGCTTATTGATTTATTAATTTACTGATGACTAGATTTATAAAAAAGAGAAGAGCCAAAAGTTTTAGCTAGATTAACTAGAGGACTGGTGTAGTAGATTGTTCTTCTGTTTAGCAAATATTTCAGTTTCCTTCAATGTAGAGTCCCTTCCTGTGGGAGAATACTACACATCTGTCTGCTTGAAACAGGGAGGCCATGTGACTTGTTTAATCAGTAATAAGTAAGCAGAGGAGAAGTGAGTTGGGGGAAATTGGAGGGGGAGACGAACCATGAGAGACTGTGGACTCTGAGAAACAAACTGAGGGTTTTGGAGGGGAGGGGGGTGAGGGGTTGGGAGGGCCTGGTGGTGGGTATTAAGGAGGGCACGTATTGCATGGAGCACTGGGTGTGGTACATAAACAATGAATCTTGGAATACTGAACAAATAAAATAAAATTTAAAAAAATAAATAAGCAGGGCTTTAAGAGCTAGCATTTGGCTTACCATGTCACATTTTCTTCAGCTACAAACCTAGCAATGCTCCAGCTAAAGGCTACTCTCTTAGTTTGGCTCCTGGAGCAGACGCATCGTAGCTTATAACTGAAGAGATATAGTGATGATATGTGGCAAGGAACAAACCTTTGTTGTTGGAGGCCAGTAAAATGTTCAGTTTGCAACATCACCCAGCTTAACCTGATTAATAGAAATACAGTTGGTATTCACCAAAATCAAATGAAAACACCTGCTAGAAATGCAGGTTTTAGGTATATTTGGAGTGACCAGGAGTTCAGTTTTGATGAGTGAGATTCGAGATGTTTATTAGATAGCCAAGGGAATGGTTAAGTAGCTAGTTGGATATAAGGGGCTGAAGTTCAAGAAAGAAGTACAGGCTAAGGATCTGCATTTGCGAGTCAACAGCCTAAGATTGAACAGGACTACCAGAGAGGTGAATGGATAGGTAAGAAGTCCAGGAACTCAGTATTCCCACCACTAACAAATGAGACTAAGAAGTATAGATAGCAAGGTAGGAAGATAACCAGGATGTGAGGTGTACTGGAACAAACAGAACAAAGTATCACAAGAATGATCATCTGTGTCCTAGGGTACTGATAAGTCAAGTGGGGTCAGGACTAGGAATTGACTTTGGGATGCAACAATGTGGAAATCACTGATGATCTTACCACAAGCAGCTTAGGTAGAGTGGTCTGGAGAAAGCTTGAATGAGAGGGTTCAGGAGACATTGGTAGGAAAAGAATGAGTCAGCAAGGATAGACAACTCTTTCACCCACCCCCATTTATTTATTTATTTATTTTTATTTTTTATAAACATATAATATATTTTTATCCCCAGGGGTACAGGTCTATGAATCACCAGGTTTACACACTTCACAACACTCACCATAGCACATACCCTCCCCAATGTCCATAACCCCCCCCTTCTCCCAACCCCCCTCCCCCCAGCAAGGGTAGACAACTCTTTTGACAAGCTTTCCTGTAAAGAGGAGTGGAGACATGATGAAAAGTGAAATGGGGTTGAAAAAATTCTTGGTGTTTCATTTTATTTTGTAAAATGGATGAAATAACAGCATACTGATATGCTGATGGGAATGATACACTATGGAGGGAAACAATTGATGGGCCGAAGAAAGAGAGGAGAATAGCTAGAAAGATGCCTTTTGCTAGCTGAGAAGGGATTGAGTGCAGTACACAAATGGGGATGTTGATTGTGACAAGAACACATACAGTTCATTTATAGGAACAGGATGGAAAGAAGGCAGGTGGGTACAGATGAAGGGCCATGGGTAGAGGTGGGTGGAGTGAGAACTTGGTGCTTCTGATTGTTTCTGATTGTTTCTGTTTCTCATTAAAATTGGAAGCAAGGGCATCCATTGAAAATAAGGATGTGTAAAGAGCTGTTGGAGATTTGACATGGTTGTATATCTTTCTCCATCCATGTTCGGCAGGATGTGGGGTAAGTATGGAGGGCTGGAAAAATGCATTTAGCTATGGTGTGAGGTTGTCCTACAAATCCAACAAAACAAAGGTGGATAAAGAGTTTAAGAGTATATTGAGGGGTGTAACTACAAGGACTAACCATGGACTTTCGGAAGGGAAGTGAGGAGTGAGACAGTGAAGAGGTATTCTTATACATGCATTGTTGAAGTTGGAGACTAGGAGGAATAAAGTACAAAATAGAAGCTGCTGGTTGGAAAATGGGCTGCTTAAACTCTAGATTATAGAGAGGCTGTGATAATTGGTAATGACAGGGTCTAGGATATGTCTATGAAACTGAGCAACTGAATAAGACTTAGGACAGAATCTTGGAAGTTTTTGACTCTGAAGCTATCCCAGTTCATCCAAATTCTTCTCTTAAACATTTCCTCTCATTTAAATCCCTCAGTTAAACTCACTTCCTTTTTTCATGACTTTGATCCATGTAAATTTCAAATTATTAGAAGAGATTTCACAGTTTAGTTAAATTAACACTTGAAGCATCATGAGGAATCACTTTGGCTTACCTTAGATTATGTAGAATGAAAATACATAAAGTCACATTGAATAAGGAAAGAGTTTGTTGGGTATTACTTCAGTAACTGATATCAGTTCCTATCAAAGATGCACTAATCATTTATCAGAATCTCAATATATTAAAGTGTTAAAATTGGTTATTTGTTCAGTATTTGGCTTAATGTCACCTTTTATAAAATATTATCTTGGGATTTCATCCCTTTCAGCATCATCCACTGAATTACTGATATTCTTAAGATGTTGGCTACTATTGGGTGCCTGGGTAGCTCAGTGGGTTAATCCTCTGCCTTCAGCTCAGGTCATGATCTCAGGGTCCTGGAATCGAGCCCCGCATTGGGCTCTCTGCTTAGCAGGGAGCCTGTTTCCCTTCCTCTCTCTCTGCCTGCCTCTCTGCCTACGTGTGGTCTCTGTCTGTCAAATAAATAAATAAATAAAATCTTTAAAAAAAATAAAAAGGATGTTGGCTACTATCGTAGTCACTAACTATTATGTTGTGGAAATCAGACATTGAGACAAGAGATACCTAACTATCAAAAAGTTGAGTCTGTTGTTTATCTTAAACCCTGGAGGAAGTTCTATTTTTTACCTGACAAATCATAGAAGTGTAAGTTAACTTTGAAGAATCAGAACACCAAGTAAATTTTGAATGCTTAGAAAAAGTTGGTGGTAATTCTTTTTATTTTATTTTATTTTATTTTATTTTTTGAGAGGGGAGGGAGGGACAGAAAGAGAGGGAGAGACAGAATCCCAAGCAGGCTCCATGCCCAGCATGAGCCCGATATGGGACTCAGTCTCATGACCTTGAGATCATGACACTGAGGTCGTGACCCAAGTTGAAATTAAGAGTCAGATGCTTAACCTACTGAGCCAACCAGGCGCTCCTGATGGTAACCTTTTGACCACATTCACCCATTTCTCTTCCCCTCTACCCCTGTCTCTGGCAACCACCAAACTGTTTTCTGTTTCTATGAGTTCAGTCTTTTTCAGATTCCACATATAAGTGAGATTACTTTTGCTTTTCTCTGTCTGACTTATTTTACTTAGCATAATGCCAAGGTCCATCCATCTTGTTACAAATGGCAAGATTTCTTTCTTTTTATTGATGAGTACTATTCCATTATATATCTATATATATATCTATCTCTGTCTCTATCTCTATCTGTATCTATCTCTATCTATCCCTCTCTCTCTATATATATATCACACACCACATCTTTGTTCATTCATCTGTTGATGGACACTTAGGTGTCTCCATGTCTTGGCTATCATAAGTAAGGTTGCATGAACATGTGTGTGGAAAACTTTTCAAGACAGTAGTTCCAGAGGTGGCATTGCTAAATCGTATGATAGTTTTATTTTTAATATTTTGAGGAAACTCTTTTTTTAATATTTGATGTTTTCCATAGTGGCTGAACAGATTTACATTCCATGGGCTGTTGTTTTCATTCACTAGGTTTTTAGCCATTTGTTTTGGTTTTCCATAGCTATGACATTAGTTCAGTCTTATGTTAGTAAGTAAAGCCCAAACAGTGGTTCTAAATGAGGTTGAGGGTGGAGGAGTTGTGGAATCAGCCTGGGGAGGTTTTCCAAACTGCACATTCCTAGCTCCATTATCTCTGCAGGGATGCAGATATTTTCCTACAAACTCCCATTTCAGAATCACTTATCTAGAGCACATCCGCAAGTTTTTCTTTGCTTCCAATTGGCAAAATTTAAACCAATACTTAAAAACTAACATTTTTGTGAAGTGAAAAACTATATGGAGCATTAGAATGTAGTAGAAAGGAGGTAATATTAAAAAAAAATACTTTGGACCTTAGAGTTTCACAATCTTTTAGTTTAACAGTATTTTGAATCTTAGTTCAACAATCCCAGTCAAAAATAAAAAATAAAAAACCTTAAAAAAAATCCCAGTCTTATATATCCATAAGCAACTGTTTTTTCTTTTCCTAGAATTACTTCTTTAGGCATAAGGAGGGTGTGTGTGTGGGGGAAGATACTGTGCCATGCATCTGTCAAACAGCTATTTTTCCTGCTACTATCACACTTTCAGTAATATTCATTAAATATCATAGCACATGTGTTGTTGTGCTAGGCACTATGTGCTCTTGCCAATGGCACAATACAATTATCTCCCGTTTCCATCACAAGCTTTTCCAGTTCTCTGTGGGAGGAACCAGTGTCTTCTTTTTCACTCTCTTGGTGGGTGGTCTGTTGATTTGGGCTGACACTGTGCAGTATGTACTCATTTGGCTAAGCTGTAATTACACCAAGAGTGTGGCATTTCTTGCTTTGTCTACAGTAAGATTTAGTGATACAGGAGATGAAGAACTGATCACATATATCTCAAATATTTGATGCAGGAGTAATATGTTGGGGACAGAGAAACTCTATGAATAAAAACCATCTGAACAAAAACAAAAACAAAACAAAGCAAAAACCAAAAGGAAAGAGCTCAGGGGTATATGTAATAAGGAAATGACTAGCTCAGATGTGTAGCAGCAGCACTGCAGATTTTGAAATTGAGAAAGAAATTATATATCACATTTTATTATTAGTTCTCCAACTAGAGAGGACTCTGAGCTCAGGATATAAATATTAGACCTGTCTGTGTCTGGAGCATGACTGAAGATGGTGCTCTGTGCAAAGTATATGTTCAGGAACTGTGTATTAATATACTGACAGATTAATTTTAAAAAGTAGACTTTTGTGCTTGGGTGATATTGGAAGTTAATTTCAATTTAACATTGAGTATGACTTTGATGTTTTAAAACTTATTTGTGAAACCTACATTTAATTGTACACAGCCTTGTATTCTTTGTTAGTTATTACCGATTTCAAAAGTTTGGAATTTATTATTATGGTGTTTAGCACAGACTAGTTGCTCAGTAAATAATAGATGAATCAAAGAAATCCAAGAGAAAAAGGAAGCTATAGATATGACATTCCCCCCCCACCCCCACCACCGCTTAAGCCTTAAGCCTCAGTAATGGATTTGACTGAGCGACTATGACGGGAATAGTGAGCTACCTACCAAGGCCCAGGCCCACCTCTGCTTTAATAAAAGGAGGATAGCCAAACAATGCCCAGATGTCACTTACACTTCTCCCTTGTCTTTTGAGCAGGAGTGACTTGTTTCAATTTGGAGTGAGATTTTTCAGAAAGGTGTGTGTGTGGGGTTCTCTACATTCTCCTTCAGATTCTACTAGTTGAATAGAGATGTTGATGTGTCTTTCGAGGAGAGAAGAGCCACACAATAGACAGGGGAGAGAGCTCCACTAGCATGGATATTAGCCCTGGATTGTGCAAGTAGGAAATAAATTTCCATTTCTTTGCATTAATTAAAATTTTCAGACCTATTCTTCCCAGTAGTTTAGCTTATCTTAACCAAGGCAGTTTTTAAATTTGATTATATATTTACAGATAAAAAACTTCATGACTCAACCAATAAAATACTAATCAATGCTTGAAGTAGATTCAGATATATATTAGGTGATACATAAGGATAAAAAAATGAAGGGTATTATGATTACTTTCAAAGAAGGGAGACATTTTTAAGCATAGGATTTGGGGAGCAAACATACAGGACAGAGACTACATATCACACAAAGATCTGGATTTCTGGGTGTTCTAAGATGACCTGAGTTTCGGTCTTGATTTTGCCATTCTGGTAGCTGTGTGATCTCAGGAGCCTGGGCTTTGGATTGCCATCATCATACAAAGAGGTTTAGACTACAGCTACTTCGAAGGAAGCTATATTTAGAGAAGAGATCCCATTTTTAAAGTAAGAGTTGCTGTAGTTTCTTGACCAATTTAAGAATGTAATCAGCTTTTAGTTAGTCCTATCATAGCCTGCCTCTGTTGCTATATACAATATTCATTCTTTGTGAATTGCAAGTAGTATTTCATTAGATTTTCTCCAAACTATTACTTATTAGTTTCTGTCAGCCTCTTGCTTTAGAATATTTTTTTTTACTTTTCAAAATTAGTACTACATGGAATAAGTCTATTTTTTCTATATTTAGTAGTATAATGAATAAATGAACTTATTTGTATTCAATAGTAATTGAATAAATTTAATAATATTTAGTAGCATATTGGATAAATCTGTTTTCCCCACATCTAGGTCTAGGTCATAATGTCTTTCCTATAAAATGAATATGCTGGATTATTTACTCTCTAAGGTTCTTTTCTAAAAATGGTATGTATTCTCATAGGAGGAAGTTGGCCTAAGTTCACTAAGGGGAAACACTGGGCAAAGAAGAGGTGAACAAGCTGGTCAGCATCAAGGCGGTCATAGGCAGGGAGGATTTGTTTTCACTGGGGAGTTCCTATTTATCCAGTAGCAACACTTTTTGGATTTCATATTCAAATCCAACACCTTTTGGATTTCATATTCGTGGTCAGTTTTTCTCTCTGCAGCTTCCCTGTTCCACTACATCACGCTGGCATCTTCCTACTAGGGAATACTTTAACCCTATCCAAGTTCCTGACAAATCTTTACTTCTCTCCGTGGGTAGGCATTGACAAGGCCCAACAGGCAGGGGGGCTGTATGCAGTACCTCACTTCTCCAGTAGGGGCGCTGGCCACACTATGTTTGGTTTAACTGCAATTCCCTTTGGGTTTAAGGTTCCGCTTGTGAAATGTAATTTTTGCATGAAATCTCTCCTTAAACACATTTTTATTTTATTTTAAATCCTTACTGTGTTTTATTTAATACATATATTTTATATACAACACTCTTACAGTAGTTAGCAGTTTTCATATAAACCAAATAGTACTTAAGGCTCTGAAGTTCTTAATTATGGAGCAAAGCATTTGATTCAAGACATAGACCCTTCCGGAGGTGCCTGGGTGGCTCACTCAGTTGGGCGACAGACCCTTGGTTTCAGCTCAGGTCATTGTCTCAGGTCCTGGGATAGAGCCCTGAGTCAGGCTCCATGCTTAGCAGGGAGTCTGCTTGACGGTTCTCTCTCTCCCTCTCTCTGTCCCTCTGCCTGTTTTCCACTCACGTTATCTCTCTCAAATAAATAAATTTAAATCTATCTATCTATCTATCTATACCCATCCAAATAAAGTTCCTAATTCTTAAGAGCTACCATCATCTTTGCCCAAGAATTTGTTGTTGCCCTGACTGGCCTGACTGGCCTGACTCTGCCAGTAACCATCTATATTTGCCCATTTTTAAAAGGTATTTATATTTAACATGTTATGAATGAAGCATTTTCCCTTCTCCTTGTAGCACGAGGGAAGTCCTGACATTACAATAGCGTTACCCATTACACACATAGTCTCTGGCCCCTCTTTCTTCCTCTCTCACTGCCAATGCACTTAATATGTATACAATGGGATGTCCAGGTATCCAAGGCTCATTAAATACACAGTAAGAAGTTGAGAAGGAGAGAAAGAGCTCAAAGTCTCTGTCAATCCATCCCAGAGAAGTTAAAAGGCAAAAAGGTCAAAAGTTTCCTTGTGTATGTTTAAAATTTTTTTAAATGAAAGAAGACACTGCTTTTATGTTCTGTGTGTCCAAGTGCTAACAGGATGAGAAACACTTTTTGTTCACATTCCCTTGTAACCTTGAACTGGGAATGTTGAAGTTCTTGCTTTTCTTTTTCATTACAAACCAAAGAGAGGTCATTCCAAATTCACTTGGCAATATCCAGACAAGCTATTTCCTAATCCTCAAAATAGCTTTTTCTTTTGAGTGTTTCCCAAAAGTCTTAAAATATATTCATGAACTGTATATATACTTCATTTACTAAACTTTTGGATTAATCCTTAAGAGAAATATAAAACTTGAAGAACAAAAACTTAAATATTATAAATCTAGATGAACAGAAAAGCACATTAAAAATTATGTTTTTACTAATAAATATAAAGTAGTATAAATTCATACTGCGAAGAGAATGACACCAATACCAGGAAGTTTAATTTTGGTGGTTCCTGCTATGGTTCATAATAATGTATTAACTTTTCAACCATAAACTATTTTTATTTAAAATAAAATTACTAAGATGCAAACAAGTAACATTATTATGAAGTGATTCAAAATTGCAAGTCCTTTTCCAAGGGTTCTGTGTGGTGCATATTTTCTGCCAAGGATATGCATTCCATTTTCTGAGATAGAAAACTAATTTCTTTCCTCACAAATACCTGTTGAGTGCCAACTGGTATTGGGCTAGTATTGTGAAACAATAGTGGAAGAAATAGGCATTAATCCAATAATCACATATACACATCTATATAATCACCGGTTGTAATCTGTATTATGAGGGAAAAACATAGGGCACCCTGAAAGACCTGATTTAGGCTGAATCATAGGGAAGAAACTTGTGAAGAAGTAACCACTGAACTATGATTTGAAGAATGAATAGAAGACAAGTAGGTAGAAAGCAAGCCATGTCAGTGTGTGTGATGGTCCTGAGGTGGGAAATAGCATGGCATGTGTGAAAATATGAAAGAAAGCCAGTGTGTCCAGGGCACAGAAATTGAGGAAGGAAGTGTCTTTCAGGTAGACTGGCTATTAGTCTAGCTAAGGAAAAAGAAACATTTGAGTTATGAATTAGTTCACACTTGTAACTTCCAAAGTTTATTTCTGAGTTGGGATAAATGGTAGCTAATATTTTCTTCTGTTTACTCGTTGAATTTAAAATTAGATTTCCATTTAGTGATGAAAACTGAAAGGACTAGGGTAGACTGGAAGGAGTCACAAGGGAACTTTCTGGAGCCATGGAAATAGTCTATATCTTATTTGGGATGCTTGTTATATGGGTGTGTATGTTTAACAACTCACTGAATTAAATTTTACCTCAACTAAGGAAAAAACAGATTGTGGGCTAATATGAAAAACACATTCAGCCTTGTTTGTGGTTAAAAAAATTAAAATAAAAATAGAATTAAAAAATGAAATCTAGCTAAGGATTGTGATCTTTATGCTAAGGCTGAAGTAACTTCTTAAAGTATTTTAAACAAAGAGGTGGCAAGACCACATGGACATCTAAACAAATCACTCTTGTTTGGCTGTGAGGGATAAATTAGAGGGGAAGACGACAATGAATGAGGGAAGACCAGCTCAGGGCCTATTCAAATCTTCTGGGGGAGAATTGATAGCAGTAGTGGTGGAGAGAGAGGGAAGTAGGGAGGTCCAAGAGACTTCTAGAAGATAAAATCAAAGGAGAGATCCTAGACTTCTCACCTAGTGAAACTTAGAAGCATGGAGAAAAACCTAAATTGATGAGGCACCATCTTCTTCCCTATTGAAGGGCAGGTAGCATTTATGTGACATCAGCAAACGTGGCTGCTGAAGAAAGTAGATGAGTAATTGACCATCACGTGGTAAAAGTTTCACTCAGAAACAGGAAAGCCAAAGTTATGGCAAGATAGCAGCCAAACTAAGGTCGGCAGCAACAGCTGGGAGTTCTCTTGGGAAGGCTTGCTGAATGAAGCAACAAAGCCTGACATTCAATACTTGGTTATATATGGAGTGGCTCATGATTTCCCAGGCAGCTCTGCTCATGCCCCAAAGTAACCCAAGAAAGTGAAATCTGCTACGTCACCTGACTTACCTTTGGGGCAGTTCCATGTGTTCTCAAAATATCTCTCTTTCTAGGATGCAACAGGACAGTCAAGGTTCATCATCCTTCCCCCACTAAATGGAAGCTGCTGTTCTAGAAAGATCTTGACACGGAGAATCAGAAGACCTGGGGCTAAATGGTGGCTCCAAGCTTCTCTAGTGGTGTGCATTTTAGAGGTGGTTTCCATCATAATTAAAATGTGATTGCTAAAATCTATAACCTTGCAGAGCTGCTGTGAAGGTTTTGTATATGACAGGTACTCCACAAATGTTAGCAATAATAATCATAATAATGCTAAATAACTTTTATTATTAAAATATCCTTTCTCTCCCTCCTTTCTTTCATATAGTTTTTCTTTTTGATTTTTTTTAACTACCATAGCTTCAGGTATACCCTTATTTGACAAATGTTGCATGCTCGTTAGGTATCAGACACCATACAAGGTGATGAAGATAGAGGGGAGAAGATCCACATTGTCTTTATCCTCTAGACCTTATGCTTAAAGAGATTAAGGCTAGGTCTACTCTGTGACAGAGACTACTGCCTATTCACCAAAAATTTGAGTCCTTTTTTCCTGGACACATGGTAGATTACTTTCCCAGCCTTCCTTGCTGCTGGGTGTGGCCATGTGACCCATTAATGGAATATAAGCTTCTGTTACTTCTGGACCAAGATTTTTAAGAGGTAGATGTAATTCCTCTACTCTCTTTTCTCATTTTGCTGGTTGGTTGGATGCAGATGATAATAAAGGATTCCAGGAGAAAGGCAAAGCTGAAAGATGAAAGGTCCCTAGATCCCTGATTTGCCATGTCTTTTCCCACCCAGAAAAACTTGCCTTAGACTTTTCCTAAGCAACAATAAAAATAACAAAATAAAGTCTATTGTGTTTGAGTCATTAGGAAGTTTTGTGCTTATTTGTTGTAGCAGTTAGCTACTTTACTACATTCCTCTTCAGTTCTCATTTTCCTTCTCTATTGTAATCAATGACCTTAATACATTTTTGTTTTTGTTGTCATCAAGAAGTCATTGTATCTCAGAATATCTAAAACAAAACTTATAATCTCACCTCCAAGACATTTTTTTGACCTACCTCTCTCTAATAATGACCTCGTTACAGGCCAATATATACAAGCCTCACACAGAGGAGTTAGCTTGACCCTCTCTTTCCCTTTCTGAGATGCAGTCAGTTACCCATTTCTCTACCTTTTCCTTTATGATCCTTCTAGAATTTGACTTTTCCTTTTCAGCCCCATCAGTATCACTAAGAAAGGTGTCTCTTTCAAGAGGTGAAGGGGCTAAAATTCAAGTCATGCATCTTGGCACAACGTTGCATCCACTTGGAGGGATGGTTTTTCCATAGTTTCCATAAAAGTGTCAAAGGAAGTGTTTCCTTTCTACCCTGCCACAAGTTCTTGAGAGTGCCGGAAAGCCCTGTGACTGACACACTAATCAAGCCTCTAATGCTTCAAGCTGAGGCGATGGTGAGCATCCACAAGTTTACAACATTCTCATCAGTCTCCCCACTTCCAGTTTATCCTTCAAGCCTTTGCTTTATTAATCTTCCAAAAGTATAGATGTTAAGTATTTCTGCTTAAGAAGTTCAGTGGCTATTCCTTATCTAACAGAATGAACTTGCAGCCTGTGTATTCAAAGCCTATCATGATCTAGAATCATCTCCCTTCTCTCATCTCCCTTCTCTAGCCTTCTATTATTCTTTCCCATATTTCTCAGTGCAAACAACATTGCAAAGAACATTCCTTGTTATACTATAATGTCCTAAGGATTATGGCACATTCAGCCACACTGAGCCTATCTACTCAATGCCACCAGAGCCCTCCAAGCATTGTGACAACAAACATGTCCATACATTTTGGAGATGGGAATAGAACTGTCCTTGATTGAGAACTTCTATACCACCAACAAAAAACAATATTTATTGAGTGTTTATATCTATTATTCCCTTATTCAACCCATAAGTGTTATTTTTCTGATTTTTTAAATGAAAAAACTGGCTCTAGGAAGTGAAAAGACATAATCAAGAATACATAGCTATTGAGAGAAAGAGAATTGGCTACAAAATGTACACTTACATATTACATCCAAACTGAGCTACTTGGCATTCCCAAAAATCCTTTGTTCTACTTTGACTTTCCTCATTCTGTTGACTCTGCCTAGAACATCCCCAGATTTCTTTTAGATATCCCTTTATTTAATCATGACCTTAGATACCATCCTCTTCGGGAACTCTTCTCTGACCACACTAAACCAGGGATCATTTCTGAGTTACTATGGTGCTTTCTCCTTTGGTCAGCCAACTTCACAGTCCGTTTTGGACTGTGCATACAGCTTCTCTCCCATGTTGGATCATATACTCCCTGAGGACAGAGCAATATTTGTTTCATTGTTGCTTAAAATATCTAGCACACATGTGCCTTGCATGTGCTAAACATTCTTGAAAAAAAGGAAAGAAAAGAAAAGAAAAGAAAAGCGGCCCAGTGATATGACAGAATGGGAAAATCATGGACTTTAGAGTTACTTTCGCATCCAGGATATATCACCTGCAACCATTGGCCTTCCACTTGTAGTAGAATCTCCCCAAGCTTCAGTTTGCCATCTCTAGAATGATTCAATCCAACTGATTAAAATGAATAGATAAGAATATATAAAATACATAAAATATTGAACACATTATAGGACAAGTGATAGGAGCTATTAGAAGTAATAATAAAAACAATTAAATATTAGGTCTTAAAAAATTAACACAAACATTTTTCAATACTGACCTAGACTAGACATTTTCCAGGAAGTCCAGGACTGCATTATCTCTTTCTGACCATGCCTGGGGCTGGTGTTTATTAAATGGTTTTGGCTTGAATGCTCCCTTTTCCCACACTATTGAGTTTGGTTCTGAGCCTGGGAAAGCTTAGGAAGATAGGGAAAGATTTCCCTAATATTCCCTATTAAGCTTCTGTACAAACCTGGTTCTCTAGACACAGGCAGGGTTGTGAGAAGAAAGGGTGTGTTCATTCTGATCCTCTTTCACAGGAATTTCACTAGAGCATTGCACATCTCATTGTAATTCTGCAAAATTGTAATATTAATCCATCTGTCCATCCATCCATCTGACTACTATTTGACATTTTTAAGTTTCACTTATGTACCTGTATCATCCCAGGAACTGGAAAATACAGTGAGGAGAAAGACACGTTCCTCATCTCAAGAACATCACAGTTAAAGAGGCAAAGGAGAGATGAACCTAATAAAATGAACACTGTCATCAACTAAAAAAAGCATGTACAAAATTCAAACTCTCCTTGAATCTTGATTCCTCTGTTTGCATTGAGGACTATTTATACTCTTTAAAATAACTCAGAAAACAGCCCGTTTTTTTCTAATAATATTAAAGCAAAACAGGACCATTCATTACAAAGGCTAATCCAATTGTGAAGTTAGAGGGAATAGTCCACATGAGGCCACCCTTATTTCTGATATCATTTGCAAGTTTCAGAGATCCTTGAAACTTCCCACAGTTTGATAATTCACCAGAAAAGCTCACGGAACTCACTAAAAGCTGTTATGCTCATGATTATGGCTTATTACAAGGAAAAAATACAGATTAAAATCAGCCAAAGGAAGAGAGACACAGGATAGAGTCCAGGACTGAACCAAACATGGAGCTTCCAGTTGTCTGCTCCCCATGGGGATAGGAGACCATTACTTCCCAAAAACAACACTGAGTACTGCCAAATGTAAAGCTACCCCCATGATGTTGGTGTCCAGAGTTTTTATCAGGGCTTCATCATGTAAGGATGATTATTGCCCACATGGTTGATTTCAGTCTCCAGTCTCTCCAAAGTTCAGCTGACACCACATGATCCAAAGCTCTTACTCTGAATGCATTGTTAATGTCTGGTGTGGCCAGCCCCTATTCTAAATTACATTAATACACTATTCAGTATGACTCAAGGGTGTAGACAAAGACACTTGTGCCAGGCATGATGTTCCCAGGGCCCAAAGATTCCTCTGAGTAACCAATTACAAAGGCCAGACCTCTCTATGGGCAGGGCTAAAGTCTTTACTACAGATCTATTTGCAGTGTTTTTAATGAGAAACACCTCACGATTTATAGTAATTTTAAATTTTTATTGTCTACCTTAATCATCTATTTAAATGGGTTATGGGAGTTTTGCTCAAAGGTTCAGAATGAAGTGAGTAAGATGAGTTTAGTGGATTATCAGATATATTAATTAAACTGTTATTTGTAAATAGTAAAAACCTGCTGGTTCTGGTTTAAGCAAAAAAAAATAATAATAATAATTAAAAAAAAATAAATCCTGGGATTTATTTTGAGGATTAGGGTAGTTCATGAAATTCAAAGCCAAGGAGCTATCCTTTCTTCTCTTCTTCATGTGTGTGCTTTTTTCTTCTAGTTTGGAAGAAAATTGGTCACTCCAAGATTCAGGATACACATAATTTAACTTTTGAGTTTTGAGAACCTGATCATTTCTCTCATGGCCTTGATTCCAAATTTCTGCCAGAAAGAATCTGAAACACTCAACTTGGAGGAGTTATTTACCTCTGGCCAATCAGCTATAACCAGTGATATGGGGCCACAAAGCATAAATATGTGGCTAGTTGTCCAGAGAAATATGGCAGGGTAAGATATCCTACTATCTGTTGACTGTTGAGATCCACATCGACTACAAGGGAAGATCATTCATTAAATGGAATGTGGAGAAAGGTTTATGATAACTTAAAAGCAAGCTAGGTAGACTAATGGTTAAATCCTGAGATTTCAAGAAAGCTGATTATGGTTCTATTTTGTGGAACATTTATAGTACCATGCTATGTTGGACTATGCATTACAGTGAAAAAGACATGACATTTGGATACAGAGGAACCCCATCTTAGTCTCTTACTAATGTTGAAGTTAATTATCTTTTTGGAGTCTTTGTTAACTTATTTATCAAATAGGGAAATTCCCAACTCATGAGGTTGCAATGAATAACAAATGAGATCATGTATGTGAAAACACTTCCTAAAATGTTAACCACACATTAATTATTATCTTTTGAAAATAATCCAAAGATTTTCTATTTTGTATATTTGAGAAAATATATACTTTAATGAGTCTATTGAGTCTTTTGAACTCAGAATTGTTTATGGATCTAGGTGTACAGATTTATCACCCCAAAAAAGTGTTTCTTAGGGAACAAGACTTATCCAACCATATCGTCAAAAAGTCATCAAACCAGATGACTGATTATTTTAACAATGAGGATATGGTCAATTAGGAATATTGCAACATATTTCAAAAAATTTCTTTAAAATCTCAGAATTCTTTAATTCAATTCAAAAAGGTTGAGTGGTCATGATGTACAAAGAATTATAATTTTTTTTTAAGAAGAAAGAAGCAAATCCATTTAATACCATGATCTGGAAGATTTGTTTACTTCTTTAATACCTTTTTCTGATGTGTTATAAATTTTAGGCAGAATCACTTTACCAAACAGTTACTGATTTCTTTAATGAAATGATTCATTTTCCCTGTGTTGCCCGGGTAACAAATGAAACTGCTATAGTTTCTCTCACTGCGGTGTATCTAGCATTTAAATTAAATGACTATAAGCACCAAGTCTACTCATGAGAGGATGTCCTACCTCTTTCCCAGGGTTCTTCTCCCAGTGATAACTCTGAGATCATCTTAGGAAGTTTTAAACTATCTAATAGGCCTCTCCTGGTCACTGTCGTCACAGTGAGAGAACAGGAGAGCTTTGGAGTTGCTCTGAACTGCCACTGAAATACAGATGTATTGGTCTATCAGGTGCTATCTTCATTGCTTACTGAAGAAAAAAAATTCCTCAGTGGTGATAGTCACCACTACATGACTAGCCCACTCCTGGTTTCTCCAGATATGAGGGAAATAAAGAAAATCTGGTTCTCCTATGCTACCCTCACCTGTCCTAGCTGCATGCTCACATAGCTTGGCTCAGGCAAAGCACACTGGTCTGAAGGCTTTCCAGCTTCAGTAACAAGCTGTGTCATTTCTCTCTGAAACCTTCACATCCCAGCACTGGAATGTGTGACATTCAGTGCAGAGGAGAAACTCCATCTTGTCACAGAGATAGAGAAGACACTTCATTTATTAGAGACAGTTTGGAAGACAAATATTTAATATTATGCTCTATGGTTTAAAGCTAAAATAACTCTCTCATCTCATTTACAACTAACCAAGTCTGTGCTATACTATTCTTCTTTATTACTACTCACATCCTTATTTTCTCTTTATAACTGTGATCACATAATGCTTGGGACAGCTTGGTTACATAAAGAAGATAACAAATTCGATGAAGAAACTCAGAAACAGAAAGCTGACAAACAGAATAAACAAGTTTATCATATTTCCAAAGGGAGAACATGAAGAGTTTGCCAAGGGGACTGCAGAATTTACTAACTTCAGGCTATGTTAGTGTGTAAAATAGCTTCTAGGAATTTCGGCCACTTCCTCACATAACACTGCTATGTTACAGAGGGATCAAACAAATAAACACAACATTGACATGGGCCATTGGTGTTATCCACCAACTTTGATTGTCCCTCACTTCAATGTATTCTTTATTTCCTAATAGAAGAATATCATGTGTGTTTATTATTTAAATCAGGCAGATTTCCTCTGAAGACTACATTTTCACATGTCTTCATTGATACAATGAATAATGGCTTATTTCAAAGCTGCCAAAACAAATCACAAGTAAAAAATCATAAAAAAAGGTATTAATCATATTACCCTCTGTGTCTTAGACTTATTTGGATGAAGGGTTCTTTGTGTAAAAACTTACTTTGATTTTAAGTTTTGTGCAGTTACTGATGCATTACAACTCTTTAGCAGCCCTGAAAGACTGACAAAACAATACCAGGGCTTAATTTGCTTTTTCTGGAATTCTTTAAATTTTAAGTGCATCTCCTTTTCAACCCGGATGTCAATAGTTTGGGAATCAAGTTGTGGCATGCCTCATTAGTGAAACTTCTCTAATAAATGTGAAATTAAAAATAAGAAAAACACAAATTTAAACTACAAAATTAAAGCAAAGAGATTGTTTCATTGTCTTTACTTCATATCTCTAGGACTTTCCACCCAGAAAGAGAAGGACATTCCCCCGGCCAATAAGGTAAGGTATTTGGTTTGTACATCTCTGCCTTGAATATATCAATCACAGTTCTCCTCTGATAGGATTTCACTCATTATTCATATTATCCATATAAATAGGATAGGAAGTTAGGAAGAAGTAAGTTCTCTATGCATATGGTAAAATAAGTAAATTGAGGCCTATGGTTACACAAAGTTCATCTTAGTTTTGGAGAATAATTTAATAGATTTCTTTAACCATCATGCTTTGGGGGAAGTAGACAGCCTATGTCCAAGATTAGTCATGAGCAATGGAAGGAAGAAGAGAAAGTGATCTTAATGAAGCCTTCTGCCTTTCCCTGGTGTATATTCTGTCTTCAGCTCTGAGAAAACAAATTTATATCATCTCTTCTGTCATCAAACTTTCAACTCCACCTTCCCATTCTTTGCTATCAGCTGGTGACCTCATTTATTATTTCACTGAGAAAACAGAGGCATTCAGAAGAGAATGACCTCATCTCCAATCATTAAATTGACCAACCTTTACATATGCTTGCATGTCACCTTCCCTCCTGTTACAGTGATGAGCTCCATGCTCCTATAAGTCTTCTTGTCCCATCCCTTCCCCAGAAACTGTCATCTCCTCTCTCTTGTATCATTATTTTATCTTTCTCTACTAGATTATTCCCATGGGCTTCAAGTGTAATAGCTCCTGTCTTAAATAAAAACGAATCCTCCCCTGACCCTACACACAACTCCAACCATTTTTTTTGTTGTTGTTATTCTAAAAAAAAAAAAAAATCCTAGGATGACTCATGTATACTCAATATATTTTAATATTTTGAACCCACTTTAATCAAATTTTTACCACCATTATCCCACAGAAACTGTACTTGTCAATGGAACCACTGGCTTCCAATTTGCCAAGCCACTGGTCAGTTCTCTGCACTATCCTCTACCTTGTCTTTATTGTGCACTTAGCAGTATGTGGCACTGTTGATGGCTCTCTCCTTGGAACATTTTTTCCCTTCAGTACCTGTGACACTGCTTTCTTGATATTTGTAACTTCACTACTCCTTCCACTTTATCAGCTCTTCTTCCCTAACTTGATCTCTAAAGGTTGGCTCATCTTAAGTTGTAGACCTCACCCTCTTTCTTCTTCTTCTCCTCCCCCCCTCTTCCTTCTTCTTCTCCTCCTCCTCCTTCTTCTTCTTCTTCTTCCTTTTTTGGGAGAAAGAAGACATGCTTGGGGGATTGTGGGATCAGAGAGGAGGGAGAGGGAGAGAGAGAATCTTAAGCAGACTCCACGCCCAGCATAACCCTGACTCGGGGCTGGATCTCATGACCTTGAGATCTTGACCTGAGCTGAACTTAAGAATTGGCCCCTTAACTGACTGAGCCTCACATGTGCCCCTCCTTTTGCCTTTATTTACACACCTTTCCTAATGAACGATCTTCTGTGTGATCATTTACAACACCTTGGTATGCCCAACTTTATATTCTTCAGCTACAACCTTCCTCCTGATAGTCTGATGTGTGTATGTAAACTAGTTACTTTAAATTCTCTACTTGGATGTCTAATAGACATCTCCAGTGTAATATGCCCAAAGTAGAATCCTTTGTATTCCCTCCCAAACAGAATAATTCCAATTTCTCCAACTGAATAAGTGGTATTATACTTTGCTTAAGTCCTCAAGCCAGGAATCATAGTAGATTTCTCTCTTTTCTCCATCCTCCACATGCAATCCATATTCATCTGCCTTGCAATGTATCTTGAATTTGACCACTTTTCATTGTTGTCACTGCTTCCACCTTTTCTAGAAAAATCGACTGTCATTTTATATCTGGACTCCAATCATGGCCTCCTAACCAGACTTCTTATTTTCCTCTGTAGTATCCTTATCACCAATTTCCCACTGGTTCCCATTCAGAAATCTATTTCTTTACATTATCAGGCCCTTGAAAAACTGTCCTACCACTTTCTCCCTGGCTCTTTCCACTTAAGCCATGTTTGCCTTCTTGACGTTATTCAAACCATCAGTGCTCCTTCCTGCCCTTGAGTATTTGGAGAGCTATTCCCTCAGTGTAGAATGCTGTTCTCTCTCCTTCACATAATTCAGATCTCTGCTCAGACACTACCTTTTCAAAGAGAACTTCCCCGATTGCATGACTAAAAACGTCATCATCCTTCTCTCCTGCTGTTCTGTTTCCCCATGCCCATTTTATTTTTTTCATAGCCCTTATCACATTTGACTTTGCTACTTATATAATTTTGGTTGTTATTTTTCTGTCTTTGTCCATAAAACATCCATTCATTGTTCTGTTTGCTGCATTCTCTTTTTCTTAAAACACATTCTTCTTTTGGTATCTGGGACACCACTCTTTTGGTATTTCTGAGATCTTCCCCAGCCTGATTTCAGACATCCTACTGCATAATGCCAACAAAATGGTACTGGACTAAGGAATGGGACGATGCTAGGCTGGAAGGTTGGAGGATTATTTGAGCTGCTCAGGGAAATCAGAGTGGCTATCAGCAAATCTCAAGGTATGGAGGGCTAAGCTAGGGCCAACCTAAGGTCAGAGTTGCAGCTGGGAGTTCTCCTAAGAGAAACAACAAAATTGGATGTTCAGTGATGGTTTTAAAGTGGAGTGACTCAAGTTTTCCCAGCTGTGTTCTGGAGCAATCCTTCCTGATCTTAAAGGCTACATGCTCTAGGAGTACATGAGGTTCTCAGATGAAGCCAATTACTTTTATTTTCCTATATATCTCTTTTGTCATCTTCTCTCCTTCTGTTATCTGTCTTTTCACTTTGTAAGGCTTAATGTTAGTAAATAAGAGCAGTAATGCATCTTAGAATAGAATATGTATGACAAACTTTTAATGCAAGAACCCAGAAACAAAATGATGTGTAAAAATAGACTTTCCTGGAGCTCACAGACTAGTGCAAGAGATAAAATGTAATCTCATATGTGCATGCACACACACACACACACACACACACACACACAGGGATACGAGTTATGGGAAGAAAGAATGACTATACAATAAAATCATTCAATAACCTGGACATCTGGGGTAGTTTCCCTAGAGCTCACACTGGAAGATTGAGTAAGAGCTAATAACTAATTTGGGTCAAATTGCTCTCCATTTATAAGTTGGTACTCCTGTCTGTGCAAAACCGGAAGTTGAGGTATTTCCCCTTAAAGTTATTTCTTAATATTTACCAATAGAGTTGGCAACTGTGGATCTAAGGTCAAGTCTGGCCAAGTAGCAGAGGAAGGACTGGGAAGGGTGGAGTCTCTAGAGTTTGTAAGTTATCAAATTGATAAAAATGTTTAAAAGTTTAAGTTACAGTTTCTATGGAGACAAAATGCCATATTAGAAGTTATATTTTGTGTCTTGTAGCCTGAGGCCAGTTATTCTCCAGAGAAGACCCAGGAAAAAAGTCTCATACAACACCTTCCTGGTACTATGGCGGACATCACTATTTATAGTCTCATTTCTTTCTGAGCCACCCTGGCTCAGAATCCTTCTCAAGAGTGTCTTCTGGGAATCTTCCTCCAACTGGTTGCTATTGACATGAAGGATAAATTCTATTTACTAACGTGTATCTGGGTGGTATATAGGCTAGTAGTAGTATTTATTAATAAACTCAGTGTCTGGATGTATCATGTTTTGGTGAAGTTATGGTGTCGCAACAACCAGATCCTGAGACTCAATGATAAAAAGGAGATTTGACATCCTAGAGCAATAATTTTTAAACTTCAAAAGAACATCTTATACTTTTTTTCTAATAACAAATTTTAGAAGTGGTATTGAATCATAACTGTAACATACAAACCATATAACACAGGAATTAGTGGGTTTGCAGCTAAATATGAAGCCCCAAACTCTTTTTTCCCTATAGAAAATCCTGAGGCATCCTGTGGAATCCTAGTTCTTATGATAAATGTTCTGAAAACCACTGTCTCTGAGGTTTGTCTTCTCATGATTTTTGATCATAATTCATAGCTCTGGAGCTCATGAATTATAGGATTCAAGCTAAACTGTCAGTCTTAAGCTAGGGTCTTCAAAGATTTCAAGGATGGCTTTGATCTGAAATGTCCTCATGTCTCACATCTTGGTCAATAAAGCCATTTAGCCACAAATCAATCAAGATTAAGATAAAACAGCTTGGATCATGGACATTCTTTAAAAATCTAATAAAATCTATTGAACTTCCTTTTAAAAATGTATACACAAATACAGATACAGACATACACATATTATTTGACATACAAGTCCAAGGAGTTTATGGACTTTCAGAAGCCCCATGCAAGAAAGTCCTGACTTAAAGATAGAGTCTGGGAGATTGAGTTCACTGGGCATCTACAGAAAAGGGGGGTTTAGCTTGGATGCAATCAGGAGTATTGGACCAGACCACAAGAATTCTTCATATAATAATATCAAAAATTTCTCGTCTTTTAAAGGACCAGTGCTTATCAGGGAAGGTCCTGAAATGTTCTTAATGTACAAAATATAAATAGGAATATGCTTTTAGTGTTGTTCCCTGTCTTCTCTGCAGTCATCCCCATCTGGTACTATTAAAAGTTATTCTTAAAGGAACTCAAAAAATATACAATGAGATGGCTATAAGAAATTGCAATTCTTCTTGGTAATTCAGCTTGTATTAGATTCAAAGACAAAGTTGGATCAATAAGAACATGGCCCCACTCATCTGGTTCATAAATGCTATCCTGTGCTGGTCCACCAGGAGGGCTTTATCCCAGTGAGATGAGATGGCACCCTCTTAGACTGAGCTCTGGCTTCTTCTTCTTCTTCTTCTTTTTTTTTCCTTCTAATTTTTATTTATTTTCTTTTTAGTTTCTTTTCAGTGATCCAGAATGCATTGTTTATGTACCATACCCAGTGTTCCATGCAATACATGCCCTCCATAATAACCACCACCAGGCTCACCCAACCTCCC
Organism: Enhydra lutris kenyoni; assembly: GCF_002288905.1. NCBI lineage: Eukaryota > Metazoa > Chordata > Mammalia > Carnivora > Mustelidae > Enhydra > Enhydra lutris. The sequence continues at coordinate 28,077,967 of NW_019154101.1, read as the reverse complement.
ACCAACCTCCCCTCCAAAACCCTCAGTTTGTTTCTCAGAGTCCACAGTCTCTCATGGTTCATCTTCCCTCCTGATTTCCCCCAACTCCCTTCTCCTCTCCATCTCCCCATGTCCTCCGTGTTATTCCTTATGCTCCACAAGTAAGCGAAACCATATGATAATTGACTCTCTCTGCTTGACTTATTTCACTCAGCATAATCTCTTCCAGTCCTGTCCATGTTGATACAAAAGTTGGGTATTCATCCTTTCTGATGGAGGCTTAATACTCCATAGTATATATGGACCATATCTTCTTTATCCATTCGTCCATTGAAGGGCATCTTGGTTCTTCCCACAGTTTAGTGACTGTGGCCATTGCTGCTAATGAACATTGGGGTACAGATGGCCCTTCTTTTCACTACATCTGTATCTTTGGGGCAAATGCCCAGTAGTGCAATTGCAGGGTCATAGGGTAGCTCTATATTTAATATCTTAAGGAATTTCCACGTTGTTTTCCAAAGTGGCTGCACCAACTTGCATTCCCACCAACAATGTAAGAGGGTTCCCCTTTCTGCACATCCTCTCCAATGCATGTTGCTTATTGTCTTGTTAATTTTGGTCATTGTAACTGGTGTAGGGTGGTATCTCAATGTGGTTTTGATTTGAATCTCCATCCACTGAAAGTGAAGGATTTACTTCACTTTCAGTGGATGGAGAAGCATCTTTCATGCCAATGGGTCTCAAAAGAAGGCTGGGGTAGCAAGCTCTGGCCTCTTGAGAGTTACTAAATTCTTCAGGATTTGAACACTTTTCTATGCTTTTATCACCAAGGGCTAGTTTTGTAACCTAATAGAAAGATCATGAGTTGTGAAACCACCCAAAATTGAACACCTGTACTTCTAAGTTCTGATTCTCTTTGATGGGAGTAGTCTTGACCCTCTTCTTCTCTCCAGAGAGTAGTCATGAGTTACTTCCTCTAGTAATGCCAGTGTTGGTCAAATAGGCTGCATTGGTCAGTAATTGGCTGATGGGTTCTTTGAGAGGTTGGATCAGGAACTCCAGCTGGGGTTTGGTGAATAAACTTAGGGGCAAGATCAAGAGATCCCCAAAGGAATGAGTGGTCAAAAGAGAGAGACAGGTTATTGCTAATGAGGAACCAATAATAGAAATAAAGGTGCTCCTTCCCTGCATAAATAGTCCCTTATGGAGAAATTTAGAGATGAATGGCATGTCAAGGAGACAGGGAGGAACTTCCCCAGACATGGAACCATGGTAAAATACTAGTAAAGCCATGTAAGCCATGAAGTAAAGGCTGAGATATGGTCCAAAAAAAAAAAAAAAATTTGCTGATGCCTATTGTTGGTCGGCAGAGTGCCTCAGCACAGTTTGCTTCAGCATCAGGCTATCTCTGCACCTGGTTTTAAATGGACCATTTCTTGGCAGACTCAGGTTCCCCACTGACACCTTAGACTTGAGACTTTTGGGAATCAACTTGAAGGGAAGATTGGAGCCCCCTAGAGAAAGAAAAACCCTTGGACATATACCCAAGGAGTTAAACAACAGAAGCAAGAGAGAAAACTGGAAGTTACTGTAACTTCATCTACAGCAAGTTAAAAGGCTTTAGATATCAAAGGAAGAAAACTGAGGGGGAGAATATAAATTTGAAGTTAGAAGACCAGAGAATAAAAATCTATAATTGAAGGGTTAGTAAGGTGCTTATTATGTACAGTTCTTCAAATTGCGATATACAGATCGCAGTAAAGAAAAAGTTAAACATTTTTTAACCTTAACTTTTTAGTAAAATCATGTTTCCACTGAGAAAACATATTTAGTGGGAAAGAGGTCATGGTCTGTGTTAGTTATGGAAAATTTTATTTGCTTGGAGCAAAACACCCCAAGGTACCACTGTCTACCCTGTGGCAACTTGCCTTAATTTTATAGCAGTCTGCCCTTAAGGAAGTCAACCTGGGAATGGTGCTTTTCAACTTTCAAATATTCATGCACTCTTTGTTAAATGAACATCTGCTGCCCTCAGGACTGCCTGTAAAATTCGCTGGGAGCCTAGTACAAAATGAAAATGTCAGGCCCCTTGTTCAAAAAACCAGAAAAAAAAAATGTTTTCCTTTTTTCCCATGATGTTTCAACATGTCTTTGTTTCTTTGTTATTTAACACCAACCTATCTGGGCAAAAGTGGATCTTCACTGGCACAAGAGGAAGTCCTGCCCTTCCTAACTCATGCTTAAACCCCCACTTTAGGACAAGACAGGCTACATTTGCTGGGCAGGATTGGGGGAAGTGTGAGGGCAGGGTGTTAGGTAGCTAACAATCTCTCCTGGGGAGGGAGAAGGGAGAGGCAGCAGGAGGAGGCTCCAGTTTACTGGTTCATTCTCCATTGTTCTATTGTACTTCATTTACAAAACACAAATTCAAAGATAAAATTACTAAGTACTTAAAGGTGGCAACTGCGGATCCTTGAGCCCTAGTGCTGAAGGGGACAGAGTGAGTTCCTTATGAGCCGAAGTTGAGGGGCTCCACTAGTCCAATTCTTCCAGAGCTGTCCCCGCTCCCATGCCATCCTAAATTCTGAGATATTCTTCTTAGTTGAAAATTGCTTTGTCATAAGGCAGTGTAATGTGTTGCTAATGGGTTGGTAATCAAAACCATCTCAGGAGCTCCTCACAAATAAAGATTCCTGGGTCACAGTGCAGAGATTTCTCCTGGTTTGTATATTCATTCCTTCACATATTTATTGACACCTACTGGGTCCCAGGCCTTGCAGTAGGTGTTATGAACAAGGTGGAGAAGACAACAGGCAACATCTCTGTCATCATCCCTTCATGATCCATAGGGAGAGATTGAATTTACAGAAGTCATAAACAAAAATCTAACTACAGATTATAAAAAGGGAGAAGGAAATGAACTAAGGAGAATCCTGAGGAGGGTTCCTAGAGGGGAAGACAGATGGTACTCCAAGGCTGAGTGAGAGTCATTCCAGAATAATTATTTCTAAGAACTTTCTCAGCCAATTCTAACTATTAATCAGGTTTGGATTTAACTAAAAATTCAACCACTGCCTATCCTCACCAGGCTAGAGGAACTTGGCAAATCTTCTATATGGAAGACAAAATGAAATCGCAGAATAATCTTATAATAATGAATATAGTTTTCCATATCACAAATTCTATTATCTCTTAGCTATGAATCTGCAAATCTATTAATCTTCCAAATACAGTGATGTCACATTTCACAAGCACCCAACAAGTACATTATGGGCCCAGGCAAGGTTGTAGTGTGTGACAGAAACATTACCCAAAAAAACCACATCTCTTAATTCCCAGTCTGTAACAGACCACAGATGTCATCACATGTTTCCAACACTTAATACTGAACAAGAAACAACCTTATTTCCTTCATAGAATTACTTAAATCTGTCACAATGTAATTAATGGAGGCTGTGGCAAATCAGTCAAGTTGATAATAGTGATTTTTTTTAATACAAAAAGTTGTGGGAGACAGTGTAGTTGTTCAAAATGCATAACTGTACCTCAAATGCATGCCTCAATTGGTCCCTTCTTCTGTCTTATGATTTTTCTCATTAGAGTTTCACAACTATACCAGAACATGGGTAATCACACCCCAAAGTCAGCTGGGAGCCTGCTTCTCCCTCTGCCTGCCCGCCTACTCTGCCTCTCCCTCCTGCTTGTGTTCATATGAGCTTCCTCTCTCTCTCTCTCTGATAAATAAATAAGAATCTTAAAAAAAGAGAGAGACACCTAAAGTATCAGTACACAAAAAGGTCAAAAGTAAAAAAAAATGGGAGAAGATATACAAAACCAATATCTGCCAAAATAATCAAAGAGTAGAGAGATAGATGATATGCCAGTCAAATAGACTTTGAGGTCAAAGTTACCAGTCATAAAGAGGACTGGTACATGATGATAAAATTTAATTCATCAATTGTAATCTGTATAGACTTTGTAGCATGGCCTCAAAATGCATAAGGTCCTAATGGAATAATCCACAATAAGAGTATAATAGGTTATAAACTTATCTTAGTAGCTGATGAATCAAGCAACAATTTTTATAAGTATATAAAAATTTGGATAATGTTATTAACAAACTTGACATGAAAGATAAATAACCCTAAATGAGAGATTATATCTCAGTTTCGATCATATGAGGAGCAGTTGTCAAAACACCCCACTCTCAGACAGAATTTCATAGAATTTTTTATCATCTAGACCATTTTACAGTAAGTTAAACATCTATAATAGAGATGTAGAAAAAACCCATACCTTTGAAAATTAATTTTAAATAGGCTTTCTAAATAATTTGCAGTTAAAAATGAATAATAGTAAATACACATCCACATTGCAAGATCTAACTGAAGCATATTTTATAGTGAATTTATGGTTCCAAATGCTTATACTAGAAAAGAAGAAAGCTGAAAATAAATGAGCTAAGCAGCTTAGAAGTTAGAAGAACAACAAAATAAACACAAAGAAAGTAGAAGGAAGGAAACTATAAAGATAAGAGTGAAAATTAATCAAATGGAAAACAAATATACAGTAGAGAGAATCAGCTAAGGCAAAAGGTCAGTTTTGGAAAAAAATGAATAGACATTTTTAGGCTCCAAGAAAAGATGAAACAGTACAAATAAACACCATTAGAAATAAAAAAGAAGACAACTATAGTACTGCTAGGACTAAGAAGATAAAATTGTAGAATAATACTTTCCAAAATATGCAAAAACTTAGCTCATAAAGTTAGAAAAACTACAACTTAACTACCAATTCAAGAAGAAATAAAATGTGTTTATCTGTTAAATAAATTTAATCGAGGTTAGAAATGTATTCACACAAAAGCCAATTCCAGATTGTTTTAGAACTAATTTAATTCAAAGAGTTAAGAAATACAATTTTATTTTTACTCCAGTGTTTCTGGAGAATCAAAAAGAGGAATACATGATCCTCAACTGTCTTTATTTTTTTGATGAAAATGGTATAACTTCATTACTTAAAATAGATAAGGAGCATATTAGAAATGAAAATCACAGGCTAATCTCACTTTTTTTTTTAAGATTTTTATTCATTTATTTTGACAGAGAGAGATCACAAGCAGGCAGAGAGGCAGGCAGAGAGAGAGGAAGGGAAGCAGGCTCCCTGCTGAGCAGAGAGCCCGATGCGGGACTCGATCCCAGGACCCCGAGATCATGACCTGAGCCGAAGGCAGCAGCCTAACCCACTGAGCCACCCAGGCACCCCCTAATCTCACTTTTGATCATAGATACAAAATACTAAACAAAAAATTACCAAACTAAATAAAAAACTAGGTCAAGTTTGAGCTGGATTGTTGTGGGAATAAAAGGATTATTGGACATTAAAACTACTCATATTAAGAGATGAAAGGAGGACACCTTCTCAAAAGATGCATAAGTATTAAAATATTTAACACTTCCCATGACAAGGATGTAGAAAACTTCTGAATACGTTGGTTAGGAAGGTGTCCCAGAGTGGGTTCCCCTAGCAGCAGACACAGAGAGAGAGGTTCCAGAGAAGAGTATTTGGGAAATGATCCCAGGAAACTTGGGTGAACCCCACAAAGACTGAGCAAAACAAGCATCTATCATCTATTATCTGTCTATCTATCTATCTATCTATCATTTCAGATATGTATATATAGGCATTTATGGAAACTTTACAATTTGGCCAAACAGCATCGTGTATTGCTTAGGGATATCTCTATATAACAGTATAAAGCAATTCAAAAGGATGATGCTCACAAAATTCAGTATAGTATTCAGCCCTAATGTTTGGTGCATAGGAGATATTCTTTTTTTTTTAAGATTTTTAAAAATTTATTTATTTGAAAGACAGAGATCACAAGCAGGCAGAAAGGCAGGCAAAGAGAGAGGAAGGGAAGCAGGCTCCCCGCTGAGCAGAGAGCCCGATGTGGGGCTCAATTCCAGGACCCTGGGATCATGAGCTGAGCCGAAGGCAGAGGCTTTAACCCACTGAGCCACCCAGGCACCCCAGGAGATATTCTTGAGGAAGAGTAAATAAGGGTCTGAACTGTATTAGTGAAGCTCTCTTTCTTAAACTGGATAGTGATATAAAACATGTTCTTATTATTCTGCATGCTTTTCTAAAAAATGACTTAAAAGGAAAACAAAGAATAAAAATATGCTAACCATACACATCAATATCAAGGAACTAGAGAACAAGGCTAACAATAAGCAATAGCGTATAACCAGAAGATTACTAAGAGAGGCAAAGCCTTGGCAGGAGTGATTGTGCATGTGTGTGTGTGTGTGTGTGTATGTGTGTAGAGCATATGTTGTTAACTATAGAAAATATGAGATTTTATAAAGATCGTATACTAATACATTTGAAAAATTATAAAAATATAAAATGCTGGAATTGACACTGGAAGACAATTTTTAAAACTTGACTACATTAATAACCATTAGAGAAATTCAAGTAGTGGAAATATATCCTACAGGTCCCCAGTTATAAACCCCAGGCCCAGAAAGTCTCCAGGTGAGATTTCCTAATCTGCTCCAGAAAACAGAACACTTGTTCCAGAAAACTAAAACGACTAACTTTTTTTTTTTTTTAGATTTTTTATTTATTTATTTGACAGAGAGAGATCACAAGTTGGCAGAGAGGCAGGCAGAGAGAGAGAGAGAGAGAGAGAAGCAGGCTCCCCGCCGAGCAGAGAGCCCGATGCGGGACTCGATTCCAGGACCCTGAGATCATGACCTGAGCCGAAGGCAGCGGCTTAACCCACTGAGCCACCCAGGTGCCCCAAAACGACTAACTTTTGAAATAAGGTAAATATAAGCCGACTTCAGAACTGGATTAGTAAAACAGCAGAGAAGGTAAATTATGAGCCTATAAAATTATGAACACAGATAGAAAGCTGCTGATCAAAATATTAGGTAACTAAATCCAAGAAAGCTTTAAGAATACCTTATAATCAAGTGGGGCTTGTCATTGGAATGGAAGAAGCATTTAATATTAGCAAATCTGTAATTTGCATATTAATCCTTAGATTATGTCAAAATTAAAAATTGCTTTATGCCAAAAGATACAAGTCATAGTGGGAGAAGGTATTTCTAGTGTATACAGTAGACAAAAAATTATTATCTATATTATTATAAAAAATCTAAGAAAAGGGGTGCCTGGGTGGTTCAGTCATTAAGTATCTGCCTTTAGCTCAGATCATGATCTCAGGGGCCCGGGATCGAGCCCCACATCGGGCACCGTGTTAGGTGGAAGGCCTGCTTCTCCCTCTCCCATTCCACCTGCTTGTGTTCCCTCTCTCACTGTGTCTCTCTCTGTCAAATAAGTAAAATATTTAAAAATAACTCTAAGAAAAAGCTTTGATACAGAAAAATAGTAAATAATATATATGGATAAATCACAGAACAGCATTTGTGAGTAGGTAGTTAACATATTAAAAATTCATCCTCACTTGTAATCATGGAAATGTAGGTTGAAACCAGCGAGCTAGCATTTTCCAGTCATCACACTGACAAAAATTTTAGAATTTCACAGGTGGGTGAAGATAAAGAGAAGAGTGCTGTCATGTACAGCAGTGGTAGTGTACAATTATGGTGTTACTTTGGAAAGCAATTTTGCAATTCATGGCAAAATTGAAAATACTCATACTATATGACCCAGCTATTTTTCTTGTAGTTTTATTCGCTAGAAAAACACATCTGTATGCAGTGCAATATGCAGAAATATGTACATTGCCAACTTGATCACAATAGAGAAAAACTGGAACATCAAATAAAACTGGAACATTTAATGATGTTGATCATTAAAATGTGTTGAATTCAGACAATTTATTCAGCAACCAAAATTAATAGCATTGATCTATATATATCAATATGACTGGAATACAAAACATAATTTTGAATAACAAAGCAATTAGTCAAATGATAGTGGTGTATATCAATATGATGGAGTAAATCACAAGCTTAATATTCTAAAATGCACTAGAAGGATACACACTAAAGTTATGATGGTGGACACTTTCTGGCAGAGGAGAGGAGGAGGTGGGATGGTGATTGTGGTCAAAGGGATCTTCAATTTTATCTATAATTCTTCAACATTATCCCTTTTGTCCTCTTTGGACTTTTTTTCTATTACCCTCCCTCCTCTTCTTCCTGCCTCTTTTCTTCCTTTTCCCTTTCTCCTTTCCCTTTTTTCCTTCTTTTTCTTTCTTCATTCCATCCTTCCTTTCTCCCTCTGTCCCTTAGTCCTTTCTCTTCCTTCTTTTCTTTTGATACAGGCTTATATGACTTACCCAGTTTTTTAAAACGTACATATAGAAGTTTTTTGTTTGTATGTTTTTTGTTTTTTGTTTTTTTGCAGTTAATATAAGCAAATGTTAACAGCTTTCCGTTCTGGATGGTGGGCATATGGGTGTTAGTTCTATTATTCTTTGTGTTTTTTGGTCTTTTAAATGTTATTTTTCAAAATAAAAAAAACAAGCCTAGATTTTACCACTGGCAGGTATTTTTGGTGAACTACTTTATACTAATTTCTAGAATTAGTTTGCATTTAGTTATCACTGTTAATTAGGAAAGTTTTATTGTGATTATCTATAGTTTTTCAAGCATGTCCTGAGAACACTGGATTATGATGATATTCATAATAGTCATGATCATATTCATGATATTCAATTACTATTAAAGAAAAGAAAATTAGACATAAAATATATAGGTCAATATGGGAAGTTTTACTCTTTCTGAATACCAGAAATGAGAACGTATTCTCAAGGATAGAGGGAATGAGCTCAGAACCCTTAAAAGGAATCTTTAACTTGCCTTGAAATAAATGTGTATACATTAGTTCTCTCATAAAAATTAACTTCTTGGGTGCCTGGGTGGCTCAGTTGGTTAAGCTACTGCTTTCAGCTCAGGTCGTGATACTGGAGTCCTGGGATTGAGTCCCACATCTGTGTCCCTGCTTGGCAGGGAGTCTGTTTCTCCCGCTGACCTCTCTCCTCTCATGCTCTCTCTTTCTCATACTCTCTCTCAAATAAATAACTAAAATCTTTAAAAAAATTAACTTCTCCAGAATGGACATGGTCATGGATAACCTTGGTAATATTCAATGCATGCAAGATTTTCTTGTGACCAGAATCAGAGTGGAAAACAATTCCACCAGGATAATATCTTGACTTGACAGTGACGTCATTTTCTTTTGAAGAAACACAGTAGCTCTCATGTATAGTAAGTATTGCCTACTGTTAAAAATGATATTTGTGATGTTACATGACTTGACAAGTGACCAATATTAAAACTGCTTTTATTTTTCCTAAACACAAAATACCCATCTGACTCTGATTTCCAAAATGGCTTGGCACTATTCATTCTAGAATGTTTTTGTTGAAAAAAATTTTTTATTCCATTTGGACAGTTGTTTGCTGGTGATGCTCCTGTCATCAGAAGAAAAGTAAGGATGAGATTCTGAAGGTCTTAAAGCCAGGCAAACCAGGGATGGGCATAAAATAGGTCTGGTTGTGCAACAGCTAGAGCAACACAAAGAGGATAGACTTTGGATCTGGAAGACAACCTGTATTGAGCTTCTGGATGTGCGTTCAGTCTTCTTTCAGCCTCTTTGATCTCATTTGTGTAGCATGAATAATTTTAATCTCTCTTGTGGTTGTGGTTCCTGTGAAGATTAATGAAATAATGGGTATAAAATGCTAATTGTTATTATAGGGGTTACTTATCACAATGACACTTTGTCAGTTTCTCTCTAATTTCACTTCCTTATGCAGAAATATCTGTTCTTTTCATCCAAATTTTATAGCATTTTCCCTTTATGATTTCCTACCTATATTATAAGCGTTTGTTCTATTATTAACTTTCTGCCTTTCAAATCCTTTGTGGAATATAAAATATAAAGAAAATTATAATTTTTATTATTTATTAATAACTACAACCACCTGATTTAGATCCCTTGTGAACAAGAGTGAATGTGGGCCAATTAAGTCATTCAATTTATCATGAATATATGTGTTCCTTTCCCAAACAGATGTAGGGGGTTTGGAAGAAAGAATCATATCTTTCGTGTCTTACAATTTCCCACAGTGCGAATAGTGGTGGTTTGGTATGTTCTAAATTCTGACATTCAGCAAACCACAAACAAATTCTATTTAATTGCTTAGTAATAAAACATTACAACCTTAGATCTATTACTTGCCTGTATAATACCTTACCAAAAATATATGATCTATTTGTAAATGTTTCTACTAGGAGTTACATCACTGGTCCCTGCCACCCCCTCCCCACCCTAAGGATTTAAACTTGTATTTTTATCTCCAAAAAACTCTTTCATTATTCTGGACACAGGCTTTAGGACGTTATACTACAGGTTAAAAAATACAATAAAAATAAATGTTCTAGTTATGTGATACTCTGGTGCTGCTTTTGACGTAGAAAAGCAGTGTTAAAAATCCAAACAATGGTTTTTATTACTCAGTTTAAGTGGCATTATTTAAACACTTAACTGTATAAATATGTGGTTGATATTTCTGAAAACACTAGTCAAAGCTAATATACATAGTGTTTTCAGACACTCTTCACTTGAATAATGTTCTTTATCTGGCTACATTTCACTCCATATTAATAGAAGCTGAATTATGAAGAAATTCTGAGTCAAATATACAAATCTATTTTAGTTTTTAAAAAGGGAATATGTACCTTGTATATGAACCAATGTAATAACTGAAGAAAGTAGTTTTATATTAAGGATAGGCCCCAAAATCTTCAATGTGCTTATATTTTTAAATCACATATAATCCAAGAGGATTTGCCAACATTGAAAATTTAGAGTTTTGTGAGGCCCTGGACATTTGGGCATTTTTCTCACCCTATCTGCGTCATGTTCGTTCTCATGTCCAAGTTTGAAATGACTTTGAATTACGGATTTTTTTCCCATTCTCTTTCAGACTTTAGCTGAGTCCAAATTGGCTTGAAATCTAACTTGGTAAAGTTGAAAAATAGGCTTAAAAATAAACTTTATAAAGATAAAAAATACTTTTCACCTTCAATAATTTTTAAGGAATCTGGAATTTTGAGTTTGAGGTTTGACTAGCTTTATCTTTTTTTTTTTTATTTTACTTGAATTTTGAGTTTAGAGATCCAACATTTGACATGAACTTCTATGTATAGTCTGTTTTTTCACTGAAAATCTATAATAAAGAAAAGAAAAAAATAATAAACATTAAAAGCAAACTTTCAGTAGGAAAAAATTGACCTAAATATTCCATTAATAAATTTACTCTAAGTTTGAGAGTAAAGAGAACGTTGCTCTCAAATAATAAGAAAAAGGACTCATGACACATTTAAAGTTTATCTAAAGAGCTGTCATTTGATGAATGGTATGACTTGATGGCCAGAACTCTTATTCCAAAGTTGAAAATCAAGTTATGACAGTGGATGTCTCATTGAATACTACCTGAATGATAAAGACTAGTAATACGTTATTTATATAATTTCACTGCAAACAATTTTTAACTTTTTATTATTTAAGAAAACAGAGTACTGCAGTAAACCATTGTCAATGTTATTCCTGGAAATATTTTTATTTTTTAAATCATTTAACAAATTTTCCATTATATTAAAATATTGCAAACCTACCATAAAAAATTCAGAATGAAGTAAAGATAAAAAATTTGAACTCCCCCACCTTTCTATTTTCTAGGAGAGACTATATTAACCTGTTGATGTGTGCTTACCTGGTTGTTGAATGTAGTTAACAGATAATATAAAAATATGTGAAAATATAATCTCTTTCTCATGAATTAGATAAGGACAAAATAGAATAATTATTTCTCCTCTGCCTGAGCTAGTTGAGTCTATTGGAATGAAGTTTGCTGCAGTTATTTGAAGACAGTTTCCCTGAACAGTTTTTACTATCAATTTATTACTTAAAGTTATACCATTTTCTCTAGTGTAGAGAGGCAATTCTGAAATAATTTTGGATGATGCACATCATAGACATATTTGAGAAGACAAATTTTTTGATTGGTGCAAACTTTATTATACTCACAATTTCCACCTGAAGGATTTAGTAAATTCACATATGGACCACTAAGTTCTTATTAGGATGTTTATGATTCAAAAATGAATTAAAGAATATGTATAAACAAATACAGTGGCATTTGTCTGTAGAGAAAGAAACTCAAGCTGTCTAATGAGTAAGTGAAGATAGTTTAATCAAATTATTTGTGCAACAAAAGTCAATATGAAGTTTCCAAAGAAAATTTGTAATGGCCTATCTTGATGTCAAATTTGTGAGCAGATAGACACAGCCTAGCATTTGCCTCTGGGAAATACATTCAAAGCTCTTTGGAAGAGCTTCTAAATCTCAGAAAATGCTGCCCCTAACCATAGTAAGTCACTTCACTCTTAATAATCTTTGAATTTCTAGCTAACCTAGCCAATAATTAGACACAATTATATCACTTAATCCTGCCAACACTAAGTAATCTACAAATCCATGGTCTGGAAGCTCCTTGGCCAAGATAAGACTTGGTCTCAGATACCCAGGTGTTCTCGTTGCTGGAAATGCAGAATTCTAGGCCATGGCATTTCCTTCTCAGATTTCTTGCTTACACTGTGGGTCTTGTCCCTCTTTTAGTACCTCATCCTATTTTTTTTTAATTATTATTTTGAGTGATCTTATTCTTTGCTTTCTGCCCTGTTTTTGCCCAAGTTCCTATTGTTCAGTATCTGTAGTCTTCTGATTCCCATTGCTTTTGATTATTCACCTTTACCTACTTATCTATACATCCCTCCGTTAGCCACCACTCCTTTAGTGTTTGTTGCCTGGACTTTGGTTTTTCCTGGTTTAGCCAATTTCACACTTGTGCTGCTATGCCTCCTTTGTTTTGCCATGGCTATCCTTGTCCTGTACCTGTTTCCCTTTTTTTAATCTTGCTGACAGCCATTAATAATACTGTCATCCATAGTCTATGGTCATCTGCTCTCACACACCCAATATAAAATGGTAGACTAGGCATTGGGTAATAGGTAGACATTCCACTCAAAAAGGAGAAAACAGTTGGTATAGCAGTCACTGATCTGTAATATACTGGAAATATGGCTGGGCATATATTGTCAGTTTTTAAATTAGGAATCAGTATTTTTTCCTGAAACTAATTCTCTGTGGATTTTGGTTTGCCCTCAGATTCTTGGTTCTATCTTGTGATTAATCCTTACTTTCTGTAAGAAATGGCCCGTGGTGCAACTGGATAAATGCTGAGTCCTCTTCCTGCTCAAAGGCTTCTCTTCATTTTGTACTATGTCCATTTCATTCCAAGCTGATATAATTCCTTTAAACACTTTATGAGCTTCCTGTGTACCAGTTAAAAACCTACTCCATTAGATAATGGAAACAATCCCATATTTCTTCCAGAGAAGCCCTTCTCTATTTTGGGCCCTCTATGAGACTGTGTGAGAAGCCTTATTATTTAACAGAGGATATCACAAAACATGCCTTAGACTTACAGGGCCATTTGTTGGAAAATATCTCCAAGGCACCATATGAAATAATTCTAAAGGTTTAAAAATTTTAGTCACAACCACATTTTTCCAGATTTGACATGTATCCTAAGACATTTTGCCCTTGAGAACATTCCACTGGAAGAGACTGGAAATAGTTTTATTTTTGAGGCCATCAAGCCTTGGTTTCTTTATAATTCCCTTTACATAATTTTGAAAATGGAAAAATTTCTTCTTTGTCTTTTCTTGCTCTATCCATGCCTTATAATATATTGCTAAAAGAAATCAGTTGGCACATTTTTTTTTTTTTAACATTCTGCCTGGAGATGTCCTTGGCTAGATTTATCAGTTTATGAAGCACATTTTCTATTTTTTATGTTACTCCAGACAATAGTTTCAATAAACTTTACCAATAAGAACAATGATGTTCTTTCCTCACGCTACCAATAATAGTTTTCTCCATTACCTTTAAGCTTTCATTGACAATTCCTTCAAGGGCCATTATGCTTCTGAGAGCAGGTTCTTCAAGGTACCTCCAACTTTTGCTCACCATCCAGTCCTCAGTCCCAAAGTCAATGCATATGTTTTGGGGTGTTGTTGCTGTTTTCAGCAGTATCCACTTTCAGCTAACAAATTTTGTTTTAGTTATCAGTGCTTTGAAACAAATTTAGTACCTTAAAATATATATTTTTTTGTTTTGCTCATGGTTTTATGGACTAGTATTTCAGAAAGGGCTTAGATGGGCAATGCTTGCTTGGGCTATCTTGGCAGTTGGGATATTGTTGTCTGAAAGCTCAGTTGGGCTGAATGTCTAAGATATCCGAAGCACATGGCTGGCAATCTGTGTCACTATTCACTGGGAGCTCTCAGCTAGGGCTTTTGACTGAGTGCCTTCCTGTGGCCTTTTCAGCATAGTAGTTTCAGGATTGTCAGACTTCTTTCATGGTGCCTGGTTCCTTCCAGAGAGTGTCTCAAGAGGACTAGATGGAAGCTATATGGCCTTTTTTAACTTACTCTTGAAATCACACTGGTTATTCCTTACTCTATTGGTAGAAGTACTCATACGTCTTTCTGGTTTTAAGGCAATGGGACATGGACCCCCACCTTTTGATAAGAGAAGTATCAGGAATTTGGGACCATGTGTTAAAACTACCATACTAGGATAAACATATTGACAAATTACCTTGACAATATGTTTATTTACTAATTAGAGAGTGGAGAAAACTGCTCACTCGAGCAATGTCCTTCATGCCAGGCTGATTAAATTATTTCTGCAGCTGGTTCAAATGTGGTCAGTATAGCCATCTGTCTTTCCTTCTAACCACAGGACTGATGAAAAAGCTGGCTGTAAAATATTAGACTCAGCATCTTGGCAAAAGAAAACAGGGCTCTCAACAAGGCATATCTGGTGACAAAAACAATTTTCAGAACTTTATCTTGTGATGTAGACATGTGGTTTACCCAATATTTTTTTTTTCTTAGTTTATTAAATAACTTCAAGACTCTGCTACGTTTCTTAAGGTAGTGATAATGGGGTTCCGGGGTTCTATATGTGTTTTATAAGAATAAGAGGCTAAATCAGAAGAATGCAGATTTAGATTTTCCTTGCTGGAAAAATTATGGAATTCCACCACAAATAGCCATAGGTATAAGATGTCAAGATTGCCTTTAAATGCAGAGGGGACACATGAGAAAGTTACAGGAGAACTGTGACCTGAATGGGAAAGATTTTGCAATTTTGCAACAACTTTCCTGGGCTTTCTCATTATGGTAGTTGGCATGACTGTTGCTTAGATTGGCAGAGCATCTTCACATAAGAGTAGAATTGCAGAATATCCAGAGTATTAAATTATTAAGTTAATGTAATACCAGAGAGGAATTTGAAGTGCTGAAAAATATTTCACTGAAGATAAAGATAAAAAGAAATTGGAGTCTCCTCATCATTAATCCTCTCATCCTCTTATCTCTCTCCAGGTCAGTCTTGTCCTTTCCTGGTGGTCTGGTGACTTCCCCCTCCTCTGCCTGCTTGCCCTCCTCCCAATTATCTTCACTGGAATACTGGGTCTTCCAATTCTTCCCCACATTGTTAAACTTTCTATAGGGTGTTCCTGTAGCCTCAACTTAACTGAAACATTAATTTGCTCTGATGACACTCCCTTCCTCAAACTGATTGGGAAGAGAATCTGTACATTTCTTTCTCCCCTAATTCTGGGATTAGAAGATTGAGCCATATTTCTCCTAGCTCTCTATATTGGCACGAACCTTTAATTCCTTCTTCTTGAAACTCTTTTGTCTTGGCTCCTGATGCATTATTCTCTTCCATTATACCTTTTCTTTCTTTCTTGTTCTTTTTCTTTTTTCTTTTCTTTTCTTTTTTTTTTTTTTTTAAGATTTATTTGTTTATTTGAGGGAGGTGGCGGTGAGGCAGAGGGAGAAAGTCTTCAAGTAGACTCCTACTGAGTGGAGCCTGACTTGGTCTCATGACCCATGAGATCCTGACCTGAGCTAAAACAAAGAGTTGGATGCTTTACTGACCAAACTACCCATTATACATTTTCTTTACAAACTTTCTGCTTTGGTTCCTTCACTTTGCCCTACCTTTTTGAGGATCAGTATTCTTCTGGATTTTTCCTGTCTAAAACTATGTGCATCATCTCCAACTTTTTACATCTCTTCTCTGTCCCTCACCTCATTCTCCAATACTCTTACTCTTTTTCTGTAGTTTTTATTTTAGTTAATGGTATATCCACCCATTTGGCCACCAACCTAAAAACCCCAGAGTCAACTGTCATGTCAATCCATGATGACATATAGTAGATGCTATTTCTAAAATATTTCTTAATTCAACCTTCATTAGCCAATAACTGCCATTGTTTTAGTTCAGACATCATCTTCTCTAATCTGGTCTTTGAATTCTCTTACTCGAGTTCATGTTCTTCAGGTTCTTGCACAACCAACCCATTCTCCCTATTGAAGCCACAACAATTTTTCTAGTACACAAGTAGAATCATTTAACTTTCCTTTTTTCAGAGTCCCTGTCAGTTCTCAGGTCTCTGCAGGACTAAATCCACTAAACCAGCCTAGCTTTCCAGTTTCATATTCTGCTTTCTCTTCCTCGTCTAATGGGGGATCTCTTTCCACTTGCTTAAAATAGAGTATGACGTGTTCTCTCACACTGCATGTGTGGACTATGGACTGTATATTCCCAGTATCTGGAGTATTTTCCATCTTCTTTCCTTTTTTTTTTTTTTAAGATTTTATTTATTTATTTGAGGGAAAAAAAAGAGAGAGAAAGAGCATGAGTAGTGGGAGAGGCAGAAGAAGAGGGAGAAAAACAGATTCCTTGCATTGGGGGGAGCCTGATGTGGGGCTTGATCCCAGAACCCTGATACCATGACCTAAGTCCAAGACACTTAACCTACTGAGTCACCCAGCCACCCTCAATCTTCTTTCCTTTGAGAAACAATCCTTTTTGAGACATGGTTCAAACATCATCTCCTTTGTGAGTTTGTTTGTTTGTTTTTTACTATAGCACTTAAGGAGCAGAATAGAATAAACAATATTTTTTGAGTATTAGGTATTAGCCAAAGCATTTTTCCAAGTATTTAAAAATTATTCCATTCAATCCTCACAATAGTTAATGCAGTAATTACTATTACCCTTTTATAGATGAAATCAAGGGGATGGATACTTTCTTGAGTTTACTGGGGGAAAGATTGTGTCCACTTAGTTCTGTGGCCTTCACACCTAAGTCACTGGCCACCTACAGTAAGCACTTTGGTAAATGTTTATTGAAGGAAGAAGAATGGAAAGCTATTCCATAGAGCATGAGTTACAAAGAGGCCAAAAAATCTGTAACAGAAGTTCTCAGAAAAATGGGAATTATTGCAACATAAGATAGGAATTTGGAGTAGAGGCAGAGGAGATTTTTTTTTTTCCAAAAGGAAAAGCAATACTTTGTGCTCTAGGTAATAACACTTTAACGTTGTTATTCATGGGAATATATGGACATAAAGATTAGAAAAGGATTAGTTTCTGCATATAATAATGTGTGGAATGTGCCATCTGCTAAGGTACCAAGTGAGAACTAGATAAAAATGAATATAATAATGCTTTATAGTTTACAAGCTGACATTGTTTTCAATGTTTTATATTTTTCCAAGCTGACATTATTTCTCAGAATGTTAAAAAACAAGATCTTATAATTTTAGCTTTTGTCTCTTTAGTCTGTCTTACCACATTTATAACTCAGACAAAATTTCAAAGCCTTTAAATAGGAATATGTATTTTGATATATTTTGGGAAATTAAAAACTTAAGGAAGTTTCAAGACCTTTTAAAGTTTTTTTTTTGATAGGTATGAATTAATGTTTATATAACTAATATTTGAGGTTCATGTAATTTTGCCTTGTATTAAATTTTAACCTTTCTAAAGTGCCAAGTCAATCAGCATTTTAAAATATTAGACTATGAAACTATTAAAACATTGGTGAATATTTTTTAAAAAGGAAGAAATGCAAAGTAAACTTGAAGACAAACCATGGGTATTTGTCATGTAAGACCAATTCCATTTACTTTTTTCTAGTATACCTCTGGAATAAGTCAGGAACTCCTAGAATTTTAGAGTGAGGTTTGGAGAACATTTTACTACCAACCCTTGGTTGTAAAGCAAGCAAGTTAGGCAAAATTAACTACAGTTAATTTAGTTAGAATTAACCAAAGCAGAATTAGAACCAGTGACTCTCACCCAATACATTTCCAAATCCTTGATTTCTCTTTCTTTTCATTATTGTCCATAAAACAAAATGAGTGCTTTATTATCAATGGAAGCACAAACTATCTGGCTGATGACATTGGAGCATTGGCGTTAGTTTGTTAAGGAAGGAGGGATTCACTTAAATTGTCTCTCTATCACTTTCCCTAGAATAGGCCTCAAAAGGCCCAACACCAGTGTTAGAGGCATAAAATGTGATAAATACCCTGAAAATACAGTGTAAGACTCTAACATGAGGAGTTACAAGAAACATAACTTAGAGTAATTAGGAAGGATGTGCTTATCTTAGGTCTTCCCAGATTATATATAACCCTGCATTTTAGTATAAAACTGCCAAAGTTAGTAATAGTTTAGTTTATTTTGGGGGGAAGGGAGCAAAGACATTCAGACAAGTCAATTAAGGAAGAAATTCTTGCTTAAAATGATGTTTATGGCTTGTGATTGTAAACGTTCATATTCCCTATGTATTAAATAAAAACTATTATTTGTGCACTATTCACTCCTTTTCATGCTCCAGTCTTGAGTTTTACTCCAAAGGGTAGAAGGATCTGCTTTAACTCAGAAGGTTTTTGAAGATTTCCAGAACCAGGGTCCTTGCATTTCTCCTGCTAGTACTTATCCAAAGCAGAGGTATCCGGCTCAGGGCTTTTTGAGAGAAAGCCCTTTGATTGTCCTGCATTTGGCCAGCTTCCAGCATTGCTGCATGATGATTAAGTATGCTTTTACCCAAAAAAGTTCAGAAAAGCTTAAATTATTCTTGAAAAACAGAAAGTGTTATCAGACTTTTTACACAATGTAAAGCCCAGATAATGTCCAGCTTTCCCTACCTCTAGACAGATGCGGCAAAGTGACCAATCACCAAGAGCACGGAAGAGATACAGATCTAAAGCCCAGAAGTGCAGCGTGCATTACTGATGCCTCTGTCAGGTACCCCGGCGCTCGTTTATCTAGTGTCATTCCCTGCCCTCTCCTCTGACCTTTCCAAATATCCAGATATTTATTTGAATTCTCATTAAGCCAAATCTGGGTCCTTCTACTTTCCTTATTGAGGAAAGGGAGCTGGGTGCATTTAGTTTTGCTCTTTTTGTTTTATTCAAACCAGTACAGAGACTCTGATACACACCAGGAAAGATTGCTACAGTGGAAGAATGAACTGAAGTTCAGGTGCCAAGTAGAGGTTGGGGAACGAGAGACTCTTTCAAATTAGGAGATGATACAACTAGGTTCTTGAATGGCTTTGTGAGGGACATATTATTTTAGGGAGTAGTTTATAATTGCTATGTATTACACTGCTTATAATAGGATGTCCCATATTTTAGGTATTTTCTTACAGCAGAAAACTAAAAACCAATTTCTATCTTTCTCCTATCTCCCAAACCAGATCATTTTCTGGTAGCTTTCTTAACTCTTTTACCCTCAACTTGGCCCAACCTTCATATGCAAGCTTTTTTCTTTATGGGACATCCTGAATGCCAGCTATAAAGAGTCCTTATCCCAGTTCTGAAGGGACAGTCAGTTTCTTGGTTTCCATTAAGCTACATGGTCAGGTGCAAGCAGACAAAACACCTTGGTACACCCCCCCCCCCCCCCCCCAGCGTGATTTTGTTCAGAACCCACTGGAACAACGTTGACTAAACCTGAGCTGTCTTACTGGTTTGCTCTTGGAGTTGGCCACCGATCCTCGTTTGATTCATCCATTGTTATGTATTGATCTCTCATTCCCCTTCAGTGCTGGTCCAGAGTCAAGAAGATTCGTGCAGTCATTCATTTACTGGTCTAACACTTACCAGCTACTAAGGGATATAAAATGAATGAGATGGATGTGGTCCTACTCTTCAGAACTGGTAAATTTGAGAATACAGATAAGTAAACAGGTAATCTAAATGCTGGGGAAGAAGAAAAACAATGTTATTAGGTATCATCAAAGGAGGATGCTTAATCCAGCTGGGAAGATCAGGGAAGGCTCCGAGAAACAGTGACAGGTAAGTCAGGACCTAAAGGGTGCGTTGAAGTCAGCGAAGTGAGACCTGGAGAAAGGGTCAATGGCATGAGTGAAAGTCTGGAGAAGACAGTGTCTAATGTACCTCAAGAAAGGGAAGTGACTGAGCAGGAGTGGGTCAGAGTATGTGTGTTTGTGGGAGTGGTGGAGCTGGGAGCTGGGAGAGGGAACCAAGGATGGGGAACAGTAAGTAGAGGCTGGACTTTGTGAGGCAAGAGAACCAGTCTGCACTTAACCTTAAGGGCACTGGAAAGCCTCTGGAGAGGGACATGTCTGGATTTGTGTTTTCACGAAGGTTGCACTGGCCAAGGAGGACAAATGGGCTGGAGGGCACAGTTAGGAGGCTGGGCACTAGCAGGGCAAGAGGACATAGAGACCTGTCCAGGTTCAGTGGTACTGAAGGTGCAGGGAAGTGGGCAGACAGGAGAGAGGTTTAGGAAGCAGAACCAAAGGATTGATGGCCGATGAAGTGTAGGGAATGAGAGAATGGAAGGGGGCACCCAGGACATCTCCGTTTCTGGGTTGAACAACTGAATGAATTATGATGCTTTTTTTTGTGTGTGTGAGCTAGAAAAGAAGAAGCATTTGGTTCTTCTGATTCTTGATGATCAGCCATAATTTCTTAACCATTCTTTCTTTGTCCCCCTTTCTCACCCTAACTGGTTTTGTCTTTCCCCCATTTCCCTATTTTCCTGCAGGCAGTGGCCAAGCTTAACATGAAATACTTTCTCACTTTGTTGCATTTAAGAGGTGCTTAGTTTTTCTCCCATGAAAAACCTGACCTTATCATGTTCATGCATTTGTACATACTTCTCTGTCAGACATGTTCCCCACCCTTTATCTGTTAGGTCAGATTTGCCAGGCTGTTAGGCCCAGATCATCCCAGACCACCTCTGCAAATCCATTCCCAGCGTTAGCGGCTTTACTGCGTGGTTCTACCCCACTTCCACATTTGTTCATATCTCCAGAATAAGACTTAGTATCTACCGTATTGTCTGTATCCTCTCTCTTCACCTTCACAGCATCCCATCATCACACACGGGTTTTATGATTATCTCCCCAAAGGCAGCTTGTTGTCACTTTCATATCTCTATTATTATCATCAAAAGGAGGGACTTGCAAACTTTGGGTGTTCAGTAAGAGTTGAATGATGCAATATGAGTGAATTGTCCATATGCCTTTCTTTACAGATTGTTTCCAATCCATCCATTGAAAGGTCCATTGACTTCAAAACTTTTTTTTCAGTTAATCCTATTTATGAGCTAGTTTGCCAACATGCTCTTGAGTCTTGTAATCATTGTCCTCTGATAAGAATAATGAGGCTGACTGCATGGCACCCTTGAGTTTGTTTGAAACACTCCTTCTTTTTTCTTTTTTTAAAGATTTTCTTTATTTATTTGAGAGAGAGAGAGCACAAGCAGGATCAGAAAGAGAGGGAGAAGCAGACTCCCTGCTCAGCAGGGAGCCCAGCGTGGGACTCAATCCCAAGACCCCAGATCATGACATGAGCCGAAGGCAACCGCTTAACCGACTGAAACATTCAGGTGCCCGAAACACAAAGTTTCCCAAGAGCGGACTGGTGCTGTGTCTGTATAATGTGGACCGCAGTTCTCTAACATATCACCAAATGCTTCAGGAACATGGGTTAGTTGTGACATCTTAGAAAAATTACTTAATCTTTTCTAAGTCTTGGTTTCCTCAGATAGAAAATGGTAATAATCCCTATCCCTTTAGTTTGTTGCAAGAATTAATTGAGCCAAAGCCTACAGAGCACTTAGCACAGTACTTGGAGTGGTAAAAATGCTCAATAAATGTCACCTATTCTTAATCTCTGCTCTCCTTTTAATTGTTTAAACTTTGTACATTTTTATAACTTCTGATTATTTTAAAACATTTTATTCTAAGAGACTTGTGATTGTGTGTATGTATGTATGTATGTGCATGCAAGGATATGTGCATTTAACAGCTGTTGATGAATCCATGTTTAAAGTAAACAGTGCATATAAAATGCATTACATTGGTCAGGAAAGCTCTCATAGTCTGTACATTTGCCTTTAGCAAAAACCTTATGAAATCTCTATGCCAATTTTTACATATTTTTCTTGCTCCAGTGGGAACCATATCTTTTATTTCTTTGGACTTGTATGGTGCCAGTTACACTGTTTTTGTGCTTATTAGGCATTCAGTAAACATCTGAACTATTCTGGCCTTGCCCCCTTGACCTGAAAGTATGGGAGAAACCATTCAATTACTCTAGTTCTGTCTACAAAGAACCATGAGCCTCGGGAGGGAGAGAGAAAGAGGTTAAGAATGAACATTTCCTGGGGCGCCTGGGTGGCTCAGTGGGTTAAAGCCTCTGCCTTCGGCTCAGGTCATGATCTCAGGGTCCTGGGATCGAGACCCCCGCATTGGGCTCTCTGCTCGGCAGGGAGCCTGCCTCTCCCTCTCTCTCTGCCTGCCTCTCTGCCTACTTGTGATGTCTGTCTGTCAAATAAAAAAATAAAAAAAAAATCTTAAAAAAAAGATTATTTCCCATCAGTGTGCGAAATGTTGAGTGAGAATCCTCTTGGCCGTTTCTCTGAAATTGGAGGAGGTTCTCTGTCCTCTTCAGTTCTCTGTATGGTGGTACTCAAAGTGAATTCTTGAGAAAGTAAGGGGAAAATGAAAGTTGAATCAGGGTTCCTACACTACCCTGTATGGCTCCAGGATTCAGAATCTGGGTTCAGAAATTGTGAAGCACTTGAGGGAGCCATATGGTAGATGCCTGCGGGCCTCAGTCAGTTAAGCACCTGCCTTCGGTTCAGGTCATGATCTCAGGGTCATGGGACTGGGTCCCTTATTGGGCTCTCTGCTCAGCAGGGAGTCGGCTCCTCCCCCCTTCTCATGATCTCTCTCTCTCAGATAAATAAATACATAAAGTCTTAAAAAAATCTAAAGAGCCATATGGTTACAGATACAGGGTTATGTTCCCAAGTCTTGCAATCTGCAGGCTCCTAGGAGTATCCATTCTCAAAAAGTAAAGCAAATTTCCTCCTTCCCTCTCTCCTTCCCTTCCTCCCTCTCTCTCTCCTTTCTGTTCTTCTTTTACTTTAGGAATTTTTTACAAGTTTGGTAAAAATGATTCATGCTTATTACAAAACTTCAAGCAGTGTAGTAAAAGTATACTTCATCATCACTCTTTTAGGACAAGGATGTGAGGTCTTATTTTTTGGCTCCTGCAAGCAGTATAATGAGAGTACCTCTAACACAGGGTGGTTCTGACAGGTTTCAGAGGCTTCTTCCCACCACAGGGTTACCTGTGCTGGGTATTTCGTGTACCTGGCTGAGATCTTCATGGTAAGGTTTTGTTATTTCAAGATCTTTCTCTCTCTTAATTGGGAGAAATTCACCTAAATGTGAGATGACAGAGTGATGACATTTATTGATAGCCTGGACTGCCCCTGCTGGTCTCACTTTTTCTCCCTTTCCACTCTGTGTGTGTCTTCTGTGTCTCCCTGCTGGTAAGGCCTTTCTGGGAAGGAGCATAAGACTTCATTCCAGATTACATGCATGGATGGACTTCTTAATGGAAGAATGGAGTGGAATTCATAAGCCATCTTTAAAAAGTTATTTCTAGGAAAACACACAGAGTTGTACGTACCTGCACTCATTCTACTCCCCTTTTCTTTTAAAATAGATATACCTACTTTAAAGGAACAGCTCATTTAAGTTTAATTGCACAAGATACCCATGGGAATGTTAGAATTTGGATTTCAAAGTATTGTTCATCTTTTCTTGGTATGGAGTATGTCTTACTAAGTGCTATCAAATAGACATTCCAGGGAAGCTTTTGAGTTTTTTCCTTACATTAGGTTTATATATATGATGTCCAACTGGCAGAAGGAGAAATGGACCAGAGCAGGGCACATAACAAGCAAACAGTAAATATTGTTGTTGGATATTAGAGCCAAGTCCACACCAAGCTCTTCAGAAACTGTGTGACTTGGTGAGCCTGCTCCCTTACAGACTCCTTTAATATCAGACAATTTCAAGATCAGGAATGTCTTTGAAGTTTTTAGCAACCCCCATCGTTTACTTTGCAGAGAAGGCAGTATTGTTGGGTGTGCACAGTGTTGAGTGAAAGTCACTTGTGTCTTTAGGAGAAAGCCATGCTGCTGGAAAAGAGCAAATGTTATCTGAGAGACAGCAAAGCTCTGAGAATGCTAATCTTTTTTTTTTTTTCTTTTTGTAAGATTTATTTATTTATTTGAGAGAGACAGTGCACAGGCAGGAGGGGCAGAGGGAGAAGGAAAGAGGATCTCAAGCAGATTCTGCACTGGGCGCAGAGCACCACACGGGGCTTGATCTCACGACCCTGAGATCATGACCCTGAGATCATGACCTGAGCTGAAATCAAGAGTGGGTTGCTCTCAGCTGACTGCACCACCCAGGAGCCCCTGGTTTCTTTATCTTTAAAGGTTAGATTAGAATGTGGTCACTTCCAGTGAAAGTTGTGGTGACCATTATATTTTACTGGTGTTATTATTGGTATCATTTCATAACATCTAATGAGCAATGTGTTAAAACCTATGTTGCCTCAAGTCAGGCAAGAGTGTTTTCAAAACCACTAACGGAAAACATTAATCTTTTAACAGCTTTTTACTTTCTGCTAAAAAATTGCATTGGTGAATGATGTTTTTTAAATGATTCGCCCATTTCACAGATTTTTCTGAAAAGGATTTTTTGAAATTTCCCCACAGTTTGCACAGAAAACAATGGTAGATGAAAGCTGGAAACTCAGGGATTTCTTCCTTCAGCCTCTGCTTAACCAATTGGAGACAGGCCGTCTCCAGACTCTATTTTTTTTTAAATGCCTATAAAGTGAATGAACTCAAGAAACAGTCTAGCATCCTGCTGAGATTGATACGAAAAAGGACAGGGGAAGAAAAGATTCCTCATTAATGGATTTATATCCTAGTGATAGGGCTAGAGGGTGGAAAGGTCATTGTGGAAAGTAAAGTGAAATATAGAGCTTGCAGAAAAATTATCTTGTTATCTGACTTAGAGACATGAAGCTGCACGTTACCCTCTGTTCGTTTATTTTTTCTCTTAGTTTTCCTTTTATTTTTAGATAAATGTGAGTCAGACACATGAGACAAGAGTAATTTTTAGAAACTCTCTTCCTTTGTAAGCTTTTGAGAGCAGAGTTTTGCACATTTTATATGGTCTGATTGGAAGTGCTATTTGGTTATAAAAGAACAACATCTAAAAGCAAGGCTTTAAATCAGAATTTGTGAATAAGCTGGCAAAACAACTGGAATATATTATTAAAAGTGGAGCTTATGAGGCCATTCTTGGGCACAATTTAAAACTCAAATTGAAAATTGAAACTGAAGTTCTCCAGAGATAACCGAAAGGAAAAAAAAAAAAAAAAAGACCATGTACCTCTGAGAGCATTTCTTACTTTAACAAAGAGAGAAAGAGAGTGGGATTAGAGGGGCTTGATGATAGTTCCTTTATATATAAATAACTTCACTTAATTTTCAACAATTACTTGGTCAGGGGTGTTTTATTTAAAAAAGAAAATATGTAGATGAGAAACTTCAGGCCCTGACGTCTGTGTTGAGCGCAGTCTCAGTTACAGAGTGGCAGTGACCAGGATTCCAACGGTTTTGTCTGACTCCAGGTCTCTGCTCTTACCTGATCTGGAAGTTCTGTGGTGTCTGCTTATTCCAGCTCTGGGATGGAGATGAGTAAATTGTCCTTTGTCCCAGAGACCTCACAACAAGATACACACAAATGATAAGATACAACTCGTGACTCAGTCATGTTCATGTAGATACATGGCACTGAGATAGCACAAGGTTGGGAAGGATTCGCTCTTCTGGGGTTGGGATGGAGCAGGTCAGCCAAGATTTTATGGAGGGGAACAAAAAGCCAGTTGAGTGGAGTCTTCCATGTGGACAAGGCACAAGGGTCATGAGAGACGGGGGAAACATCTGCACAAAATGGCTTAAAACAATGGCATAGAAGATATATTTGTAGGATTGACAGATACAATAGGGCCCCAGTTAACTTTGAATTTCAGAGAAATATCCAATTATGTGTTAGCATAAGAATATCTCATGCAATACTTAGAACATACTTATATTAACATATTTGCTGTTGTTGTTTATCTGAAATCCAAGTCACTGGGCATTCTTTAGGCTCATTTGGTTAATTTGGCCCTGGTATGCCTTTAGGACCCTTTGGAGTGTAGTGTATGAGGCTGGGAGTGTATATTGCGAGGAGGGATGCTGAGTGACTTAGCCTGAGGTGTAAAGATGGGGGATCTACTCTTTGTTCTATGTGGAATAAACAACATTCAAAACAGAATTCCCCTAGCAAAAGAATTTCTGTTTATTCTATGGCTGGGGTAATTCATGCAGAACTAAAAACAACAAGGAATTGAAAAACAATAGAACATTTTCTAGTGAAAAGGACTTTTCTGTTCAAAGAGTAATATAATAAAATGACCTCCAACAAACTTTCAAAGAGATTACCAGTGTCTGATTATTCTTTTCTGCAAAAATGAAAAAAGAAAAGGAGGACATTTGAGGGTGGGGGGGGAATGAAATAAATTCAGCAGAATACATTTATATAAAAATATGGTATACTTGTGTTCCCTGTTTAATTTTTAAGTGAGAAAAAAAGGCAGATGGTATTGTATTATCCCCGTGCAAATCCTTAAAATCCTAAAACTAAACCAAAATTATTCTGCTCTGACTCAGTAACCTGGAATTCTTCCCAGAGTCACAGAAGAAGGAGTACCCCATGAGGACAATTAGGAGTCACCCTGAGGATGGCAGGTGGCATTTTGACATTCATTTGAATTTTGAAAGGTAATGAATTAAAAAAAAAACTATTTTGTTACCATATTTTTGCTTAACGACGTCTGTCCAATGTATCTGTGACACGGAAGGGTGTATGTAGCATGTCCCCTACATTGGTAATGTCGGCTGAAATGAAGCACCAAAACATTTCGATGGTTTGTGAAAGCAGTGACTGCATACCAATTTAGATTTTTCTCTCCCTCCTCATTAAATATGTGACTATGTCTTTTATTTACTTTTCTCCTTGCTCCAGAAAGGATTTAAGGCAGCTCATAAATATATGCGAGACCTATCACTCCTACACATGCGGCTGCTCAAACATTTTGATGAGCATACATTTTAAAGTTAAATGCAAAGACTTCTTCCTCTATGATTTGTGTGTGAATGTGCTTCTGGGGAAAGTTATTTTACATTACATTTTACCAACGATATTTTTAAAATTTTTATTATTTTGTGCTATCTAACGAATAATGGCATGGATTCTATGTGAAGTATATTTTGAAAACCATTACATATAAAATTTCTATTTGACTTGGAGACTTTTTGTTGGTTTTATTGTTGTTTAATAGGAGATGTCACTGTCTTTTGCTTAAGCCTGTCTTCACTTTAAATGAGGTTAAGGAAAGACAAAAAAATCTAACCATGGTAAACACAATCTGAGTTTTGTCATCAACACTTTTATGTAAAAACCAGATAAATAACCAAAAGTAGATGCTGGTCATAATGATTCATTTGGATTCATTGTTTTCCTGGATTATTTTTACTTTGGTAGGCATGCTATTGTTGCTTAAAAAGAAAGTGCCATTATTAATTTAAGGATGTGAATTGACAAAGAGTAAGTCTGCTTTTAAATCATGGTGTATTTGAGATCTTGCCTTACCTGAGGAAGGATTTAAATAACAGCAAGGATGGTTTAAGGGCTAGAGTTTAACATACTGGAATGGGTTGCTTTCTGGATGTTGTTTTCAATGGTTTGGCAGACATCTTGTCAAATGAGCAGGGGTTTTATTGAATCCGACGATGAGAACACGAGGCTCCAGATGAGCTGCACAAGCTGGACAAGTAGCTGAATCTCACAGAAGGAATTTTAATAAAAATAACCAATAAATACACAGCCCTGTACCTGGGTTAAGAAAACAAAGTGGGAAAATAGTTCATATTGTTAAAGCTGGAAAAAATTGGCAGTGGCTTTTTAAGTTATAGTGAATTAACTATGAGTCAACAGAGTGGTGGAGCTCCCATAAGTTTAAAAGAATTTAAGTCAACTTTGGAGTAAAATTGACTTAAATTTGGAGTAAAATTGACTAAAGAAGTGGTTATAATTTGGAGTAAAATTGACTAAAGAAGTGTTTATAATCCTAGTCAACATTCCACAATAGTCCAAAAAAATTTTTTTAAAAAATCCTGAGTTCATATCTAGGTACCACATTTTAAGAGAACATGCTTTCAAAAACAAAAGATGTACTTTGTGAGAGACTAGATATAAAACTGTGTCAACAGAAGGAAAACTGCTGGAACAGTAGATTTTTTTTTTTTATCTGGAGGAAAGAAGAACTTTATCATTAAAGAGAAAAAGGTTTATTCTCTATGTCAAATGTATACACAGACCAATAAATAGAAATTTCCATATAAGGCTAGACTTATAGTCACTCTTGTATAGATAGAATGGGCTGTCTGAGGGGGTCAGCACCTGTCACCTGTGGGACAGGCTGAATAGAAATGGCTTAACACAGGAGATCTAGTTCCTTCTATATCTGGTATGCTACAATTATAAGGATCTTTAGAATATTTATATATATTATCCTGGGATGTGTATCTTCTAAAACAATCAGTTATTTCAGGAAATTCAGTGGCATTATGAAACAAAAAACAATCACATCATAAAGCAACAGGTTGATTGAGGGAAAATTTCAATTATGATGTTCAGATATAAAGAAGATATGGCTTGTTTTCCTGGTAATTGGGTCATCTTGTCAACATGCATGGCTTTTCCATATAATTCTCAATATAAATGGGCTAAATGAGTTATAACAAATACACATAAAACCCTGATCGAAGCAGTGTGTAAAGTACCTTAACTGTAAAATTCCATTACAATCACAAATTTTGTGTTGGTTGCATTTATGTGCTAGTGTGCCTTTCTAGTCTTTAATCATACAATGAAAAACCTCTAGAAAAACCTTGTCAAGCCCCAGAAAATGGTTCACTTGTTTCCAAGAACATTTGGTATTATAAAATATCCATATAACAAAGTAAGTCAGTCGCTTAGAGTCTGTTTTAATAAGATTCATAAAATCAATTCTATGATTCTTTTTTTTCTCTTTCCTATCAACACCCCTTCTATTTCATTTTAGCTGGTCACCAGCTGGCTTTTTTCCCCCCCACTACAAAATGACTCGAAACTGCAAGATAATTATACAAAAAGAGATTTGCTCCAAAAGCTACATGGAGCCAACTATGTCAGCAATGGAAAGAACTAGTACATTTTGTTTTGAAAAAAAAAAAAAAAAAAAAAAAAAAATCCAGACCTGGCAATTTGCCCACTTAACCCCCAAATACTCTTGACCAATGAATTCTAAGTGAAGAAGCTCATATTTTCTTTTTTCATTTATTTCTAAAACCATAAGTTATATATTTGGGACATCTTTAAATAGGATCCCTTGTAATATTAAATTAGATTAAAATGTAATACATAGAATGTTAAATTTTCATGCAATATTGTGTATATTAGATGGTATTGGACTTGTTGCAACTAAGGACTCAAAATCATAATAAGAGTTTTAATATAAGGGTTCCTGGGTAGCTTAGGCATTAAGCATCTGCCTTCATAACAGGTCATGATCCCAGGGTCCCGGGATGGAGCACCGCATCGGGCTCCCTACTCAGTGGGAAGCCTGCTTTTCCCTCTCCCACTCCCCCTGCTTGTGTTCCCTCTCTCGCTTGTGTCTCTCTCTGTCAAATAAATAAATAAAATCTTAAAAAAAAAGAGTTTTAATATATTCCTAAATTAAAATCTCTTGGTGTTAAATTCCAGTAGTATCTTGGTTTCTTTCCTTTCTTGATATCTCAGTATTATCACAAGGTACACTTAGTTCCAGAATTTAGAAATCAGTTATAAAAGCTCAAACCAGATTTGTCCAGCCAGAGTTGCTTCCTCAACTTGTCTTTGAGGAAATAGACATGAAGGCAGGAAAGCAGGTGGTATGCTGTCTTCATTTACTGTCTTATTTTCTCAATAAATATAAGCCAGTTCAATCTACCACTTTCCAGGTTAAACAAAACATAACAAAACAAAACAAATAACAACAACAAAAAAAAACCTTGTCAGAGCTGAATGTCTGAGGATACCCTGCACTAACCCCAGGCCTTAAGTTATGAACTCTCAGGGGCTTGGCAAAATGTATGAGGGTTAGAAAAGCGTGTTGAGAGAACTTTAGATCTTTAGCTCTCAAGAAGACTAAAAGTGATTCTGGCTTGTTATCTATCCCGTGTTCTGACTAACTCCTACCATATCCAGGGTCTACTCTAAAATATTTTGGTGCCTGCTATGTTACCTAAAGGAAAGTTACGTTTGTACGTTCAAAACATGGAGTCTTGAAAAACAAAGCACTGCTAAACTATGAGGTCTTGTGGTTACATACCATTTTAAAAGAGCCACATACTAAGCACCATAACTTTTAATTCATGAAAGCCTTTAGAGCCTACGTGTTGCATAGGATTGAGTTCTATCCTAATTACTTTCTCAGAAAAGCCAGTGGAAAATTAGATGCATCCCACCAGGCAATAAATATATCACACTAAACAAAATTTAAACTGCAGAACAATCAGCCCCTTTTCTTTGTTCTTTCAAAGGAGAAACAGATTAGACCTTTTAAAAAAAGATCAAGAGCATTTTATGGGAAATTCAGGAAAAAAACTATTTGGACTGAAATCAAAATGTTATGAATAGTACTTTCTAAGCAATGACACGTATCAGCAGTATTTGTAACCATAAGAACAATGTGATAAATTTTAATCACTTGGGACTCCAGCTCTGTGGGAAGTGCTTACTACACAGACATCATTTATAGGTTTCCAGTTATGACCTACATCTCCAAGACATTTTAATGATAAGTGGAGAAAGTAGATAGATTGTCTTCCTGGAGTGTTGAAGTTCCTGCTTGTTGTCATCCTCAGCTCTATTAAAGAGCTGAGGCTTTCAGAGGTACTCTTCAGTCTAGCAATCAGGATGCAAGACCAAAGGGATGGAACTCTCTAAGATAAAGTATGCCAGAAACGTACACTCCTCAGGATTTCCTGTGGGAGTCTGACCAAAATAAAGCAATATTAATAAATATAAATTCTGGAACACTATTATCAGCAGAAACAGGATCTTGAAATGTACCCTTGAAATTCCTCTAGTTTCCTCGGGCAGGTCAACTATTTCAATGTAATTCTACAAAATGTTAGATCTCCCTACGGGGACAATTGCTTTAAATTATATTGAAGACTCAAAGATTGTAATAGACATGCTAAAGTAAGGAGTTGAATTTGTTGGATGCTCCAAATCTTTGAGCTCACTTGGGGACCTTTGGCTCTTTGGTCTTGATGGCATTTTGGGACAATAAGATGTAGTTTCCAAACATCTCAACATCAAATAATATGCAATTGGTCAATCTGGTGATCTTTTCCTCCATCTTTATGGCATATTTGGAGAGAAAGGAAGCACAGGTGATACAGATGAAATTAAAGAAAGATGAAAGAAAAAAAAAAAACTGAGAAGTCCCATGTTTTTAAACCATCAAGAATTGTCATTCTCAGTCAGATTTCATCCCAGTAATTTAAAAAATATCCTTTCATGGAGCTCAAAGTCAAGTGACATTTCCTAGTCCAAGTTTTATCCTAAGGCAGGACCTTGTGGGACTTGACTCTTTGTTCTTTCTGGGCTGCCATACTGCCTGAAGCAAGTAAATCCAATCTTGCAGTAAGGAAGACACTGCATTTATTTATTTTCTTCTCAAGCATTTGGCCACCAACAATATGTGGGGGATGGAATGACTCCTGGCTATTTACTTTCTCATTGCATTTCTGATTTCAAAGTATGTTTTACCCCACAGAATATAGTTTTCCTTAATAGTCCTAAGAAAGCCATTACACATGACATCCCACTCAAATCTAGTAATTTTACAACCAGCTGGAGTAAAACCTTTGTTTTACAAGGTTATTTGTGCAGTAGAACTAATCATGAATGTGCTTGACTTCTTCAGTTTTCTGAAAAATCAGTAGCTACTAAAATCATAGTCCTAAGAATAGAAAATGGGGCAGTAATCACTCTTCTTGCCTTCAAGAGTAAGTAAAAAGCAATAAATCTGAAGAGACTTCTGTTTTCTATTTGATAAAATTCTAATGTTTCTTCTTTCAAAAAGGAACTTCTTTAAATGTATGATCAGTGTGGTAGCATATTAGAGATAATCACCAAATGGAATCACTGAACTTGTCATTAGAGCCATACTTTAGATGTCCAAGGATATGACTGTTTTTTTTTTAATTGTTTCCATATTAAAATATAAGACCTGGTTTTAAGCCAACAAAATACTCAGAATAAGGTTTTGTTAGTGGACACACTGGAGCACCAGGACCCATGTTATTTGTTACTTATTGCTTCTAAAGAACCAGGAGAGAGCACAGCTATTTTGGCTCTCCAATGCTCAAATCTGACTTAGTTTCTAAACAATTACTCCAAGAAAACATGGCCTTTCTTCAGCCAAACTCAGCTGCCAGCATTGATGATAACCTGGGCCCAAAGGAAAGAGCTCAAGTTAGTCTAAGGTGTTCAAGTTGTAGAATTTACCAATATTAAGCAACCTTAACAATTTAGGCATTTCCCTACTTGTCCCATCACAGCAGTGAGTAGTTCAATGATATGCTTCATCTTCTAAAGCAAGTCTCCATATGCAATGGCTTGCTTTTTTGTTTTGTTTTGTTTTTATTTTTTTTCTTTTGCTGCTAGAAACTCATAATCTGGGTTGGTTTTTATTGTAGTTATTGTTTCTTTCTTCTTCTGTTCTTTTTCTTGGTTTTTAATTTTTAAGGAAGAACTCTTTATCTTAATGGAAAGTTATGTCAGTGGAAATTTTTTTCTAAGTGCTTTTTATTCTCTCTCAATCTACTCTTTCAAGAATGCTTATCTTATGAGAAAAGACCCTGTCATGAACAGAGTGTCTGTAGAGCTGTTGAAAATACTGAATGATTACAATGCAGCAGAAGAATGATATCCAACACCAACTTTTTGGTTAAGTTAACTGATTATGCTTTCTGTGATTAATAAACTACCCCACAGATTAGCAGTGAGAATTAGTTATTTATCCATAGCTATGGTTTAGCATAGATGTAATAGGCTATCTACTCAAGAAGTCTTTTGAACTGTAGAACACTTTTAGTGTTTTGGTTTCCATTGAAACACCTCTCTCTGTTCCCTATTTTATGACTGTGGATAAAGTTTAGACAAAGGAAACCCTTCAATTATGTGTTTAATTCAAAGCCTCTGTAAAGCAGGCAAATTCCAGTACATGACAAATTGTGCTCTTTGGTTTGCAAGACTTTTATTGCAGATCCTGAAGTTCAGACTTACAGAGATGTAATGATAATAATCAGCTATCATCATATAGGATCAGAGGAAATAAGTAGAAGGAAGAAGGTTCATTGTAGTTGATGGATAAATGATATAAGTGACAAAGCGTTGTATCTAATCTTTAGGACTAGCAGATTTAGTCATTGCTTTTGACTTTTTCATTCACAGGGATGTTTATTGTTGAACAGTCAATCCAAACCACACTGTACTTTTGAACTTCCCATTCTAATGGGAAGGCCTTGTCAGAGAGAAATCTGAATTCACACAGATTTGAGAAGTGATGTAAGATACCACATACTGTGTTTAACAGCCTTTGAAGCTCAGACCCTCCCCAAATATAACACACACATCATTCCAACACTCACAAAGCTTAGCTGTGATGAACAGTTCCGTTGAGACTGAAATTACTCAACCAATGTCCCAGCCCAAGGCTCACCAAAAATCTCCTCCATGAACAGGACCCTTTGAAGGCCCCTGTGTTCAGGGGAAAGATATGACCACATCAAGGGTCAGAAATCAATCTAGTTCTGATTATCCACATTATTATTGTCTGGGAACCGGACCTGTGACTTCTAAGCCCATGGGAGAATGATGATCAGGTTTCATAACATTCATACTTAATTTGGGGGGGTGGGGACTTTGCTTCTGTTCTCTTCAGACTGTATCCACGTGAAAACATCATCTGAATTGGTTAGGGTTCTGTGTATCATATATAGTCATGAAAAACAAAATTTCTATTATGAAAAAAAGAGAAAGCACTCATAAATTTTTCCCCCAAATTCCTCTTCCTTCAATTTGTTCCGTATGTCAAAAACAAAGCATGGCTTAATGGGGACAAGCGGATTCTACTTCTGAAATTATGTCTTTGCATCTTTAACGTACAAATATCTTACAATTTGGGCTGCTCTCCTCAATTTGCAAGAAAGTCACTAATTGACCCCTCATTTGAGTTTTAAAAGAACATAGTAGAATGTGAAAGATCTTCCTTATTATCTGAGCAGAAAAATGATTGTATTCAAAGCACAGAATTTCATTTTCAAGTAAGACAGTTTTAGCCCTCTGTTATTAATGACTGGAATTTTAAAAAACAACAACAAACCACTCAGATATTTTTCCAAGACTCACAATCTGAATCCTTCCCCTTTCGCCAAACCTCCCACTAGACAAGTAGGAAAGATAAACAAAGCAACAGACCCCTGGGTTGTACACACTGACAAGATTGCAGGCCCCAGGATTAGAATGTTTTATCCCCATATCCAGTGTCTCCCAGAAGGACATCTAGTAGGAGGAAAGAGGAAGCATGAGGTTAGGAACTTAGAAAGATTGGGCAGATAGTCAAAGCACTGGATAGATGAGGCAGCCTGTAACTCATTAGCAGACCATCTCCCAGGGGCCCCTGCAAACATCCCACAGCTGACAAAGAAAGCAGAAAGCTTCTGACAGCCCAGGCCTACACCCGCTCCACCCGCTGCCAGCCAGGCTGTCACTTGAGGTGTGCTGGAGAGAGAGTCCAAGGTATGCTGAGGGTATAAAAGCTATGAATCAATGTTTGCTGGACTGAAGACGTGATGAAAATTGTTGCCATGATTGCTTTCGGGCAAGAGGCAGAGTGGGAACGGGAAGGGGAGAAAATGATACCGTGACATTTCCAGTGCCATTTAAAATTGATCAGATGAGTAAGTGCTTAGCAGGCGCAGGGTACCAGAAGCATGCTTCAGAACAGTAGAGTGGATAGCCTTTTGTTTTTTGGTGAGGACTTTATTATAAAGTCCTAAGGATTTCATGCTTATGTTTACCCCAATGGTAAATATCCCAAGGATAAAAATATTTTTGTTAGTGAAAGACGGACTTGTTTTGACAGTGCTCTTTCAGTCCATTAAAGAATCATTTACTAATCTATGGCTGTATTTGTTTAAAAAAAAAAAAAAAAGAGTATCCTAAGCTTCTGAGAGTTCCCTGGCTACACATGAGCCTCAGCCTCACTCACATTAGAAGCATAACAGAAGTTTGATCTGGAAAGGTCTTTTGAGACCATCTCACCCAGTGGCTCTGAACTGAGCAGACACAGTGCCCCATTGAATTATAAATATTTTGCACCATCTCTGTACTAGCTAAGATATCATTTATAGTTTTTCCACAACGCACACCATTTTTAAACCTCAGTGAATGTCCGGGGCACCTGGGTGGCTCAGTGGGTTAAGGCTCTGCCTTCGGCTCGGGTCATGATCTCAGGGTCCTGGGATCGAGACCCACATCGGGCTCTCTGCTCAGCAGGGAGCCTGCTTTCCTCTCTCTCTCTCTGCCTGCCTCTCTGCCTACTTGTGATCTCTGTCAAATGAATAAATAAAATCTTTAAAAAACAACAACATCAACAACAAAACACCTCAGTCCTACCTATAATAAGAAGAAATAAAACCAAAAGTAATTTATGATAAAACAATGTGTCAACTTCGGTGCAACTATACTGGAAAATAACATGAAGTAGTCCAAGACTTACCCTTACTCGAACTGAATGAGTTTGGATTTAAATGAAGACAGTATGCAAATACATAGTGTCAATACCTTATTTTAGATTGGTATTTTGTAATATGGACTAAACTATTATATTCTCATAAATATTTAAGACTCACGATGAACATGACAATGTAAAATGTAGTGATATAGGCATAATTTTTGGTAACTCAAACACCACAAGAGGTGTTTCATTTCTAGAGAAATAAAACATATTAAAATGTGATGAAGATACTTTATATTTTCTTGCAAACAAAACAAAATAATGAACAAGTTTCCACCCTATACCTGGCAGACCTTGGAAGGCTGTGTGGACGTTTTCAGCTGCGACTGTTGTACAAGTAACAGAACATCAGGTATCCTTAGCTGGGTCCATTAGATGCCAATATTACTCTACTGTCTCAAATTTTTATGGGAGCTGTAATTGTTCCTTCATAATTTTTCAAATGTTTCTATACTCAAGGTTGAGAACTATTTTCTTACCTAGTCCTCTCAGTCGACAGATTTAAAAATTGAGGCACTGAGAGGTTAATTTTTTTTAATGATTTTATTTATTTATTTCAGAAAGGGAAAAAGAGAGAGCAAGCATAGTGGTGCAGGTGGAGACGCAGAAGCAGGCTTCCCGCTGAGCAGAGATCCTCAATGGGGGTCTCTATCCCAGGACACTGGGATCATGGACTGAGTGGAAGGCAGATGTTTAGCTGACTGAGCCACCCAGGCATCCTGAAGCCCCAAGAAGTTACATCCCCCGTTCAGTATCACACAATTAGTTTTTTTCCAGAATCAGGACTATTCATCAGGCTCATGGATTATTTGCTCCTTAACTTCAGTATTTTCCATTTTAGTGTAATCTCTATGATGGCTTAAATCCTTCCACCCAGCCTCCATCCGAATTTCTTTTCTTACACTCTGTAGTCCTTTCCTTGGGCCCAACTTGTATACCCACTACCCCAGAACACTTTGTTAACAGGCCGCTTTGGTATCATTTTTCATATTTCCATGCTCAAAGTGTCCTCTCTGATCATCTTTTTTCAAAGGTACTCTGTTCCATGAGGAATTCCTCCATACCCACAGCTGAAATGGTCTCTGCCTCTAGTCTGCCTCCGCAGACGCCCTGCCACTGGCTGCCTTGCACCATCCTGAGAGTGTGTCTACCTAGTAAACACCTCAGCGGCAGGGCCCACACCTCCTACTTCTGTCTGTGTCACTCACCACTTCTCAGAGCTGTCTAACGCAGAGAAGGAACTTAGAATTGGTACTCAGTTTTCACTGTCCATCACCGCAGAGCACACAATCGTCAACCAAAAGGACGCTTGTCATCGAAGTTAGCTTATGCAGCTCATCTCTGAGGCAAAACCCAACTTCCAACAATATGGCCATCCTGGGGAACATCTGGGAAAGAACAACAGAGACATCAGTCTGGCTTGCCGTGGTCAGGAAATGAAGTGGTTCATTCCTAGCAACGACCCATTTTGTATTTTGGAGGCAGAGATATAAACAATGGCAGGCTTTGCAAAAGCAGCTGCAGTCACAAATCTCCCAACAAGCTTCATATGTGCAAACGACAGGAAGGACTCTCGGTGCCATATTGGGCTTCTCAGTCACACACGGGAGTGAGGCAATCAGTGGCCCTAGCATCTTTTCTGAACACAGTGCAGAACAACACATTCATATCCCGCTTGCCATGTGAGTGAAGGTGGAAGAGAAGTGGGACAGGGTCACTGACACCAGCTGGTCATTTGTCAGGCCGTTTATTCAGCCCCTGAACAGAAATTTCATCTTTGAACAACAAAACAACAACAACAAATTTTTAAGTAGAAAGTAGCCGCCAAATGAAATCTGCACCAGTTTTATAGATTATATCTAACTTCAGGTTTTCTTTTTTTCCCAAGTGTCTGCTGACCCGTTGTCAGGTTGTTTGGGTTATCCTCTTCTCATCTGAACGTTTTATTGTGAAAGTGCAAGACATGAGATCTACCATGATGTATTAGGCATATAAGTAATCAGGGAAAAATGGGGTTAAGCCCCTGTATTCTTTGGAAATATGCATAAATATTTACAAGTGATAGAGTTAAATCCAACTGTTTCTTTTTTTTTTTTTTTTTTCGGTGGATGAAATAAATCCCAATGTTTTGTAAATGAGAAACAGCAAATTCTGGAAAGCTATAAGACAGCAAAGTAAAAATACTGGGATAATTTATTCATGAACGCCCCCCCGAAAGGTAATTGCACACAATTTCTATAATATCTAGGGCTCTAACACTGATATAGACTTACACATCTGAAATGTATTTTTTTTATATTTGTACATAACTTTGGTGAGAATTTGGTCATTAGGTGCACATCTGGACAGAGATGATCTAAGGTCAACCCTCTCTTGAATGTTGGGGACACTATTCAATCTATTTTTGGCTTTGTGGGTTTGTGGTACATGGTTCATGATACCACATTTTTAAATAATTTAATTTTTGACTTTTTTTCTTTTACTCTTTCTAGAATTTATCTCAAAGTACAGAATGAAAGCAGAGCTTGTCTATGTGTCAGCAGTATGGGAAAAGACTGATCTGGTGGGAGTGACTCTCTGGACTAGCCCAGTGATCAGAACGTTTCGTTCTTCATTGCTTTGTGTGATTTGGTTAGATAGCAAATTCCATTCAGAAAAGACAGTTTTCACTTAGAAGAGATATATTAAAATAATTACCTGTGGCTCTTAGCATTAGTAGCATTTTTCCATTAATTGAGCAATCATCTAAAACACTAGAGAAAATGATACAGAGGATGTGGTAAGCTTGGATTGGAGAGGGTGAGAAGAAACCATTTTATTTCAGGAGTACGGAGGTTGGTCTTCACCAATAATAAAAAAACATAATTATTTTGTGCTATTCCTAGTTAGAAGCCAGAGGTTAAACACGATTGGTAATGGTGTGGTTTTCCATTTCATCGGTGGATTTACCGTAATTATCTGGAGGGACTCATTCCCACTGCTGATGTCGGTTAGCTGGACGGATATGCGCTTAGCATTAAGTGGCAACTCAGTGCAGTAAAAACAAACTACTGTGCTTGTCTTGTCATACAGAACTTCCTGTGGGAGGGGAAGCACAGGGTGGTTTCTCCTGATGAATGATTAAGAATCCTTTTCTAACCTAAGTACGGACTCGTTGGATAATTTTTATTGAATCAATTGATTCCACAAAAATGGACAGTGTGTGTAATTTTTTAAAAAAGCAACATGAATTCTTTTTTGACCAGAAACACCTCGACATTTTACTTAAGACAAGCAAACTGCACGTTTATATAGACAAAGACTCGTAGAACTGGAAGGGTGGGCTCTAAAGGGACCACATATAGACATCAGTGGAGATGGATTCCCGTGGATCTGGAGCTACTTGGTCTGTCTCAAGGCAATAGGTCCTGAACCCTTGGGACAAGTCTTACTTTCAAGAGTAATATGCACACATTCCAGAGAAAAATATCTTACACAAACATCACGTGGGGTGAAATAGGAAAAGAAAAGAATATCATTTCTCACTTATTTACCAATT
Source organism: Enhydra lutris kenyoni (assembly GCF_002288905.1). Taxonomy (NCBI): domain Eukaryota; kingdom Metazoa; phylum Chordata; class Mammalia; order Carnivora; family Mustelidae; genus Enhydra; species Enhydra lutris. The sequence continues at coordinate 28,038,173 of NW_019154101.1, read as the reverse complement.
TCGTTAGCCACAGCAAAAAAATGTGGTACCTCATACTCCTTTGACTTAGATTATCAATTTCCATTTTCAAAAATGATTTCTATGAGTGGAAAAATATATTGAGAAGGTTTAGTGATAACACTTTTGCTTTCATAAACAGATCACCTGGAGCAGTCTCTGAGACCATCTAATGCAGGAAACTATGCCAAAAATCCTAGACTCAGAGGCCTTTGCAAGGTTCCAGCCCTGGGACTCATAACTAAAGGTCAAAGACATTTCCTTGGCCTTGCTTCAGGGGAAACACGGATGTGTGAACTATCTTTACTGATAAATTCAGGCTTCTCATTAAGATGAAGTCTATCTTTTTTTTTTTTTAATCTTAATCTACATTTCAGCATCATGTCTAACACACAATTCTACACCTGCCCCTCCTCTAACTGAGCTTTTCCTTTCCATGCACCCCCTGGCATTTGCTGTACCCTACTCCTCCACCCCAAATCATTCCCATTCTTTAAGACTTAATCAGCATTGTTACTTCTTTCAGGAAGGCTTCCTGCCTTCTTCCAAATGAATTAATCTTATTCTTTTCAATATCATCATGCTTCAAACCCTTGATAAGTGCACAGACATTTGAGGAAAACAAGAAAGGAAAAATAAAGTTCTATCATGTATTCAAGATTTTTAAAAGCACCTAAAAATAACTTTCAGTGATTCTTGTACTACATTAATGATACATATGTATTGAAAATTAAAGGAATAGTAATTCTACTAATAATTTTAGTATCTATCCTTTCATTACTTTTACCTGTGTTTGTGCGTGAGCATATACATGTGGATTTATGACATGATTTACACAAAATGAAATCACATAATGAAACTTTTTGACCAGTTTATTTTTAATTTTTTGATATATTGTATATATAGTTCCACATCTAAAAAGAGTCAATGGCTGCACAGTGTTTGCTTGTATGAAGATAGCAAAGTTTATTTAACTAATGCCTTATTCTGGGGCATTTCAGGGTTTTTTTTTTTTTTTCCATTTTGTGCTATTATAAACATCTTTATAGCAAAGTATTTTTTTTCACATCCCTTCCAAAATATTTATTAGGTGTCTGTTTTGTCATGGGCATACTGTGATAGTTATACTGTGACATGTTATTTTCTCTGGATAAATGAATAAAATTAAAAAAATCTGAGTCGAAATGTACGAATACACTGAAGTATTGATTTCCCAGTATGCTCTTCCAATTAGAATACATATTTATTTTTACACCTTTGTCAAACAATGGCAACAAGTTACTTTACATTTATTTGGTTTTAAATGGCATTTTGTGTTTAAAAATATTTTGGGGCATTTTATTTCTTTTTTTTAATTAACAGTTATCCCTTGTACAATTAAAATATCAAGTGTTCATCTCTTTCTTATTATTTTGGAAAGCTTCTTTATATATTAAAAAGATTAACCATTTATCTATCACTATGCTGTAAATATTTCCTTTTCTTTTTTCTTTTTTTTTTAATTTACATTTGGTTTTGTTGTTACTATTGTTTTAAACAAGCTAAAAAAAAAAGTTTATGAAGTCAGATATTTTCATTTTCCCCTTATGTGTTTTGCCTTTGGTGTCATGCTTTGAAAATTCCTTCCTACTCTCAGCTCTTATAGATCACTAGTTTAGAAAAACTTGTATCCTTATGGTTGTATTTTGTCGACTCAGCTAATTTACAGGAGCATTTCACAGAATTCCATTCTCCTATAGGTCCTAGTTCCCTCCAATTGTCAAAAAAAGGCAATTTGTGCTTTACACTCAGAGGGTTGGAGAAGGGTCACCAGGCACTGTGGTGGCCCAGATGTGGATGTGTTGCCATGTTTCGACCAGCTCACCCTGTGGATCCCTCTGTTTCGTTCTCCATCTTCCCCAACTCCTGCACTTGGCGTGTGTTTAAATTCATCACACAGTCCCTCAGTTCCTGCAGGACATCTGTGCTATTAAATCTGGAGACTTGGGACGCCTGGGTGGCTCAGTTGGTTAAGCAGCTGCCTTCGGCTCAGGTCATGATCCCAGCGTCCTGGGATCGAGTCCCACACCGGGCTCCTTGCTCATCAGGGAGCCTGCTTCTCCCTCTGCCTCTGCCTGCCATTCTGTCTGCCTGTGCTTGCTCTCTCTCCCTCTCTCTCTCTGACAAATGAATAAATAAAATCTAAAAAAAAAAAAAATCTGGAGACTTGTGGGTACCTGGGTGGCTCAGTTAGTTAAGCATCTGCCTTCCGCTTAGGTTATCTCAGGGTCTTGGAATCGAGCCCCTGCATCAGGCTTTCCTGCTCAGTGGGTTGCTTGCTTCTCCCTCTCCCTCTGCTACTCCCCTTGCTTGTGTGCTCTCTAGCACTCAAATAAATAAATAAAATATTTTTTAAAAACCTAGAGACTTGGGGTTGAGTTAAATTCAAAAAGTAATCGCAGAAGTAAAAGTATCTTTAACATTGGATCTGTAATCAGTAACGTGGGATATCATATAAGGTATTCAAGTCCTCTTTGACACATCACATTGTTCTATAAATATAGTTTTCATATTAAAAAATATTAATACAAGCAACATAGGTTTTGTTGTTACTGTTAATAAGATCTCAATAGATAAATGATAGATATTTAAAATTACTTCTATAGGCGTATAGGAATTTGCACCTTTTTCTTCATATGTTTATCTCACAGCCACCTTTCTGAAATCTGTTAGTTCTCATAGTTTTTCAAAGGAGTCTTTGGGTTTTCTTTTAGTCTTTTTTTTTTTTTTACAATTTTATTTATTTATTTGAGAGAGAGAGAGATAGAATGAGTGGGAGGGAGGAGCAGAGGGAAAGGGAAAATAGAGATGTGGGGCTCTATCCTAAGACCCTGAGATCATGACCTGAACTGAAGGCAGATGCTTAGCTGACTGAACCACCAGGTGCCCCCAAGTCTTTTGGGTTTTTTAATAAAGACACACAAATAATGATATCTTGTATTTTATTTCAAAATTTCCAATGTTTTTATTTTCCATAACTTACTGATAATCTAGACTATACAAACAATGCTAATCTATTTATGGTTTTAGCAAGGAATTTTTACTTAATTGGCTAGTATGGATAAATTAACAAGCGTTAGGCTTACTTTTGGTAAAGTTATATAATTGATGCCACCAGTGTTTTTCTAGAAGCCTGGATCAATTTGTAGTCATAATTAAAGCCAAATATAATTAGTTATACAATACTTGGATTTTCTAATAATTTGCAACTAATTGACATGGTGAAATCTGTAATAAAACGGGCATCACAACAGTGGTAGAAGAGAAATAATTAAATGAAATATCTAGCTGACTTTCTCCCAGGTGGTGAAGAACCTGGTGCCTGATCTTGTAAGGTCTTGGGAGCCAGGTTTTTCTCGAGAAGGTGAGGTTAGCCTAGCCTCCTAAGGGTGGGAGGCAGAGAAAAAAACCAATTTGGGGTTTCTGGAGATTCAGCCCTGTGTGTGTGTGTGTGTGTGTGTGTGTGTGTGTGTGTGAGTTTGACAGTAGACAGGGGCTAGTCTTGAGTTAATTGCAAAATAATAGATCATATTACAGGTTTCTTCCCCTTCCTTTTGCTCTTTTCATGTTATGTTGCAGTGAGTGTAGGAGCAGCTTGGGTGGTAATTAGGCTGTCGCTGTCCACGTTAAGAATTGCTGCGGGGAGATTTAGCTATCATGTAACTCTTGTTTAAATCTCTCCAGTGTGGGATTTGATGTTAAGCCTTCTAATGGACAAGTACTAATTCTCTTGGGAAGAGACCTTTTTCCTGTCACTAAACTACAGTTTGAGGAATAGTTTTCATTCTGTCCTTCAAACATGACCCTTATTCAAAATAAAAAACAAAAGCAAAGCATGACTCTTACTCATACAACCTCTACATCCAAAACCATAGCTCCCTGGACTAGGCCATTTTCATAAAAAAAGGATGAGTATTTTCCCCCAAAAGCCATTTACCCATGGAAACCCATGGTAACAAATGGTCTCAGTCTTTTCCTTGCCAGCCTCTTTGCTTCAGATAATCTGGAGAGAAGCAGGATCTGATTTCTTTGCATTTACTGGCCTAAATAACTTAATAATAAATGTGTTAGAGAAAACTTTTGCTAATAATTAAATTCCCTTAAGTATGTTTCCTATACTCATTGGCTTAGGGAAAAACTAAAGGTAGAATTTATTTAACAAACATTTAAAAATGGATTGGAAAATTATGCAAGAAAATTCTACTGAGTATTTTATATAAATTATAAATAGCTATGTCTGGCCCTAAGTACTACTATGAACTGGGTAAAGATTTTTGGACCTATCTGAGATTTTGGTGGCAAGAATCAGCCTATATCTCATAAGGCATATAGTTCAGTTCTTACAGCATCAAAGTCAGACTTTGATTTCTTCACCTGTTTTCTGCTCACCTTTAGGAGTTTTATAGGGACTGTTTTTATCATAGAAGAAAAGAATGGGAAAAGTGACAAAGAGAGTGTTAGCCCATAGAAATGGTTGACTGGGGGTGCCTGGGTGGCTTAGTGGGTTAAGCCTCTGCCTTCGGCTCAGGTCATGATCTCAGGGTCCTGGGATCAAGCCCCATGATCAGCCCCGCATAGGACTCTCTGCTCAGCAGGGAGCCTGCTTCCTCCTCTCTCTCTGCCTGCCTCTCTGCCTACTTGTGATCTCTGTCTGTCAAATAAATAAATAAAATCTTAAAAAAAAAAAGTAAAAGAAATGGTTGACTGGCAAAGGTCAGTGTTCAGACTTAGGGAGAACTCAGCATGAGACACAGTAAGAACAGAGGTGTCCTCAGTGCCCCAATATCTGACAGTGTGGCTTAGTGCTCATGTGTGGGGTTTGCCCTGAGTGTACAAATACCTGAAGAGATTGACATTTTTCCCCATAATCATAGCACAAAATTCTCATTGAGTTTGACTTTTGATATATATCCTAGATGTCAGTTTTCTGTCATTGCTGGTTGCCTGTAATGGACATACTTCATTAAGTTCCCCTCCTCTCAGTCTAGCTCACATAGGAATCAGATCTCACATCAGAAGCACTGAGTGCTGTTAGACATGAAGCTAGCATGCCACCCACCTTCGCACTTCATGCTCAAGCTCCCATAGTTTCAACTCCTTCAAGAAGCACCTGTCAAGAAATATTTCAGGAATAACCTGAATAGTGACCTTCAAGCAAGGGAGTCAGAGAGTTCCAGCTGAAAAGCATGAAACCTGGATTTTTAAAAATCTAATTTAAAAAGTTTGATAGATGCTCCTAAATTGCATTACAAAATGCTTTCATAACAGGGAAGTAAAGTCTTCTAGAGAAGACAAAAATGGATTCTTTATTGTCTTACAGAACATGAATATAAGTTAATCAGACCTATTAAGTAGAATGGAAAACCCAGCATTCTTGCAAATGCTAGTGGGCAAACACCAGGGAGATCTCTTGTGTTTCTTTGTTTTCTTTCTTCTCTTATTTTTCATTTAGGATATTTCATAAAGCCTAATAAAACCTAAACATTTGATGTCTATTGATTAAGTCATAATGTACATATTCAGACAAATAAAACAGTCCAAAAGATGTGCTACAACCTGAATGTTTGGGCTAAAACTGGTTACTCAGTACAATCAGTTGTTACAGGCAGAAAATACTTTTCCTTTAAGAATAGTTTTTTAAGTAAATTTTATTTTTAACTTCAAACTGTGTTTCATTAAAAATGGAATAATTCTTAAGCTTCCATGTGAAGCCATTTCCATTCAAGGTAGAAATACCTATAGTAGTGTTTTAGGTTGATGAAGCAGCATTGAACTTCTCAATGACGTGAATATCTAAACATGGTTATAATACCAGAAAAATTCTAGTATATTTTTAGTTCAGTTACAGTAAAGCATAAGAATGTCAATTCCCGTGGTAAGGTACAGTGAGAACACAAATAATTATCTAATATCGTCATGAAGAACAGAATCAAAAGAAATTGTTCTAGAAAAGGAGGAAAATGGAGAAGCTGAGGAGTAATACACTGCAAAGAAGGATAAGGGTAGCCAGACGCGGGATGCATTCACATTCTAAGATTTGTCAAAGACAGTAAAGAAAGACTTAATCAGGGAAATGAGGTGGTAAATGAAGAGGAAGAAGGAAGCCACAGAAAAGAATACCCATTAAAAACACAGTTCAGTCAAATTGGTAACATTTGAAAAAATAATTTAAAAGCTAAATTCACTTTTAAGTGGGTAAAAAATAATTCAAGTCACTGAGGAACAGGAGAGCAGATACCTGGTTGACATAGAGTCTGAAGTATTATGTAAAAAGAGAAAGAATACTAGTCCCCTTGTTCTTATTTTTTTGCTTGTTTAGGAATGAGGATTAGAAACTAGAAATATAAAAATTGGTAAAGACAAGTATGTACTATTTATTAACTGAAAGAAAATTCTATTCTTATTGCAGTTGACATTGTTAGAAATAAAAAAAATCTCATATATTAAAGATCTTGGTTAATAAGCATCAGTATATATTCAGATTATGGAAGCCTTTTAAGTGTTATTTCTCTGAACATGTAGTGGAAAGCTTGTACCAGACTCTATGGATGCATAACAGAGTTGATTAGGTAATCACAATAAACTTAATTTTTCTGATTACTTGAGATAAATAAAAGAGTAGAAAGCAAGAAAGGTGTAACAGAGAAAAAATATGGTTTAAAGCAAAAAAGCTGTAAGAGAAAAATAATAGTTTAAATTGCCTGTATGAAGAACATAGTTTCCTATAATAAAAATAATTTAAAGATTCTACGACTAAAATATATATGTTTAGATATGGGAAGATGCTCAACTTTATCTCATAGCTCCTCAGCCTCATGTGACTACCAGAAATTCATATAGACTGACAAAAATTAATTAAAAATTAAAATTAAAAATTAAAAATCAGCAATAGTCAAAATATGTGAGAGACTAAAAAAATGTATAAGTAGTTTAGGAGAACATATAACAAAGAAAAGGTTATAGAGATAAAGAAATTACTATCTTATTCATTTTATTACATGTTTGGAGGGAAAATGAAAAAATTTCATTGAGTTATGAAGTGAAGATACAAATAGCATTAACTGAAAATATTTAATCAAAAAAATTATATCACGATTTAAGCAAAACATCAAAATATAAAAATTAGGAGGCTCTCAATTGCTTTACAAAAGGATTTTTCTTTTAATAAAAAGTTTCATTATAGGATTTCTTAAAATAGATTTTTCTGTAGTATTGAATGCATCATTCAATTTAAAAAATCAACTTACTAATTTTCCATAAAATATAGCTGAAATTAAGAAAAAAAGTTGGGGTCAAAACATTAAGGAAGCAGACCACTTGTTGAGCATTGAGTAATCATGAACTGTCATATATATATAAAATGTTATTTAATTCTCTTAATTAAATACCTGTTGCCTAAGGTATAATTGTAAATCAGCAAGATGAACTAATTTAACCTAAGTCCACTAATGTTAGTAAGTGGCAGAGTTGTGAGTCAAACATGGATCTTCTGACTCTATTTTAGACTATATTCATTAGACTATAATCTATTGCCTACAACCACGATGAGAGGGTCACAAGTGTTAATAATATCTCCCATAAGAAAAATACACCTGATATTGTCCCACTCTAATATGTATCACTTAGAAGCTCCAAAATTTAGAGAGGACTCAAAAACAAATAAATGATATAAAAATTAACCACCTTAAGTAATAATGTGTGAGAGAGGACACTGATTCATAGCCTAATATGAGGAATGTCCCCAGTGTGAAAAAGTTTAAAACTAAGGACTATAATTTTGGTAATGAGTCACCTAAAGAAAAAAAATCCTTTAATTAAAGTACAATACTTCTTCATAACATATGGCCATATGACTAGTTCATTTACTTTAGCTGTCTTTACATATGATGTTTATTGGCTTGGCATAAGTGGTAAGTTATAACAGTTGTCCAAACAACTGGATTTCCTATGCTGAAACCACCCATTTCATTAAACAAGTCAGAAATGAAAGTATTTGTGAAATAACAAGTTATTGGAACAGATGGATTAGATGATAAAGTTCCTCTCTCAGGTAGAAGTTATTCCTCTCAGTCATGTCACTCTATTTATTCACATGGTGATTGAAAGCCTGCCACGTGTTGGGCACTTTTTCTAGGTGCTACACGAATCACACAACATTACAAGGTCCTTGTCCTAATGGAACTTACATTTTAATGGGAAAACAATGAAAATTAAATAGAGAAACAAAAAAAATATTAAACTAGAGAAAAGAAAAACAACAGCAATATCAACAATGAAGAGAAAGAAAGAGCATTTGGATCACATTTTTTAAAGTTTTTATTTAAATTCCAGGTAGTTAACACATGATGTAGTATTAGCTTCAGGTGTACAACTTAGTGATTCAGAACTTCCATATAACCCCCAGCGCTCATCACAAGTGCTTCCCTTACTCGCCATTGAGGATGAGGGGAATGGGGAACTCTCTTCCCACTGTTGGTGGGAATGTAAACTGGAATGCAGCCATTCTGGAAAACAGTATGGAGGATCCTCAAAAAGTTAAAAATGGAGCTCCCTTATGATCCAGCAATTGCACTCTAGGAATTTACCCAAAGAATAAAAAAATACTAATTCAAATGAATCATATTATTATTTGTTAATTAGAAATGTTCCCCCATGAATATGTATTATAGATCTGCTCTCTATCGTGCTTTCCAAGAATAGTGGTGCCTGATAAATATCTTTTTATGCTCTTTCATTTTGATATATTGAATTCAATAATTTTGAAAGTGAAATTAAGTTTTAATTTTGAAATTTATGGGAATGAAAAGGCACAGCTTTCCTTAACAATGATAAAATAATTAAAAAAATACATCATTTCACACAATGAACAAACTGTGGAAGTCAAAATAGGGCTAATTGTGCAACCTCTATTAGGCATCTGTGTTTTAGAAAAATGAGAAAATCTAATTGTGGCCCTGTATTATTTGCCATACAATTTTATTGCCTAAGGGAGATGATAAACAATAAAGTAAACAAGAAATAATATTTAATGTAAGGCAGTGTTATGAAATGCTATGAAGTCAACCACATTTAGAGCTGGAGTCTGAGCAAACAGAACAATTCACAGAGAAACATTTAAAAAATAGCTTATTTCCATTTCATGAGGAAGGAATCTGCTCCTCTGTAACCCAGAGCAGCTATTAGTGTGATTGTTACTAAATTTAAAGAACAGATTCTGGTCTCCATTTTATTTGCCTTCCCAGTAATGTTCAGTGCTGCTGAATACTTTCTTATTCCCACAAACTGTCCTCCTTTGGCTTCAGGAGTACCATGTTTTCCTGTTTTTTCTTCCTCTCTGGACATTTCTTTTCAGCCTCCTCTGTCAGATCATCTACCTCTCCTCATCGCTGAAACATCCTTTCATTTCAAGCTTCTGGTTTGGGCTTTTTGTTTTGTTTTGTTTTCATGAAGGATGTTCTTTCTGGTAGATTTCATCTATTTCCATAGCTTCTGCTATCTATCCATCCATCCATCCATCTATCCATTCCCTATCCGTCCATCCATGCTTCTTTCTATCTAGTTTCTTTTTTCTTTTTTTTTAAATTTATTTCTTTTCAGCGTAACAGAATTCATTGTTTATGCACCTCACCCAGTGCTCCATGCAATACGTGCCCTCCATAATACCCACAACCTGGATCCCCCAACCTCCTACCCCCCACCCCTTCAAAACCCTCAGATTGTTTTTCAGAGTCCACAGTCTCTCATATTTCATCTCCCCTTCCAATTTCCCTCAACTCCCTTCTCCTCTCCATCTCCCCATGTCCTCCATGTTATTTGTTATGCTCCACAAATAAGTGAAACCATATGATAATTGACTCTCTCTTCTTGACTTATTTCACTCAGCATAATCTCTTCCAGTCCCATCCATGTTGCTACAAAAGTTGGGTATTCATCCTGTCTGATGGAGGCATAAGACTCCATAGTGTATATGGATCACATCTTCCTTATCCATTCATCCATTGAAGGGCATCTTGGCTCTTTCCACAGTTTGGCGACTGTGGCCATTGCTGCTAAAAACATTGGGGTACAGATGGCCCTTCTTTTCACTACATCTGTATCTTTGGGGTAAATACCCAGTAGTGCAATGGCAGGGTCATAGGGAAGCTCTATTTTTAATTTCTTAAGGAATCTCCACACTGTTCTCCAAAGTGGCTGCAGCAACTTGCATTCCCACCAACAGTGTAAGAGGGTTCCCCTTTCTCCACATCCCCTCCAACACATGTTGCTTCCTGTCTTGCTAATTTTGGCCGTTCTAACTGGTATAAGGTGGTATCTCAATGTGGTTTTAATTTGAATCTCCCTGATGGCTAGTGATGATGAACATTTTTTTATGTGTCTGATAGCCATTTGTATGTCTTCTTTGGAAAAGTGTCTGTTCATGTCTTCTGCCCATTTTTTGACATGATTATCTGTTTTGTGTGTGTTGAGTTTAGAAGTTCTTTATAGATCCTGGATATCAACCTTTTGTCTGTACTGTCATTTGCAAATATCTTCTCCCATTCCATGGGTTGCCTCTTTGTTTTGTTGACTGTTTCCTTTGCTACGCAGAAGCTTTTGATCTTGATGAAGTCCCAAAAGTTCATTTTTGCTTTTGTTTCCTTTGCCTTTGGAGACATATCTTGAAAGAAGTTGCTGTGGCTGATATCGAAGAGGTTACTGCCTATGTTCTCCTCTAGGATTCTGATGGATTCCTGTCTCACGTTGAAGTCTTTTATCCATTTCGAATTTATCTTTGTGTATGGTGTAAAAGAATGGTCAGGTTTCATTCTTCTACATATAGCTGTCCAATTTTCCTAGCACCATTTATTGAAGAGACTGTCTTTTTTCCACTGTATATTTTTTCCTGCTTTGTCGAAGATTATTTGACCTTAGAGTTGAGGGTCCATATCTGGGCTCTCTACTCTGTTCCACTGGTCTATGTGTCTGTTTTTATGCCAGTACCATGTTGTCTTGGTGATCACAGCTTTATAGTAAAGCTTGAAATCAGGTAATGTGATGCCCCCAGTTTTGTTTTTCTTTTTCAACATATCCTTAGCAATTTGGGGTCTCTTCTGATTCCATACAAATTTTAGGATTATTTGCTCCAGCTCTTTGAAAAATATCAGTGGAATTTTGATCAGAATGGCATTAAAAGTATAGATTGCTCTAGGCAGTATAGACATTTTAACAATGTTTATTCTTCCTATCCAAGAGCATGGAATGATCTTCCATCTTTTTGTGTCTTCTTCAATTTCTTTCATGAGTGTTCTGTAGTTCCTTGAGTACAGATCCTTTACCTCTTTGGTTAGGTTTATTCCCAGGTATCTTATGGTTCTTGGTGCTACAGTAAATGGAAGCGATTCTCTAATTTCCCTTTCTGTATTTTCATTGTTAGTGTATAAGAAAACAACTGATTTCTGTACATTGACTTTGTATCCTACCACATTACTGAATTACTGTATGAGTTCTAGTAGTTTGGGGGTGGAGTATTTATCTAGTTTCTAATCTACATACTGAATCATCTATTTGATATTTAACCTGTCTTCCCTCTTTCCAGTGCATTTTTAGAAAGTTGACAGGTTATACATATCACTATATATTTTTAATTTCATAATTCAGAATTACTTGACTCCTTAGACAATGGACTGAGAGTTTTTCCTTTAAAAAAAATGTGAAGTTAGTAGAGCTTTTAGCCATTTGCCCTGTCTATTTCATTTTTGTGCCACTTTGTAATAATAAACTGCCTCAGCCTGTGTGAGGGTCCTAGACTCATGTTTAGATTTGTAAGGTAATAAGTTCAAAGAAAACTTAGCTGAGGTCTTTATACTCAAACCACTCTGCCTCGATGTTTATACTTTATGCTAAACATGTCTATAATATTATACATTTTATACTTTTACATTTTTACAAGGTTTTGATGACAAGGAATGTCACGTCTGTACATCTGAAAGTGGCCCTTACTTCCTCACATATAGATAAGAAGTCTTTTTATGACCTCTTCGTGTATTTAATTAGTTTTGGCACATCAGAATTCATCCTCCTTAATTGAACATGTAAATATTTGTAGACTGTGGTTTGAATAGTGATTCTAATTCTAGTATCTTTGCGATAAAAACCCTTCCAACAGGAATAAGTGAATGTCAAATTCAGTTTAAAAGCCAGGTAAATATTAACTGCTATAGGTCTATAATGTTTCAAAACATTATGCTTATATTAGAAAGAGCAATATTGCATACTGCATATTTATTTTAAATTTAAAGTTCTCCATATCAGCATTGGCTTTCTTATTTACCTTATTCTTATGTAACTTAAGTAGAGATTACTTCAACATTTCATGCTTTTATGAACAAAATATTTCAGCTTACCTATAAGAATATGGTTCCTTTCCTAGATTATTTTTTTTCTAAATAAACTAGGACAAATCCCATTCTGGGCTTATTGTCATAAATGAGTCCTTATGAAGGTACCTTCCATTTAATATGAAGAGTTTGCCAGGACACTGCCTCCCATTTTCTCAATACTGGACCCTTCAAGTTCTTCTGTGCTGCCCTACTTGTCACCTGCCATGCCATCAGACCTTGGGAGATTGCTTTTTTGCTAGATAGAACTGTCTTGCACAGGTGACCATTGTTGTTACCAACACTCATGGGGGAGTATGGGACAAGAAATGGCTCTTTTTTTTAAAAAAAAAAATAGTATTGTATAGTTCATTATCTCAGGTATCTATGTTTAGTATGGCTGAGTGAGTTCCTAATGGATCCTGTCTTCCTACAGGTAACAATTATAAACTCTGAATAAACTACATTTAACAATGAGAACAACTTATATCTCCCACAGGCTTTCAGTTAAGGAATGAATAAGTCATGAGGATAAAAGCTACAGCATAGGGAATATAGTCAATGATATTGTAATAGCTTTGTTTGGTAACAGCTTTGTGCTACACCTGCTTTTGTGGTGAACAGACCTTAATGTATAGATTGTAGAATCACCATGTTGTGTACCTGAAACTAATGTAGCATTGTGCATCAACTATATCTCAATTAAAAAAGAAAGAAAGAGAGAAAGAAAGCAAGCAGCAACCCAAAGACACTGATGATTGAAAAAAAGCAAGCCAATTTTGGGTAGGAGTGGATACCAGGAAGGAGGGAAAAACATGGGGTAAGTTGCCCACTCTGTATGGCTTTCAGCCTGAAAGCAGACCAAAGTTAGTGTTTTACTGGATGGCTAAAATTCCAATAGATATATAAAACCAAATTATTTTTGCAGAAGAAAGAAAACTAACAGAGTGAAAAGGCAATCTATAGAATATGGATTCTATATCTATATTAGATGTAGAGAAAATATTTGCAAACCCTGTATCTGATAAAGTGTTAATTTTCAAAATATAGATGGAACCCCTACAACTCAATAGTACAAAAAACAAAAAACAAACAAAAAGGCAAAAAACCCTAATAACTTGATTTAAGAAAGGACAATAAAACTTGAATAGACATTTTGCTACAGAGAAAAAATGGACAAAAGGTATAGAAAGAGATGTTGAACATCACTAATCATCAGGGAAATGGAAATCAAAACGACAGTGAGATACTATCGCACACCTGTTAAGATGACTGTCATTAAAAAAAAAAAAGACAAATGTTGGTGAGAATGTGGAGAAACTAGAATACGGTACACTGTAGTAGGAATGAAAAATGGTGCAATCACTACGAAAGCAGTATAGTAGTTCTTGTTCATTGGTTTTTCTTTCCTTTTCCAAAGTGGTCAACACAATGTTTTTTTTTAAAGATCTATCCAAATGTCATATATACATATAGTGATGTAATTTCTAATTGCTGTATATCATCACACAGTATGTGTGCAGTTACCATATTTACTTCCAATTTTCCTAGTTATAAACACTTAAGATGCCCCTAAACAGCACTATGATGAATATTCTTGTTCCTTTTTTTAGACATATACCCAAGAGTGGGATTCTTGGGTCATCAAAGGAATAGAAATTGGTCCCTAAGTAGGTTCTCACCAGAAGTGTATGAAATGTCCCATTTACAAGTTTCTAAGTTTTATAGTCAGTTAACATAAAGTGGTGTCTCATTATTATTTTGATTTATTTTTCTCTGATATCAAGAGAGGCTAAGAATTTCTACATATTATTGAATGTTTATATTTTCCCTTTTGTGACTTGCCAATTTATATCATTTATTTATTTTTCTTGTGCATTTCTTGCTTTTTCCCTTTTTTTTTTTTTTTTTGGTAGCCATTCCTTGCATATCCTGGATACTAATCTCTTGTTAGTTTTAGATATTTGCAAATATTTTCTACTAATCTGTCACTCACGTATTAAAACTTTGTATGTGATAGGTTGTTGAATTAAAAACTTAATTACCATGAGTTTGATAAATATATTTTTTTCAACCTACAGTCTATGCTTTTGGGTTTTTTTTAAAGTCCTTCCCAATACAGAGGTTACAAAGATATTCATTTTTTTTTTTTTAAAGTTAAATAGATTTGGCTTTCACATTTAGGTAGTCAATTTATTTTGGATTCCTATTTGCAATATGGTATGAGATTAAAATCTCACTTTCCTTTTGCTCCCAAAAGCAAAGCTAACTTCCCAACTCTTCAACTATGCAACCCATTTTTCCTCACTGATTTATAGTACAGTATTTAATATAGAAAGCATGTTCATAAATATGAGTCTGTTAGTGAGCATTCTGTTCTTTCCCACTGATCTGTTTATCAATTCCTATACTGTTTTTATTATTATGGCTTTCTAGTGCACACTAACTTCTCACAGGTGGAGTCCCTCCTATTTGTTATTCTTATTCAAGTTCACTCAGCTCTTTCTGGATTGTTATTCTTACATAATTATTAGTACATATATGACAGGTTCCTCATAATATTAAGATCAAATTTTGATTGGGATTGTAAAGAACTTATAGATTGGTTTGGGAGGTAAAATCAATATTTCAAAGGTTTAAGTCACACCAACCATAAACAAAATATCTTTTCTTTATTTATTGACGCTTTCTTCTATGTCCTCAAATTAAGTTGTAAACATTCTCTATAAAATTCTTGCACATTCTTTTCGATTTCATTTCTGAAGTCTTTTGGTTTGTTTTTGTTATTATAGTGAATGGTTTCTGCAGTAGCTTGCAGTATCAACTTAGTCAAATTCAAACTGTTTCTGATAATTATTTTCCCTGTGTATTTCTGGGTTGGCTCACATTGGTAAAATATGTATATGATTTGGAAGGCTGATGTGAGGAGCAGACATTAGTCTCTAAAGATAATTGTGGTTACATGCAGTGACAGACAGAGTTGTTGGGTTCAGGCTTTGTTTCAGTCTTGTCTGCTTTAAGTCTAGCTCTTCACAACTGCTGACCCTGTTGACTAAATGCAATGTCCCGTCCATGACTGGATTTTTGGCAACAGATAGACATGGGAGCAACACACAGACATAGCTTCTGATAGACCTCAGGAATCTTTCCTTCACAGTCTGATTTAGGTAATGGAACATGCTAGGCTTTTCACACAGATTGGTTGGTGACTCCTTTGGTCTTCCAACTTCCCTCTCAGACCCTTGCTTCCCTATCTCCTCCCATAATGGTGTAAGGTCTAACTCCTATAATAGATCCTTGTAATTTCATCATACGGAGACAATAAACATAAATAATTGGACAAATCTAGATAATAATATAATCATTAGGAATTGAATTTTGTGTAACTATTATCTTTTAAATAAGCATAACTAATTTAATTATATTATCTAATTTAATTTTTAATAATGGTGTATTGACAGGGCACGTGGGTGGCTCAGTTGGTTAAGTGTCTGCCTTCGGCTCAGGTCATGATCCTGGGGTCCTGGGATCGAGTCCCCACATCAGGGTCCCTGCTTTTTGGGAAGTCTGCTTCTCCCTCCCCCTCTGCCTGCTGCTCTACTTATGTTCTCTATCTTGCTGTCATGTAAATAAATAAAATCTTCTAAAAAATGGTGTATCAAACTTTTTTGTGTGTGCAAAATTCCTGAAAATTTAAAAATCAGCCCTTATGAGCTTGTAACCATACACTACTGGATAGACCTATCCAGTCATGGATCTATTATCCTTGCGAAGAAATGAGCAGATGTGACTAGATATTTTTCCAAAGACATCCAGATGGCTAACAGACACATGAAAAGATGCTCAATATCACTCATAATCAGGGAAATACAAATGAAAACCATAATGAGGTACCACCTGTCACCTGTCACATGGCTAAGATTAACACAAGAAACAACAAGTGTTGGCAAGGATGTGAAGAAAGGGGAACTCTCTTCCACTGTTGGTGGGAATGCAAGCTGGTGCAGCCACTCTGGAAAACAGTATGGAGGGTCCTCAAAAAGTTAAAAATAGAACTACCTATGACCCAGCAATTGCACTACTAGGTAATTACCCAGAGGATACAAAAATACAGATTCAAAAAGATACATGTTTGTAGTAGCAGTATTATCAATAATAACCAAATTATGGAAAGGGCCCAAGGTCCATTGACTGATGAATGGATAAAGAAAATGTGGGGTGTGTGTGTGTATGTGTGTGTGTGTGTGTGTGTGTGTGTGTGTGTGTATTACTCAGCCATCAAAAAGAATGAAATCTTGTCATTTGCAAAGATGTGGATAGAGCTAGAGTGTATTATGCTAAGCAAAATAAGTCAGGCAGAGAAAGACAAATACCATATGATTTCACTCATGTGGAATTTAGTAAACAAAGCAGATGAACATATGGGAAGGGAAAAAACAAAAGAGAGGGAAACAAACCATAAGAGATTCTTAACTATAGAGAACAAACTGAGGGTTGGAGAGAAGTGGGTTGGGGATGGGCTAAATGGGTGATGGGTATTAAGGAGGGCACGTGATGAGCACTGGGTGTTGTATGTAAGTGATGAATCATGAAATTCTACTCCTGAAACCAATACTACACTATATGTTAACTAACTAGAATTTAAATGAAAATTTGGAGGAAAAAAACTATATTATTAAAACTTAAAAAAAATAAAACCTGCTAAAAAAGAATAAAGTATTGTTGGATTCACTTTTCTGTTTTGTTAAGAATTTTTAATCTAAATTTAAGAGAAATACTCATTTAGAATTTTATATAGTTTAGATTGGGGTTATAAAGAATAGTTTTATATAGGTATAATTTGGTTTATGGTTTTCTTTTTATTTTGATGAATTTATCTAGTCTTCTTCTTAGAGTAATACCTCACAAAGTGAGTTTGGAAGTGTGTTCTCCTCTATATTTTGAAGGAGTTTGTGCAGTTTGTATTATTTCATCCTAATTTAATAAAATTAGGGAGTGAAGCTATTTATGACCCAGGATTTTCTTTGTGGGAAGCTATTTTTTTTTATGAAATCAATTTATATAATAGTAGAGAAATAATCAGGTAATTTGTATATTTCAAGAATTTTGTCCATCTTATCTAAGCTGCCAAGTTGATGGGCATGAATTTTATCATTATTTTAATATCTTTAGGGTATCATTATTGTTTTAATTATTATTTTGATATCTTATTATTTTTTAATATCTTATTGTTTTAGTATCTTATTGTTTTAATATATTCAGGGCAAAAGTGAATGTCTCATGAAACAAATGAGGGTTGCTGAGGTGTGGGGAGGTAGGGATAGGGTGGCTGGGTTATGGACATTGGAGAGTGTATGGGCTATCATGAGTGCTGTGAAATGTGTAAACCTGATGATTCACACACCTGTACCCCTGGGGCAAATAAGACATTACATGTTAATTAAAAAAAAAAAAAGTGAATCTCTTTTTAAATTGTTTATATTGGTAATTTGTGTTTTTATTCTTTTTTCTAGATTTAGCTAGAGCAATTTTATTGATTTTCTTCAGAGAGGCAGATTTTTATTTTGCTGGATTACCCTATTTTTGTTTATTTTCTGATTTCTGATTTTATCTTTAGTATTTCCTTCATACTATTACTTTAATTTCCTTGTTTTTTTCTTGTTTCCTTTTTTTTGTTTTGTTTTGTTTTGTTTTTTGTTTGATTTTTTCCTTTTTCTTGTTTCTTAATATGTAAGTGTAGATTACTGATTTTAGGCCTTTTTAATGTAATATAAGCATACTTAAATTTTAATATGCAATATAAAACACTACTTAGCCATATCCCACAATTTTTGGTATGTGTGTTTTTATCTTCACTCAGTAAGATATATTTTCTAATGTATCTTGTGATTTATTTTTTGACCTCTGGATAATTTAGTATTATTTAATTTTCCAATTTTTGGTATTTTTCTAGATATCATTCTCTTATTGATTTCTAGTTTAATTCCCTTGTGGTCAGAGAAGATATTCTGTATAATCTCCCTTTTCTTTTTCTTTTTTTTTTTTTTAAATATTTTATTTATTTATTTGACAGAGAGATCACAAGTAGGCAGAGACAAGCAGAGAGAGAGGGGGAAGCAGGCTCCCTGCTGAGCAGAGAGCCCCATGTGGGGCTCGATCCCAGAACCCTGAGATCATGACCTGAGCTGAAGGAAGAGGCTTAACCTACTGAGCCACCCAGGCACCCCTAATCTCCCTTTTCTAAATTTATTGAGAAAAGTTTTATGGCCCAGAATGTAGTCTATTTTAGATGAATTTTCCATGTGTGCTTAATTTTTTTTTAAATTTTACTTGTAGAAGACTGAATCATAACCCCAAAGATATTACATCCTAATTTCTGGGACCAGCAAGTTACCTTATTTGGCATAAAGATATTAAGATGGGGAGATTATCTTGGATTATGCTGATGGACCTAATGTAATCATAAGAGTCCTCATAAAGGAAAGAGAGAGGCAGGAGAATCAGAGAAGCATATGTGACTACAGAAGCAGAGATTAGAAGGATCTGATTGATAGTTTTAAAGATGGAAGAGGGCCATCAGTAGAGGAATGTAGGCAGGCTTTAGGAGCTGGAAAAAGCAGGAAATAGATTCTTTTGATACTCCAGAAGGAGTAATGCTCTGTCAGTATCTTGATCTTGGTTCAGTGAGAATTTTGACCTCCAGAACTGTAAGATAATAAGTTTGTATTTATATATGTAATATGGAAGTATATCAAAGTTTGTGGCAACTTGTTACAACAGCAATCAGAAACTGATACATTGGTTATGTGATTGGTTTTTTAACAAGTTATAATTCTCACTCCCTCTTTCTTAATTACCAAAAAGAGGTTAATAATTACCTTATAGGATAATCTTGAGAATTAAGAGGAATAATAAATTTAAATCCATAGCTCAATTCCTGCTACAAAGTAAGCATTCTGCAAATATTAATACCTTTTGCTTTCTTCACTTGTTGGAAAGTACAGCATCATTATGGAGTTTTAATCAGGGTGAATGACATAGTTGAACAACACTTAACAATGATAAAACTTGCAGAGCCACAAAGGGTGAGCAACCAGAGGCTGCTTCAATGATCTGTGTATGATTAATGAGATCTGGACTAGAGAGGGCTGAACAATGAGAACAGGAAGGAAAGAAAAAGTCCAAGAGATATTTCAGAAAAGATAATAAAATATTTAGTATGGAGACAAGGAGAGGCAAGAACCAAAGATAAGCGAGCAGTTGTGTTTCTGCCAGAGTGAAATTCAAAAGGATTCTAAACCTTTAGGATCTCAGAAGTATATTAGCATCAGTAAAGCCCATTGTCATGTCTGGTTCTGAGTTAATTTGAGAAGTCTCTTCACCGGGTGCGCTCTGGACTACAATCTTCTAAATTGCTCCATTCTTCTCTGATAAACTCTTGACTGTGTCAAAGAATGTTAGATATAGCCTAGAGCAATAAATACCAAATTGTAGTCCATGACCCATTAGTTGTCATGAAATCAATTTGGTCATATAGACACAGCATTTTAAAAAATGTAATTGGACAAGATAGAATGGAGAAAATATGCACATTTCATATGTAGTAATGGTAGAAATTCTTTTCTCCCTTGTGTGTGTGCATGTGTGTGTTGGATTTCGATGCAAAGTGTATTTCTTGTGGATCACTGTCAAAAATATTTGAAAAATCTAATATAAAAGGTATCAACATATCCATGACCTTTTTAGACCAGGGAGTTCAGACTCCTGGGGAATATGAAGATCAGAAGTTCCTTCCATTCTTCAGTGCCAGGGTTTGATTTCAGGCTAGAAAAAGAATAATAATCATTTGAATTCTCTATTAATGGATCTTTATAAGGCAAATCCACCAAGACTATGTGCTTATGAGGTATGTCCTCAGATAACCTATAAATCACTTCAATAGCAAGCATTTATTTAATACATATATGAGAGATGCACACTTTCATGGGAAATTTGGTTAGTTTATTATTGGCACTGTCCTAAGGCTTTCTTGTACCTCTTTATATTACTATAACTTCCCAAATTAACTAATTTTACTAGCATCCAAACTTCAGACATAGATTTAAGATGGGTAGTTTAGAATTTTACAATAAACTTTGGTAAAGACCCCCGTAGTCAAAATCACATGAATTTTGGTAAGACTTTTACTTCATCAAAGGGTGGAAAATTTATTTAAGCCTTTAGGAATTAACCCCCAAAGTAGGTATTACAAATATAAGATATTGGGGTGCCTGGGTGGCGCAGACATTCAGCATCTACCTCTGGCTCAGGTCATGATTCCAGGGTCCTCAGATCAAGCTCAGCGTTGGGCTCCCTGCTCAGCAGGAAGCTTGCTTCTCCCTCTCCCACCCACCCTACTTGTGTTTTCGCTCTTGCTGTCTATCTCTGTCAAATAAATAAAATCTTTAAAAAATTTTTAAAAATAAAACAAATAACAAATATAAAATATTTATAAAATATGCTAAATTTCAGAATGCCTATTATCTTTTCATAAATCTTTGGTTCTTTATGGAAAGATGAAAAGTTTGAAATTAACAATTTAGGATAAATTTGAAATCAACAATTTAGGATACTAATCATAATCACTTGAGAAATTAGTAATAGCATAAATTTTTCCTTTATAAATGGAGGCAAAATAATATAGTAAAATTGAAATTGAAATGAATACCTGATAAAATGCTATTTAAATAAGGATTGGAATACTCTGGAGACTCTCACAAACAAAATGATTGATGTAGTGTTAAATTCAGTTTTTTTAAAACAGCAAGATAAATCTTAATGAGATAAAATAAGAGCTCAATTTTAAAATTAGTCATTACTTTTTCAACAAACTATCAGCAATCTTGGCATTAAAGCAATGCTAGGTGATCCCCTAATCAACTTTTATTTATTTCACATTCATATTCCTAAATAGCATATAAGAGGTAATTTGTTACTTTATAAATTACATTTACCCAGGGGGAATTTTTCTATGGAAGACAGGGGTAGATTATTGGTCATGCATGTTGTGGGATTGTTCTCATTTCATGGGAGTTAGTGTTACCAGTCTCTTACTTTTTAGTTTTGAACAGATTTCAAAACAAATCAACAGACACATTGAGACATTGGTTATTTTGGGCTAGTGTGGGGTAAATGAATATTCTAGGAGATTCTGACACTGTGCCAAATGTCTTTTAGTCTAAGTTATAGAATCATGTTTTTTATGAAACTTTGAGATTTGCCAACAAATCCTTTTTTTATTGTTACTCTACATTCAAAAGACTTGTCTACAGAGAGGTTGATAGAGGGCAGTCAAGTCTTTTGCACTGCATAAATTATATCATTAGGTGTCTGAATATGGATTGACTTGTTCTCAAGACCTAAAAACTAAACACAGCTGAGAGCTAAATCCCTTGACAAATGAAAGTTCTGTGCAAAGATAACAGACAGCATATTGCAAATGGAATTTCTAAAAACCACACTATCCTCTAATATACACCTGATAAATGGTCATCTAAAACTGTAATTTGGAAAAAAGGTAATTTAATGTTGCTGCTTCGGGATAGCAAGGGTCAAAGAAAAAATGTAGCATACACATTAGAAGCAGAAAAGATTAATGCATTCAATTTAGTGTTCAATGTAAAGAAATTAGGGGGAGGGGAATAAATGTAAAACTAGATTAAAGTTAATGCATTAGGCTGTTCCTCCTGAGATTCTTGTTGAAAAAAACCTTGTAGTATATGAGATTACATATTTAATGCTGCCTTTAAGGTAAGAGTAAGTGTTTATGGATTAAAAATGGCAAAGTCCAGTTGTAGTGTTCCTTTAGTTACCCCCCCCAGAAAGGTTATTGTAATTAATTATATTTTAAAAATAACTTATCATTATTATAAATAATAATATATATTATTGAATAACAATAATTTGTATTATACAAATAGTATATTAATTAAGATTTATATTTTGTTTGTGGTTTTTGCTATTGTTATTTGCTTTTTTAGTTTTATTACAGTCAGGGATGATATAGTCATTTTCCATGGAATTGAGAACCTGCTAAATCATATAACGGCATGACAAAATTTATATTTAATCTGAATTATATATTCTTTTAAAAATAAATTTGATATATAGCACTGTTTAAGTTTAGAGTGTAAAGTGCATTACTTTGATATATTTATACATTGTAATATAATTGCCAATGTAGCCATATTTATCACATTACATGATCACAGTGTAATATTATTGTCTATATTCATTATACTGTGCATTAGGTCTTCATGGATGATTTACTATGTGTTATAAAATTCTATCCTTAAACACCATTATCTACTCCCCAGATCCTGTGATAACCACCACTTACTCTGTTTTTTTTGTAGGTTTAATTTTTTTCTTTCTTTTTTTTTTTTTGAGAGAGGGAGGGAGAGAGAGAGAGAGACAGACAGGGAGCCTGCGAGCTTGGGGGAGGAGCAGGGAGAAGTAGAGAATTTCAAGCAGGCTCCACACTGAGTAGGGCTCAATCTCACAACCCTGAGATCATGACCTGAGCCAAAATCAAGAGTTGGATGCTTAACTGACTGAGTATCCCAGGTGCCCCAGATTTAACTTTTTTAGATTCCACATATAAGTGAAATCATACAGGACTTGTCTTTCTCTGACTTTTGTCTCTCTAAACATATTGTGCCCAAGGTCCATCCATGCTGCAGCAAATAGGAGGATATCTTCCTTCCTCATGGCTAAATAATATGTACTACATCTTTTTAATCCATTCATTCATTGTTGGATACTTGGGTTGGTTCCATATCTTGGTTATTGTGAATAAAACTATGATAAACACAGAGGTGCATATATTTCATTGAAATCCTGTCTTCATTTCCTTTGGGTATATACCTAGAACTGGAATTGGTGAATTATATGTAGATCTATTTTTAATTTTTTGAGGAATCTCCATATTGTTTTCCATAGTGGTTGGACCAATTTATATTTTCATCAACACTGCATAAATGTTTCTTTTTCACCACAATCTCACCAGCACCTGTTGTCTCTAAGTCCTGGATTATAGCCATTCTCACAGATGTGAGGTGATATATTTTGTGGTATGGGTTTGCATTTTCCTGGTGATTAGAGATGTGGGACATCTTTTCATATATCTTTTGGCTATTTTGATGTCTTTTTTGGGAAAATGTCTATTTAATTCTTCTGCCAATTTTTTTAAATCAAATTGTTTGGTTTTTGTTATTGAGTTGGCTGAGTTATTTGTAATATTTTAGATATTAATCCTTTCTCTGACATGTGGTTTGAAAAATTGTTCTTTTTTTTTTTTGGTAAAGATTTTATTTATTTATTCGACAGAGAGAGACACAGTGAGAGAGGGAATAAAAACAGGGGGAGTGGGAAAGGGAGAAGCAGGCTTCCTGTTGAGCAGGGAGCCCAACAAGGAGCTTGATCAGGACCCTGGGATCATGACCTGAGCTGAGCCTTGCCCAATCTCTCTAGCTAGGACTTCCAACAGTGTATTGTACAGATGTGATGAGGGTGGGCATCCTTGTCTAGTTCCTGATCTTGGGGGAAACTCTTTTAATATCTTTCCACTGAGTATAATGTTAGCTGTGGGTTGTCATATATGACCTTTATTATGTTGAGGTATGTTCCTCCTATACCCTATCTGTGGAGGGTTTTTCTTATCAAAAGATGTATGTTGTCAAATGTTTTTTATCTGTCTGTTATGATCATGGGGTTTTAATCCTTCATTTTATTGAGGTAATATATTACATTTATTGATACATTACATTCATTGTGTCAAATCATCTTTGCATTACAAGGATAAATCCTACTTGATCGTGGTGTAAAATACATGAATTCAGTTTGCTAGCATTGTGTTGAGAATTTTTGAAATGTATATTCATCATGGATATGGCCTGTGGCAATTCTTTCCCTATGATATCCTTATCTGGTTTTGGTATAAGTAATGCTAGCCTTGTAAAATGAGTTTGGATGTACTCTTTCCTCCTCAACATTTGAAGAGTTTGAGGAGGATTGGTATTAATTCTTCTATAAATGTTTAGAAGAATTTTCCAGTGAAACTGTCTGGTCCTGGAGTTTTCTATTTTGGGAGTTTTTTGATTACTGAATTAATCTCTTTACTCCTTATGTTTGTTCAGATTTTCTGTTTCTCCCTGAGCTAGTCTTAGGAGGTTGTGCATGTTTAGAAATGTATCCATTTCTTCTAGGCTATGGAATTCATTGGCATATAATTGTTCAAAGTAGTCTCAGGATTTTATATATTTTTGTAATATTATTTGTGATGTTTCCTCTTTCATTTCTAATTTTATTTATATGAGTCTCTCTTTTTTGTAGTTAATTTAGCTGAAGGTTTGTCAATTGTGTTTCTTTTTGAAGAACAAGTTCTTAGTTTTCTTCACCTTTTCTATTGATTTCCTTGTCTCTATTTCATTTATTTTCATTCTGATTCTTTAAAGTTCCTTTCTTCTGCTAACTTTGAGCTTAATTTCTTCTTCTTCTTTTTTTTTTTTAAGATTTTTATTTATTTTTTTGACAGACAAAGATCACAAGTAGGCAGAGAGGCAGGCAGAGGGAGAGGAGGAAGCAGGCTCCCTGCTGAGCAGAGAGGCTGATGTGGGGCTCGATAGTGGGGCTTGATTCCAGGACCCTGAGATCATGACCTGAGCCGAAGGCAGAGACCTTAACCCACTGGCCACCCAGGCACCCCTTAATTTATTATTCTTTTTCTAGTTCCTTGAGATGTAGTTTGGTTGTTTATTTGAGGTCTTTATAATTTCTTAATATATGTATTTGTTGCGATAAACTTTCCTCTCAGAATACTTTTGCTGCATCACACAATATTTGATATGTTGTATTTTCATTTTCATTTGTTTTGAAATACTTTTTTAATTTCCCTTTTGATTTCCCCTTTGTCCCAAAGCTGTTTGAAGGTGTGTGTATAGTTTCCATATATTTGTGGATCTTCATACTTTCCTCCTGTTGTAGATTTCTAGTTTCACACATTGTGGTCAGAGAAAATAGATTTCAATCCTAAATTTGCTAAGATTTATTTTGTGGCCTATGATATGTATCCTGGAGAATAGGACTATGTGCACTTGAGAAGAAGGTAATTCTGTTGCTGTTGTTTAGAATCTTCTGTATATATCTATTAAGTCTATTTGTTCTAAAGGGGTTCAATTCCAAACTTTCCTTCTTGATTTTCTGTCTGGACAATCTATCCATTGCTGAAAGTGGAATATTGAAGTCTCCTACAATTATTATATTGTTGTCAATAGCTCCCTTAAAATCTGTTATTAATTGTTCAGTATACATATGTGCTCACATGCTGGGAGTATATATATTCATGATTATTGTATCTCATAGATGATTGACTTCTTTTGTATTATATAATTACCTTCTTTGTCTCTTGTCATATTTTTTGGCTTAAAGTTTATTTTGTCTGATATAAGTATGACTATGCTTACTTTTTTTCTTCATTTCTGTTTCCTGGAAATATCTTCTCCCGTCTTTTATATTTTGAGCCTATATATGCCTGTAGAGCTGAAATGAGTCCCTGTAGGCAGCACAGAGTTAAATCTTATTTTTGTAATCCATCCAGCCATGGTGTGCTTTTGACTGGTGAGTTTGATACATTTACATTTAGGGTGGTTATTGGTATGCAGGGATTTACTCCTGCCACATTATCTTTTGACTTCTGGTTACTTTGACTCTCCATTGTTTCTTTTTCCTTCTGTTTCTGTCTCTGTTTATAAGTTGGTGGTTTTCCATTGTGATCTCCTCAGTCTCCTCCTTTTTGTTATGTTTTGTGTCTCTGGTCTAGATTTTACTTTGTGGTTACCATAAGGCATATATAAAATATCTCACAGATAAAATAGTTCTTTTTGCTGATAGCTAATTATCTTCACTCACCTATAAAGTTTCCAATTTTTATTCTTCCCCTTTTATATTTTAGTGTCAAAAGTTATCTTTTTTTAACTGTGATTTTGTTGCCAAGTTGTAATAACAATATTTATTTTTTAATATTTTCTTTCCTTTAACTTTTATGCTATAGTTAAGTGTTTAGTATACTATTCTAAAAGAGAGTTACTGAATTTTAATTCTGACAGACTACCTACCACCTTAATTAGAGTTTGTATACTTTTGTCTTTTTGTTTCAGCTTGAAGAGCTCCTTTCAACATTTCCTGTAAGGCAGGACAAACAATAGCGAATTCCCTAAGATTTTGTTTGTCTAGGAAAGCCTTTATTTTTTCCTTCGTATATTCATATCCCATGTCTTTGGGTTTAGCTGCTGGAAAATTGTAATTTCCTCTTTGTGATATTGTATTACCATGATTTTTCATGGCGTTCCATGGGAAGTGCTTCTGCCAGTGCTTGTAATTGCATTTGAAAGGGCAAACGTCTTTCTTATTTAGGCAAGGCTATGTTTATTTTGATACTAACAGTTCAACAGGTTGATATCTAGGCACTTTCCTTTTTTTTGTTTTTGTTTTTGTTTTTTGTTTTCTTTTCTTCTAGAAGTTGGTGCTATTGTACAAGTTCTTTGATCTTTCTTACCAGATCTGATTTTACTGCTAAGGTTGGGAACATATGCATAGAAAACAAACAAATGAAAAAGCAAAGGGTGGTGGTGGCGGGGGGGGGGGGGTGTGTGGTGGGGGTGTTGTGTACTTAGCTCTTGGGGCTTTGGTGTGCCCACACCGGTAGGGGGATTTTGTAGGGGGTTCCAGAGGTTTGTGATTGACCTTCTTACTTCTGGTGCAGGCAAGAGACACTCTTTCAGTTAGTTCTCTTCACTTACCTACTTTTCTTTCCTTCCCCTAAGTGATTGTAATCTCTTCATAGGGAAACTGGTCCTTCCAGCTGCAGCACATATGCCTGGGCAGTGCCCCTCTCACCACCTTCAGATCCTACATCCTCTGCCAGAAAGGCAGTGCTGGCTCATTGCCTGACTGGTCACTGCTTTCTTTGTCAGCACTGCCTCTGCTGGCCCTGGCTCCACTGACACTTTCCTTTCTCTGCTGCCTCCTCCGTAGTCCAATCCACTGACTTCTGGGCACAGAGATGGTGGATCTTTCAGGCTTCCTCATGTGCTGTGCAGAGTCCCCCCTTTTTTCCTCTTTGGTTATGGATATCCAATTAATTGTAAATCAAAAGGGACAGAATGAAAAGTGTCTCACGCTCTCATTATGCTGACATCACTCTCCTCTTTTCAGACACTGGTTGCTGACGGTGGCACAAATCAACACAATTGGAGAAAACATCTAAGATTTATATTTTTGAGAAGTAATTTAAATCAGACTTACTGGTCAAATTTTAAAGAATTATCATTATGACTAATTTCTTTTTTTTTTCATTATGACTAATTTCTAAAAATAATTTACATCAAATCGGTACTCCACCTGACTTGGTATTATCAGTATTATTAGGCAGTCCATTAGTATACTGTATATTTGACTCTAATTCTTTCTCAGATCTTTCAGTGCTTAGGCATGGTTTCAATTTCTGGTGGAGAAAACATACAAATTAATTTGGAATCATGGTATAAGGTAACTGAATTGAGATTAAAGACCAAATATGTGCCCAGAATTTGGATTATATTTTATATCATCAAATAAAATTTTAGTTATATATGTAAAAATTGGTACTCTATTATGCCTTCTCATTTTATACTTTACACTGATTGACTTGTCTTGATCAATTCATTTAATAGATATTCATTATCATTCTATGCCAGACTTTGTACAAACTACTACAGATACAATAAAGAATGAGAGTGAAGAAGCTTCTTCCCTTTTTCCCCCTTCATCTATTTTTTACATTGTTCTATTTCCCATTCTAGTGTGTAAGCTTTATAATAGGCTATGCATCTTCTACTTAAAAAAAATCTTATCATAATGCTTAGTATAGAATCTGTATAGTAGATGCTCAAAGAATTTCTAAGTAAAAAAAGTAAAAAATAAATTCACAATTAGAAGCAGTTTGGAAATATGCAGTCTAATGGTGTACTTCTATAGATGACAAGGCAGGTAGCCTTACTCAAGATCCACAGTTATGACATAAGCAGCACTAGACTTCAAGTCTCAAATTCAGGTTCAGGGCTCTATTCACTGCCATACTCTGCCACTTCTAGGAAGATGATCATCATAGAAAATGTCAAGGTGTAAATGAAATCCATGAATTATATCAGAAATAATATTATAAATAGATTAAAATATGTCCACTTCACATAACTAATTAGAAAAGAATACAGTGAGCAAACTGTAGTGCTGGTGAGTTAAGGAAAGTAGGATGATGCTGAAGATAATGAAAAAGTCCGATTATGTGTAAAATATTTCAAAGATTAAGGTAGTTTTATTATAAATCTTATAGAGAAGCAATGAAAAAATTAGTATAGAAATTTGAGAAAATCATAAAGAAAGAAGAGATGGATAATGTATGGATTATATGCCTCAGATAGAAATGGAATAGTTGAGAAAGGAGAAAGGCTTGAAATGGACTTTTTGGGTTTATATCTATACTACAGAATTTAAATTAGGAGCTGGAAGATATTGTAAATTTTTTTTGTAAACAGAAATCAGTGGTATATTTAAATCTATAGAATTTTGATTATGGTAACTGTAATTGAATTTTATCAGAGCAATATTTCTCCAAAAGATGATATTAATTTTATTAAGGAATTGATTGAATTAGGATAAGAGATGACTATAATATTTAAAATGAAGGAAAATAAGAGAAATAGTTATTCTAAACTCACAAATGCAGGAGGTCAATATGGAAAGAATTTGAACTTTTAGTCTTTATACCATTTTTCTCAGTTTTATGGTTTTAATCCTCATTATGTGGAATGACTGCTCAATGAACCTTAAGGACTGCATTGTGTATCTCCAAAATTCGTATGTTGAAACCTTAACTCCCAATGTGACTATATTTGGAGATAGGGTTTCAGGAGACAATTAAGTTTAAAAGAGGTCATAAGGGTAGTGTCCTAATGTGTTAGGATTGCTGGTCTTATAAGAAGAAGAGAGAGATCTTATTCCCTCTTTCCCTTTTTCTTCCTTCCCTCCTCCATGGATGCACAAAGAAGAGGTCCTATGAGCACACAGTAGAATGGTGGCAGACTACAAACCAGGAGAAGAGATCTCACAGTAAAACCTACCTTGCTGGCATCTTGATCTTGACCTTCCCAGCCTTCAGAACTATGAGAAATAAATTTCTGTTGTTTAAGCCACCCAGCCTATGGTATTTTATATGGCAACCTAAACAGAATAAGAATGAATTAAGTGAGGGGTGCCTGGGTGGCTCAGTGGGTTAAAGCCTCTGCCTTCAACTCAGGTCATGATCTCAGGATCCTGGGATCAAGCCCTGCATCAAGCTCTCTGCTCAGCGGGGAGCCTGCTTCCTCCTCTCTCTGCCTGCCTCTCTGCCTACTTGTGATCTCTCTCTCTCTCTGTCAAATAAATAAATAAAATCTTAAAAAAAAAAGAATGAATTAAGTGAGAATTTTGCTATTATCTACATTTAACAGCTAAGATACATGATGTGAAGAGTGGTATTTTTGACTAATGTTTTATAGTTGCAAGTTTGACACATACAATCAGCTTGCCTTATTTTATGTCCATTTTTCATTTTCTTGGTTTATCCCTAATTAATCATTTTGAAGTAATCTCATTCAGTTACTTTACTCAATATTTTAAGTCAGAGATTGATCAGTAATACAGATACCACTTCAGTACTGCCAGCAGTAATCAACATAACAGAATATTAGTTGCTTCGGAGTGTCATAGTAGAAATCGCAGGAAACCACAGCTAAGATTTCAACTGCCTACACCATCAGGGAGTGGTTAGAAGGTTTCCGAAAACCATTATGGAACCTCACATTTGCCATCTGCTGAAGCTACTTGCTCAAGGGCGATCATAGTCTCACATTGCATGCAAACAGTTTTTATTGGCAGGGTCTGAACTGCATCCCACTGGCGAAGAGCCCTGTAAGATGTACTTCTTTGTTCCAGCTCCAGGAATACACAAAGTACAGGGCAGTGGGAAATGCACACCTGTCCCTGGTGAAAATCTATTCAGCCCAGTAAAGAAGAATTTTACTTTATTTAATTTAATTTAAAGATTTTATTTATTTATTTGACAGAGAGAGATCACAAGTAGGCAGAGAGGCAGGCTGAGAGAGAGGGGGAGGAAGGCTCCCTGCCGAGCAGAGAGCCCAGATGTGAGGTTCGATCCCAGGATCCTGGGATCATGACCTGAGCCAAAGGCAGAGGCTTTAACCCACTGAGCCTCCCAGGCGCCCCAAGAAGCATTTTAATCGTCTTTTCTGTCCTTATTTGTCACTGTCTTGGACCGTAGAGAATTCAAAGACAACTAAATCAAAGTTAATGCCAATGCATCAAGGTCCTCACAATCTGGGTGGCACATATAATAATAAATAATAAACTGATAAAAGCTAGAATGTTATACTGTAATTCTCCAACAGTCATATCATTTATGTTATGTAGTATCACCTCCTCATGAGAAGACTTCATTCTAAAACAGGTCTTTACAAAAGAAATATGACTAGAGTATATAAATCTCTTTCAAATTCCACTCTGACTAGATTTTCTTGTTCAGTTATTTACATGTGTTTTCTTTAGGAACATTTTTTCTGAAAGTGTCTTAAATATTAGCATAAGTATTATGAATATGTTTAAACACTCTTATCATTTTGGTATCTATACCAGCTATTAGCATAACTCAATGAAAATCAGGCTAGATCAAAGATTAAAATCACAATTCACTTTAAACTTCAAACATTATTGAGATGCCTGGGTGGCTCAGTCAGTTAAGTATCTGCTTTCAGCTCAGGTCATGATTCTAGGGTCCTTGGATTGAGTCCCACATCAGGCTCCCTGCCCAGTGGGGAGTCTGATTCTCCCTCTGCCTGCTGATTCCTCTGCTTGTGCTCTGTCTCTTTCTTCCTCTGATTAATAAATAAAGTCTTAAAAAAATAAACTTCAGACATTATTACTGAATTCATATATAACTTGGTTCCACTTTACATTTGGTAGAACAATTATAGTTCTCCAAATTCTCTTTTGACAATATCGCAAGTTGTATAATTATGTTTATTTTTTTATCCTACAGAATCCTTTAAAATAATATATCTCATATCCACAAGAGTCATATTTTAATATAATTATCCTATTATTATAATGATAAATCAAAGAATAGTTTTATTAACAACCCACTCAGTTTTCATAAAGCACTCTGATTTTTCCATCTTCCTTTTTTTAGAAAAAACCATGCAAAGAACCATATTGATAAATTACATTACTTATGCTGAATATTATCATTGGTTTGATAGCAGGCATTAGTGGACTATGTTAATATTAGTCAATATTATATTCCTGTTTTGCTTCAGTGTGGAAGCAGATAAATTATTCACTCAACACTTACTGAACATATATACTATATGTTAGGAATTATAGTCAAATAGGAACATTTCAATTACATCTTCCTTTAAACATTTATTATACTTCTAATTCTTATGCTCATGAAAATAATGTCTAATAATGTAAGAAATAGATTATATAAAATCATATGCTAAAAAGAGTGACACAATTTTTAACAATTTTTGTACAAAACTGAAACTAAAATTTTCAAATTGTAACTTGCTAAAATTAACTTTAAGATTACTCATGTCATTAATTAAAATCCCATCCAATATTAAGTATTCTCTCCCATGTGTATATAAACTTTAAGATTCTCAAGAGATTCTATCCCAAGATTATAAATTGACTATGATATTTCACCATGCATAGCTTAGTAGATGCCCTTTCCCCACAGTAAATCAGGTTATTTGGTGGTAATTTTACTTTTTATTTTTAAAAATTTTATTTATTTATTTGAGAGAGAGTGAAAGAGAGAGCAGAACAGCAGGGAGGGTCAGAGGAAGAAGCAGACTCCCTGCTGAGCAGGGAGCCAGATAGGGGACTTGATCCTGAAACTCTGTGACCATGATTGGAGCCAAAGGCAGTCCCTTAACCAACTGAACTACCTAGGAGACCCTTGATGATAATTTATAGCAAGGGTCTTGCAAATATCATGTCTTTCTTTCTTCCCCCAGTACATTTTCCTTCAACATGTAGCTTCTAAACACCTCAAGAATAGGCTTTGTATTCTAAATTTTTGTATATTGAAGACCTAGAACTTTCTTCAGGATAGTGTATATTTAACGTATTTCTTGTTGCATATTTACCATGGTTTTCTGCAATTTGGGTCAGTGTCATATTGTTCTGATACATCCTAAGAAAAATTACCAAACTTCCTTTATCTATACTTTGAAAACATGTTTTGATTAAATCACCTATGAAAATGAATTAGTAAAAATGGCAATAAAATTAGTATATAAACATTTACTGAATGCATACTATATTTATAGTACTCTGCTTTTATCCTTTAACACCTATTATTTCAAATCTACCTCAATACTTCTAGGGAGGTGTTGTGAGGTCCACTGTAGAAAGATGAGAAAGCCAAAATGAGGAAATACTATGTACTTTCCAATATTACATTTATTCAAATGTAAGTGTATCCGACTACACATGCCACACATTTTCCTATAATATATATATAAATTAAGATTATGTGAGTGGAAGTAAATACAGTATATCATTCATTCAATTTCTGATTTCTTCCCATAGCAGAAAATCAGAACCTACTCATTCTCTTCCCCCCTTTTTTTAGTAGTTTAAATTAACTCTTTGCAAAGTGGGAAAGGAAAATATAAAGTACAAAACTGTATTTTTATAAATATCATTCTCATTTTAAGAAGACACATATTGGTCTGTTACACAACCAATATCCCCTAAAATGTCATTTTCCAGTAAAACCATAAAATCTAGAAAGGATCTTCTTTGTCTTCTTTTAGTTCTTTGTCTCAAAAAGCAGTGACAGGAAGAAATGGCCCAAAAGCAAGTGCCTCCTGGGATTGAACCCTCTTTCCTTTTAGGTTATTTCTCTTGCTGTTCTTGTTTTTATTCTTTCCAAAATGTGTTATTTTTGTAGCCAGACAGGGTATTGGCAAGCCATTATACCACTGTCACTACCGGCTTTCAGAATGTTCATTCCAGTCAGATTCTCTGGTCAAATTTCATCAAAGACCTTCTTTTTCTTCTGAGAAAATATCAACAGGTGTAGCTGAAGTTTGACACTTCAGGTTATAAATTTAGGGCAGAACTGGAAAGATTAATTGTATTTGGCCAAGATGACATAATGGTGACAGAATACCTCAACTTCAAAACTTTAGGAGGATCATTTTCCTAGAGATCTGAAAAACAAGACACTTTCAGCTAATTCACCACAGCCACAATTATCTAACCAAACACTAAGTTAATTCTGTCCTCCTTACAGAAACAATAATTTCAAAAAGATTATAAATATGGTTCTAATAACTCAAATTAAAAACTAAATTGTAATCTTTCTCCAAACATCTTCCCCTGCGCAAACAGGAAAACTGGGCATCACTGTTGACACCATGATATCCTCTTCATCACCTCAACCCTGTATATATTAATCAGCAAACCTTATGGGTTTTCTCTCTAAAACTATACAAATTCATGCAATTTTATCCATTTCCCATTCAACTCTGGTCTAAAGCTACCATTATTTCTTATCTGGATTACTTCTAGAAACTTCTGAGGAACTTACCTGTATTTACTTTTATCTCATACTCTAATCACTATTGCTCTAAAAATGATCTGTATGAAGACAAGGTCATATGTACTTTTTTCTCACCAGTGGTTTCCCATAGTTCTAAAATATTAATTCTCAATAGGGTCACAAATTGTCCTTCAAATAATATTTTGAAAACAGGAAGATAATTATTTTATTTTTACCTCATGGTGAGGAATATTTCCCCAAAATGGCCCTGGCATCATCCCTCAGTCTATATTTCTTCTTACAATGTGACTATGGCACTCATCCCATCAAGAAGTGGAATATAGGTTCTCTCTCCTTGGACCTAAGTGGTCTTGTGCCTTATGTGACTTCAAAGGTTGGGTTCTAAAAGGTGATGCAGCATCTACTTAGCTCTTTTGTAATGGTCTAGGAACCTAGCCACCATGCCATGAGGAAGTGCAAGCAGTCACATGGAGAGGACACTTGCACGTGGTCTGCCCAGTAGTTCCAGCTGAAGTCTCACCTTATAACCAAAATCCAGAGTTGGATGTGTGTACATGAACATTCAGATGATTCTAGTCCCAGTTACTGAGTCACTCTTAGTTCTCAAGTCTTTCTAATTGAGGCCTCAGATGTTGTGGTGCTGAGATACATTGTCACTGCTTTGCTCTTTCTGAATTCTTAACACCCAGAATTTTTGAGTCTAATAAAATTGTTTTTATTTTTATGTTACTAAACTTTGTGTTGTTTGTTATGCAGCACTAGTGACTGGGATGCTTCTTGAACATTTATATGTTGAATTTGACATAATTTTAATATAAATTGCCTTGTTTTAATTTACTTTATTGATATAAAATATTATGTATCTAGGTATCCATATTAGTCAGCATTCTCCAGAAAAACAGAAGAAATAAGATACACATCTATATAAAATTTATATCTATATCTGCTTCTGTATCTGTATAGGAAATGGTTCACATGATTATGAGGGCTAGCAAGCCTGATATCCACAGGGCAGACCCAAGGAAGAGTACTTATTGTAGTCTTGAGCTCAAAGAGACAGAAATCCTTCTTCTGAAGTCCTCACTCTTTTGGCTTAAGGCTTTCAACTGATTAGAAAATGTCGACCACACTATGGAGAGTACTCTGCTGTATTCAACATCTACTTATTTAAATGTCATCACATCTAAAAAGGAATAAAGTCCCTGCAAACTGGAGAGGATCAGGAAGATCTCTATTTTTCTTTCTTTTTTCATTCTGGGATCTGCCTCAAGGCCAGTCACAGGTGTTGACTATACAGTCTCAGTAGCAGGCATGTGAATCTCCAACAGAAAATCTTTTTCTGGATAAAAATACCTTCCAAAGAGTCCTTTGCTCTTATCCTAAAATTTACATGGAAAGGGGAAGGAACTAGAAGAGCCAAAATAATTTTGAAGAAGAAGAAAGAAATGAGAGAACTCCGAATCCCTGCTTTTAAGATTTACTGTTAAGTAACAGGAAGCAAGGCAGTATGGTATTTGTAAAAGGATATCCACATGACTCAGTGGAGCAGAATAAAAGAGTCAGAAATAACCCACATAAATATTTCCTTGCATTTAAAATAGAAAATAAATTATAAAATCAAGAAGTTACAGAATAGTTTTATAGCAGCAATTTTTTATATGGTGTAATCTGATACACTAAATGCTGATTCAGCCAAATATTGTGATATAACTATATTAGAAGAATAAGAGAAAGGGGCATGTCTATGTGGCAGTAAGGGTTAAATGTTGGCCATCTACTGCAGGTAGTCAGTAGATCGTTCCCAATGTTAAAACATTAAGAAACATGTTACAGGAAAGAAATAGTTAAGAGTTGAAAGTGGTTGTTTCTGTGTGGTGGGGTTCTGAGGCAGGGAGCCGGGCAAGAACTCTTGTTTGATAATGTACTACGTGGATAACTTGGGCATAGTTACGTCTCTTTGTTCTCTAATATATAGTAGAAAATAAATGGGATAAATGGGATTTTAAAGGGTAGGAACCATTCTGGGTGAGGGAAAGAGTGAGAGCAAAGACTAGCTCTTTCAAACCAGGAGTTCTTAACCTGTAGGTAATCATGAGTCTGGTGGGTTCAGGGGACTATAAAAGAAATGAGCTGTTTAGAGTAAGGGGGTGTGTTCAAGAACAGTAGAACAAGGGGCGCCTGGGTGGTTAAGTGTCTGCTTTCAGTTCAGGTCATGCTCTCAGGGTCCTGGGATCAAGCCCTGTGTGATTGTCTGGCTCCCTGCTCAGCAGGAAGTCTGCTCATCCCTCTACTTATCCCTCTTTCAACTACCCCCCCCCACTTGTGCTCTCTCTCTCTCTTCTCTCAAATGAATAAATAAAATCTAAAAAAGCAAGCAAACAAAAAAACAAAGAGTAGGACAAGTGATTGGGTCAACCTTGAATGCCAGGCTGGAAGGCTTGGACTTGCAAGTCTGGAGGTTTTGAGTCCAGATTAGAACTGACTTTACCATGTGACCTGGTACAAATCAATTATCCTCCTGGACCCCAATTTTATCACTATAAAAATAATATCTTTAAGAGTTACTTCTGATTGTATGATAAAACTCAAGTTCCAGGATGATGATTAGTCTTCAGCAGTGAGAAAGGGAGAGATTCAAGCTGGCAGTCTAATTTGGAGGCTTTGGAAATATTTGTTTTAGAGGCCCAGGAGAATATACTAGGTATCTATTTTCTGAAAGAAATGAAGTTAGCAAGTTTAAGAGTATCAAGGTATATAGGATATATACAGGGTATAAGACAAAATTTTGCAAATGCTTGATCACAGAACTCCCTAAATTTTTAAAAAAATTGTTGAGGATCCCAAAGAACTTTTCTTATCTAGGTTATATCAACTGATATTTCTGTAATAGAATAAAACATGAATGTACACAAGCCTACACAACTTTCCATTCCATTTCAGAGGAACCCTGGGTTCCCCTTGCGGCACATTTATGGATTACAGGTTGAAAACCTTTAATAGACTAAAGTTTGATGTTAGAGTAAATGTGTAAGGCAAATATGATTTTGCCAGAATAATTTAGATTGGTTCTAGAACACAAGCTACACAACTTTGGTTTCATGTTGCCAAGTGAAAAAATTCTTTGGTGGAAATCATATTCCTGGTAGATGACCTTTAAGAATCCCTTCAAACCTAACTTTGTGTTATTCTATGAATCATTCTTATTGGCTAGTTAGACTGTTCTGATTTCATTGCTCTGTTGCACCACCCTTACTTCACAGGAATTATATCCAACTGGTCTCATGTTTATTCCCCAGAAACTATAGTCATAAATTTATCTTCCAGTTTCCTTTGCTTAATTTGGAAAATGTCTAGTGAATTAAAAAGTCTATTTCCAGGGACTAAAAAGCAATGGCAAATAGCCTATTTATTATACACATGCATACTTCTGATGACAAGGAACAAGAGAGGAAGTGTTTTTTGGCTAAAGCATTGCATTTTTACAATTCAGAATTTTTTTTAAGCTAGTAAATTTCATCATTCTTTATTGCACCATTTTTCCATTTGAAGAAGATTTTCATTAAGAAGAAGAAAGAGAGGAAGAGGGAGAAGGAGGAGAACGAGAAGGAGGAGGAGAAGGTAGAGGAGAAGGAGATGAAGCAGGAGGAGGAGGAGGAAGAGGACAAAGAAGAGGAAGAGGAGGAGGAGGAGGGAAAGAAGAGAGAGAAGGAGAAGGGGGAAAGCAAAGGAAGGGGAAAAGAAGTAGAAGATGACGACATCCAAGTGTACATCCCGGATGAACAAGGTCTTCTCTGTTTGGGAAGGGTTACCATGCCAGAAATCAGCACACACAGACATTTTCAGAAATGGCAAGAACAAATTGTGACTTTGAACATATATTGTATTTTCCAAAACTTTGGGAAAAACTCGGAGGCAGATGATTCACCAAACGTCAGATTTGTATTTATATAACATGAAACAACCAGCTGATCACTAAGAAATGCAGTCCTAAATGTGGATTTCTTAAATATAGAAACATTCAATATTAGAAAAGAAAAAGTTCAGACTTTTTTATAATTTCAGGGTTTGTTGTAGAAAGAGAACTCAAATCTCTGAAGAGGGTGAGAAGTAGAATTCCTAGGTTTGCTGGGAAGAAAACTGAATTCATATAAATAAATAATAATCATGATTCTCTCCCTAAATTCTCTTGGAGTGAAATTTGGTTTAGGCTTTATCTTAAGTTTAAGCCAACTAACTGGCATGCCATTATCTTTCCAGTTGTCTTTCTGCCTTGTCCTCTTCCTTACCTAGCTTAAAATTCTTGCCAATGTGAAATTTCTGGTGAAATGCTTCTGTGTAACTAGATTAGAATGCTAGCCCTCTCCTGTTAGTGCAGAATAGATATAGTCTATACTCATTACTAGTGCATTAGCGAGTTCACCTTGTTTCTGAGGGTAATGCATACATTAACATTAATAAGGAGAGGCCATGAAGTCTATATCCTTGCCTCTCCCTTTCCACACATACCCAATCCCCTTCCTACAAAAAGCAAGCCTGAATGCTTCCAAGTTGTGGGATTAGGCGCATCCAGCCCAGAGCTACTTTCAAAACCTGGGCAGTGGGGATGCCCAGGATAGACTGGTGATGCCTTAGGTCTTTTCTGTCAGTGGTATAAGAATGAGGGGCCCCCAAAATTGCTGTCTTTCTTCCACAAGGTAGGGAGTGCTGGGATGGTACACGAGAGAAGTAGATGTTTTCTCTCTGGTGGTCTCTGAAGGTTGTTGCCAGGTCCTACTCCTAAGCAATGAATGAATAAAATACATTAAAAAAAAAAAAAAGGAGTCATGTACTCAAAAGTGCAAGCATGGTAGAGAGGAGCATCTTTCTCAATCTGAATGGCATTAATTAGCCTATCCTCTCAAATTAGGGAAAATTCCTTCTCCCTCACAAATCTTCTGCAAAATCAACTCTACCAAATATTATGAGAATGTGGATCAATGGGAACTCGTAGATGCTGATAAAGTAGAACAATTGTTTGGGAAAACAATTTGACCTAACATGTGATGTGAAACAACCAAACAACCAGCAAATCCCTTCCAAGGCGATCACACTAGATGAGGAGTGGCAGGAGTGCTCCAGGAGCCACGGCAAGGAAGTTCAGAGGAGCCCCATACAGACTTCTAAAAGCCGGAAACAACAAAGTTCAGAGCAGCTCCAGTTCAGACTTCTAAAAGCCAGAAACAACCCAAATATCAACAAGGAAAACAAATAAATGCACTCTAGGCTAGTATACAATATATGATCTCTACTCTACAGAAATGGATGAACTTTAGAAACACGTTGGTAAGTGGGGAAAAAAAGCAAGTTCTGGAAATCTGTAGTAGTATGGTATCCTATCTATAAAATTCAGAGACTAAACCCTATGTTGTTTAAGCTTACAGACATAGGTGATTGGTAGGATCATTTTTAAAAACAAAGGAATGATAAACATAAAATTCCAGATACTGCATAACTCAAAGTGGGGTCCAGAAAGCAGAGGTGTAGGCCTAGGAGAGAGTAATCTCAATAGAGGCCAATTATTGGAAGAGTTGCTTTTCCTAGATAGCAGACACTATAAATTACAGAGACGAAGAAGAGAGGAAGAACTGAAGGACTACACACTTTCATTTATTTCTGCCCCTAACCAAGGAAAAATAAATAAATTGCTGAGACTTCCAGAGAAAGTCCGGTTGTGGGAGAAGTTGTACTTGAGTCCCTCCTAGAAC
Organism: Enhydra lutris kenyoni; assembly: GCF_002288905.1. Lineage (NCBI taxonomy): Eukaryota > Metazoa > Chordata > Mammalia > Carnivora > Mustelidae > Enhydra > Enhydra lutris. The sequence continues at coordinate 27,998,331 of NW_019154101.1, read as the reverse complement.
CTCTTTTCTGTCTTCAACACATAGGCCTTCCAGGACAACGCTCACTATCAACTCCAAATATGAAACCTGCGTCCAAAGGCACAGGGGAGGCTTTTTGGCTGCCAGAAGCTGCCCCCAGAGAATCCACTCATTCTATGTGCTTGTCGACTGTGTCATAGCTCAGTTTGAGTCTCAACAAGATAAGCTCAACAAGGCAGAACATTTCCAGCTGTTGTGGTCATACAGCAGCAGGTTCTTATCTGAGGACAGCAGGGCCATGTGGCACACCACAGCCGGGGCAGTGTCAGGGGAAGCATGTGGTCTCTGTACACAGTAGCAGGTCCAATAGACAGCAATTAGCACCAGGAGAATGAAGATGAACGGGACATATACATAACCTTCATAAAAATGTCACAGGGAAAAGACTCACAAACCATATGGATCCGTGCTGGGGCTCTCCCAAGGATGGCCTTTTATATTACGCTAGTCCGAGTGATGGCTTTTTAAAAGAGATGTCTTTTCTTTGCTGTGTCTTTCTGGCTAGACCTACAGAGAGAAGTAAAGGAATAGCCTGCCTCTGTGGGGTTTGTGGAAACATGAAGAACCCTTGGGCTTTGACATGTTTTGGCTTTCTCAGCTCCGAGTTTTTGGGCTAAGTTGTCTAATCTGCATATGTTGATGGTTAATGAAGTGGATCCCCTCACCTTGTAGTATTTTCTCTTTTACTTTTAGTGATATTTTTCTGAATCTATAAGTACTTCAAATATATCCTTATCTGTTTTCAAAAGCACCCATGTTGGGTGTTCTTTCTTCATGAAGAAAAATTGTTATTCAAAAGGACTTTATCCCCCTTACAAGATCACTGACCGAGATGGCTGCAGAATCAGTCCCATGAAATGAGCAGGCACCAAGGAAAAAGACTGAGCAGAAACCATAGCCAAAATCCACCCACAGCTGATGTCTGTGAGGTCAAGGCTGACACTGCCAGAGACCACGGGATCACAGGGTTCCGGACACACTGGGTTTTTTTGTTGTTGTTTTGGATTTTTTTAGAGTTATTTATTTACTTGAGAGAGACAGAGAGAAAGTGTGAGTGAGTGGGAGAGGGAGAGAGGGAATCCTTAAGCAGACTCCCCATTGAACACAAAGTCCAATGATGATGTGAGTCTCAATCCCAGAATTTGAGATCATGACCTGAGCTGAAACCAAGAGTCAGCTGCCTACCCAGCTGAGCCACCCAAGCACTCCTGGATGTGCTGATTTTACTGCTCCTGGATGCTCCTCCTGGGAAGGTAAGGGTGGGGTCATCACAGCCAGAATGAAAAATCATTTTGACTTTTCTTCTTTGAGATTTCAATTCCTGATTCAAAATCCAGAGATCATTATTCAATTAACATATACTGAGCTCCTAAAATATGTGTGGCTCTAATCTAGGAGCTTAGGATACATCACTGAAGGAACAAATGAATGCTTCTATCCTCTTGGAATTTATATTCTAGTGGGCTAAGAGGCAAGCAGGGCTTTAGGAGATAGGCCATAAACGAAAAGAGTAAGTTATGTAAAGTGATGGTAGGTGATAAGTGCTTTAGGAAAAAAGAAAGCAGAGTAATGAGGATAAGGAAGGTGGAGGTATGGGCAGGTGTTGATTACAGGTAAAATTTTTAAATGGAGTGGCCTGGGAGGTCTCATGGGAAGAGTGACATTCCAGCAAAGATTACCGAAATATAGGGATGGGAGATCTTGTGGCCACTGTAGAAAATAAAATCAGGCAGTTGAACCATGAATTTCAGAGGGCACAGGGAAATAGCTTGTGGGATTGGAGATGGTAGGAGAACAGCAGTGTAGGAAGTGTGTTGAACCTTATGGGGAATAAAGGGAGATAAAAGGTTTAACTGGGAGCCAGGGCTTTTTGTGATGATTTATAAAAACAGGAATAACAAGCTAAATGTGAGTATTTCCTGGATGAATTTAAGGTAGAGAATGTGCATTAGGGGATTGGGAAGGCAGTGGTATCTGCAGTTCCCTATTAATAGGGGTAAGGAAATCTGGGGTAGTTGGTTGTAGGCCTTTTCTGACCCTTAAAAATGGTGGTGAAAAGGATGGGGGGAGCAGTGGCCACAGACTCAGTGCATTTCCTGGAGGAGATTGAGGCTTATATTAGGTGTCTGGGCTCTGTCTTGAGACCTGCTACTGGAGTTGTTATGAACTGAATGTTTGCATACCCCTGATATTTTCAAGTTAAATCTTAATGCCCAATGTGGTGATAATTTGAAGGTGGTACCTTTGGGAGGTGATTAAGTTATGAAGATAGGGTCCTCATGAATGGGTTTAGCGCCCTAATGGAAGAAGCCTCAGAGAGATGGCTGTCTATGGGCCAGGAGACAAGCTCTCATCAGACACTGAATCTGTCAGTACCCTGATCTTGGACTTCCAGCTTCCAGAACTATGAAAAGTATGTATTTGTAGTTTATAAGCCACGGCATTTTGTTACAGCAGCCTAAGTAGACTAAGACAGGAATTGAGATTTTTGGAGAAGTCAGTAGTGGGGACCCTTTCTTGGCTCTTGATGATGGGGTAGAAAGTCTTGGTAATCTCTGTGGGGTCATCTGATTGGCTGCAGCTAGGATGGGTGCCTAGCCCTATTCACAAAGGAGGCTGATGAAGAGAATATCTGACCATATCTGACCCATATGATGGGAAATCCTCAGATATTACACAAGGATTTCAATGCTGGACCATCAAAAAAGAGAAGGAAGATATTCACATTTTTTAGTCTTGCTTTTTAAAAAAAATAATGAAATTTTGATGTTCTTTAACATATACACTCCTCTTCCGTCACTTTCTTTTTTTTTTTACAATTTATTTGCTGAAGAGTGAAGGACATTTGCCCTGTAATTAATAGTCTGGGATCTGCTGATTGCACACTCTTGATGCTGTTCAACAGGTTCTTCTGGGCTCTGTATTTCCTAAAAATTGGAGCTGAATCCAGAGCTGTGATCTGACTTCACTTTTTTCCTTTATGCAAGATTGCATGGAGCATTTTTCATTAGGAAGTACATGATGTCTAGTTATCTCTTTGGCTACTACTAATGCTAAATGACCTAGCTCAATTAATTCATTCAGGTTGAAAAGTTATTTTTAAAATTCCACAAATTATTTTTTCTTTATTAGTTTTTAACTACTTTTTTTTTTTAAGGAAACTTCAGTTTTTAGTATAGTGTTAGATTTACCAAAAAAAATGAGCAGTTAGTACTTAGTGTAATATGTATGGCACATTTGTTATAATTAACAGACCAATATTAGAGTCCATACTTTATTCAGGTTTCCTAAGTTTGTACTTGATATTCTTCATGAATGCCCCTCCCCTAGCCAGATCCCATATAGGATACTATAGTATGTTAACTCATCATGTCTCCTTAGGCTCCTTTTTGGCCATGACAATTTCTTATTTTCCTTGTTTTTGATGATCCTGACAGCTTTAAAGAGCATTCGTCAGGTATTTTATAAAGTGTCCATCTACTGGGATGGCTCTTAGGTATTTCTTATGATTAAGCTGGGGTTATAGGTTTGGGGGAGAAGATCACTTTTCCCCTCTACCTGCCAGAGTGTGGACAAGACATTTCTCACAACTTCACCATGAGAACATATCAGGGTTTCTGGAGATAGGACCCATGAAAGTGTAGAGCCCCCCAGTATTGTGGTCTCAGGAGTTTCCGCCTTTTGAGCTAATCCAAACTCAGCTACCAGCAAAATTACCATGTAAGTGTTCCCACTAGTTTGTAGCTGTAGTGGATCCACCACCCAGTAAATAGAATTTGGCTATGACAGTGTAAATTCGCTTATCTCTCCAGATTTCTTATAACCTCATTTCCAAAAACAAATAAATAGGAGTTACCCAAGACTTTTAATTTCATCCCTGATGTATAAGGAGCTTGGAAATTATCATGCTTGTCTTTACAACAAGAAAAAAGCTAAAGAAAAATCAATTTGATTTTCAGCTTCTTTAGTTTTTTTCTTTTATAAAAACAAGTTCCTTATACATCGGGGATGAAATTAGAAGTCTTGGGTAATTCCTATTTATTAGTTTTTACCTTTTAAGGAGATACTTTCCCTTACCTACTATTTGCTTACCCTACAGTAGTATACTTCATGGAAATGGAAGGTAAATACTTTATTCTTTCTACTTACTTTTACTAAAGTTAATGAATTGGTTACCTCGTTCTCTCTGAAAGTGACCAGTTAGCTTATTTATACCTACAAACTCATGGACTAAAACACAGTTGATAGATTTCAATCCTTTGCAATTATTATCCTTATTAAAGCTCAAGTTCCATTTTTGGACAATAAGATCCTCTTCAGCTTAGCTCCTCAGTCCTTTTGACATGACCCTAGTGCTTCCTAGCTATTAGTTATTATAGGATGGTTCTGTGTCATCTTGAACATTTTCTGCCCTAGACCTGAATCAACCATGGGTTCTTTCAATGGGAAATGGTATTTAAAGACCATAATCTGAGCACTAGAGATTTTTATTCTTACTGTGTTAATCAGTGCTTTTAAGAGTTTTCAGTGTAGAGGGGTCCACACATACATATGCATACAAATATTATAAGTCATAATTTCATATGCTATTTCCAATTAAAATTCAGTATTGCGAGGATTGCATTTAGCCCTTTAATAATACACATGCATGTCCTTTCTTTTATACTACACATCCCAGTGCTTAAGCTGTCCTATCAAGTTTATAGAAAAATGGTTTTAACATAAAGATCTAGGAGATTCTGGATTTGTTGGCTCTTTTTGAGGAATTTAATATAGTGATGATTGGGAAATTTAGGCAAAACAATTGAGGGTGAATATTTTCAAGTAATTAATGTACAGCTAAGACGGAAACAAAGGCAAAGATGACAGTGGGAGACTAAGGATATTGTGATATGAATAGATGACTCACAAGAAAGATATAAGAATGACTCTCAAACATATTTTCAAATGTTCTACCTCACTCACAGAGAAGTGGAAATTGAAGCAACATTAAGATACCATTTGTCACCTATGAGACTGACAAAAATAAAAACATGATGACACATTCTGTTGGTGAGGCTATGCAGAAGCTGGCACTCCCACACTGCTGGTGGGAATGCAAGATACAACCCCTTTACAAGGAAATTTGGCAACACCTAACAAAATTATACATTCACCTACCTTTTAACCTAGCAGTCATACCTCTAAAAGGAGGCAACTACCTACACCTATTTTGTTCATTGCAGCATTGTTAGCACTTGCAACATACTGAAAACAAACTAATGACTACACATAGGAAGTGGTTGAATAAATGATGATAAATCTGAAAAATGAAGACCTATGAGAAGAGGGAGAAATGACAGCAGGTTAGTAGGGTGAGAGGGAGCAACACTCCTCCAAGTACACTTTTTTGTATATTTTTGCCTCTTAGAAACATAGTAACAGTTTTTACACGTGACCTCTCCCCAATAAATAAATAATTTAAAGCAATCAGGATATGGAGAGATTCAAAATGGAATAGAAACACCAACAGTCCAACTTAACTGCATTACAAATGATGAACGTAATCACACCACAGAAGATGGAGAAGAAAAGAATATACCTAACTTTGGATAACAGTATTTTGACTAGCTACTGTAAACCTAAAGATGAAAATAATTGTTCAAAAACACTATCCTTTAGATAGTACACCTGTTCCTTACAGGGGTTTGGGTGAGCAACTTTGTAACTATTTTATATATAGAATAAGTAACTAGATAATGAGAGCCAGGATTCTCAGTATGGGAGAAATAAGCTTAAAAATAAGATGAAAGGGGGGGAGGAGTCAAGATGGCAGAGAAGTAGCAGGCTGAGACTACTTCAGGTAGCGGGAGATCAGCTAGATAGCTTATCTAAAGATTGCAAACACCTACAAATCCAACGGGAGATCGAAGAGAAGAAGAACAGCAACTCTAGAAACAGAAAATCAACCACTTTCTGAAAGGTAGGACGGGCGGAGAAGTGAATCCAAAGCGACGGGAAGATAGACCGCTTGCCGGGAGCCGGCCCCTCCCCCCGCGGTCT
>NW_019154101.1:27858667-27987271 GCF_002288905.1 Enhydra lutris kenyoni | reverse complement strand
TGGGGGGGGGGGGGATTATGGACATTGGGGAGGGTATGTGCTATGGTGAGTGCTGTGAATTGTGTAAACCTGGCGATTCACAGACCTGTACCCCTGGGGATAAAAAGATATTATATGTTTAAAAAAATTATGGAAATAAAATGTATTCATTATTCACTAATTAAAAAAAAATAAGATGAAAGGGAAATCTGGAATGAAACTTCAGGTTTTGGGTTGTAATCAGAGGTACTCATGAACTTGGGGCTTTTAACATATACACAGATAAATATAGAATTAACTATAGATGTGTGTTCATGAATGGGTCAGTGCACACCCGTATATTCCCCAGGAGCAGTGACATCTCAGCAGGGTGAGCACATCTTACACCCAGTTATTGTTTTCTAAATACTATTCTCCAAAAACAATGACCCAGTGGCTGATTCCAGGAGTGAGACAGCAAAAATACAAGATAAACCTGGGGCTAAAAAGTAGAGAAGTACTCAAAAAGGACGGGGACATGTCAAAGGGTACAGGAAGGAGTTTCCCACCACCAAAGGGAAACAATTTGAGCAACAAGCAAATGATTGCATTGATTATGGCTTATGGACTAAAATATTCATGAGAACATGCAGATACAAATAATCGAATAAATAAATAGATTGAGAAAAAGTGATCTAGTCACCTTAAAGTATAAACCTATTTAAAAATACAGAAAGAAGGAGAGAAAAACAAACTCACCATTTGGCAATCACTGCAGTAATAATTGTTGCATGCAAGATGCATTGATGGAACACCAGGAAGTTTGAGGAGAAATGGGATATTTACATAAGTTCAAAGTATCTCTCCCAAGATATTTATCAATCAAAAAGGGGAAAATAGTAACTACAGTGGAGAATCTCAGCAGATGCCACTTAACCAAACATTCAAGCTTAACATTGCCAGTAGAAGGACATGCAGACAACATGTGCCCCGTTTGTAAGATGCATTGAGGACAAAGCATTATTTCTGCAGTATTCTAGCCAAAAGCTGCATAACTTCAGTATAATTATTAGAAAACATTGAACAAGCCAAACAAGAGATATTCTTCAAAATAACTGACCAGTGCTCATCAAAATTGTCAAGGTCGTGAAAGAAAAGAGAAAAAAAAATGTGGAACTTCCACAGATTGGAGATTAAGAACACACAATAACTAAACGCAATGTGGTATCCAGAATGAGATCTCGAAACAAGCAAACAAAATGTCAGAAAAAAATTGATCAAATTAGAATAAGGTTTGTAGTTTGGTTAGTAGTATTGTACCAACATTAATTTCCTGGCATTGATAATTATATTTTGGTTATATGAGCTATTAACATAAGAAATTGTACACGAATTATCTGTACTATTTGTGCAATTTTTCTCTAGGTTTCAAATTGTTTCCAAATAAAAATTTGGAAAAAAGAAGAAAATACATAATGAAAAGGCATGACACAGTGTAATAGAAAATAATTGCAACACATGTGAAGATCAAAAGACTTGTATCCAGAGTAAACCACAAATCAATTAGAAAAAGACAGATAACCCAATGAAAAAGTAGGCAAGAGACCTGCAGATACTTTACAAAAGAGGATGCCAAAAATTCCAATGAACTTGCTCAGCTTCATCAAAGCGATACAAATTAATATCACAATGGACAATATATTAGTTCGCCAGAATGGCTAATATTAAAAATATAATAAAGTCAAGTATTGGTTAGAATGCAGAGCAACTGGGACTCTCATATACTGGTAGGCAGAATATAAATAGGAACAATCACTGAAAAACTATTTGACATTATCTGCTAGAGTTTAACATACATATAAGCTCTGATCTAGCAATTCCACTTCTAGATATATAGTCATTAGAAATGAGACCATGTGTTCATCAGAAGATATGCCATAGCCAAAAACTAGGATTTATTTAAATGTTTATCAACAGTAGGATGGATAAAGTATGGTAATCATAAAATGTGTTATTATAAAGCCATGAAAGTTGATGATACACAGAATAACCTGAATGAATCTCACAAGAATAAAATTGAACAAAAAAGACCAGACCCACAAAAAAGTATATTATGGTGGTGCCTGGGTGGCTCAGATGGTTAAGCATCTGCCTTCAGCTCAGGTCATGAACCCAGGGTCCTGGGGTTGAGCCCTGATTTGGGCTCCCTGCTCAGCAGGGAGTCTGCTTCTTCCTCTCCTTCTGCCTTTTTGCCCTACTCATGCTCTCTCTCTCTTTCTCAGATGAATAAATTAAAAAATATATTTTTAAAAAAGTATACTCTGAGGTTATTCATGTGGAAGTAAAAACAGGCAAAACTAACCTATGATTTTAAAATTCACAATAGTGATTAATGTTTGAAGAGGAGAGTAGGAGTAGTAATTGGAATGTATGGGTTGGAGATCTGGGGGATTTGGTAACATTCTGTTTCTTGATTATATCATCAAGTTGTACTTTCAGTATTTTTACACTTTGATGTACATTTTGTGGACATCAATACAAATATTTTTAAGCATCTGATAGAAAAGATTGTTAGTGAGCCCCTGGGTTGCTCAGTTGGCTGGGTGTCTGCCTTCAGCTCAGGTCATGATTCCAGGGTCCTAGGATCAAGTCTGTCTGTATCAGGCTCCCTGCTCAGCGGAGAGTCTATTTCTCACTCTGCTCCTCCCCTTGCTCATGCTTGTTTCTCTCTCTCTCTCTGAAAAATAAATAAAATCTTAAAAAAAAAAGACTCTTAGCTATTCAGGAATAGATATAAGGTTATATGTAGATATCTTTTATTCCTTTCTGTGTGGGATGAGATTATATGTATTCTTTCCAATTTCTACCCACTTCTGCCTCTGATTTTTATTTAGAAGAAATTCTGTGACTCTTTTATTTCCTTTCTTTTGATTATTTTCTTTTGTATGCCTCAAATTGATACTAATGTGGAGCATAGGTTATCTTCCTTGATTTCTCTCCAAAATACGCACAGTGTGGGTCCCAGATTTTACTTATGAAATTTGGGACAAATGGGGCCAAGTAAGAGACTCTTGCACAAGATCATATGGTTTCAATATAAAGTTCTAAACTTAAAGGTCTTTCTTGTTATCCTTATCCTCTCCCCCTACACAATGTCCTGCAGGAAAAATGTCACTGTTTATCTCCTCTTCTTGGATTCCCAAACCCCATCATGTTTCTTCTCTTCACCAATGTCATGGTTTTTCTTCTCCTCCCTAGCTAGCTTGTTGGAATCTCTCATATACTTTTTTAAAAACCACTTTATCTCATGCATAGGTTATACTGGCCATACTCTAAAAGCTAATTTTCCATATCAAAGATGTCTCATTAGTTAATAAACCCCAAACAGTCCTCCCCATTAAGATAAGGGTTTTCTACTCTCCTCTAGGTAGAATTCCGCTTCTGGTCTTAAACTGACAGTCTATCCACTCTGTTTGAGCTCTACACTGTATTTATTCACACTTATTTTTCTTGGTGCAAGCCAAATGAATTTCTAAAAATTTTAGAACCTTATCGTATTGATGAAAATTTTATGGCTCAGCTGTCTGGGATGTACTGGAACAACCCTTCTGAGGCAAAAGACAACTTCCTATTTATTGCAGCTCTTCTCACTAAAAAGGAAGCTCAAGGTTTTGTGAACCTCTGAATTTTGAAGCAGTATATACATTCTTGGGAATTATGCTCTGAATCAGGGTCAGGTGGCTCAAAGGGCTACCAGTTTTGAGTGGTAGACAGACTAAAGAATTATGCACCAGATTCAGATCAGTGAGAACTGCCTGAAACTCTATTAGTTTCAACATGAGAGTGCTATAAGTTTCCATAGTGGTTAAGTATACAGGATAGAATGTCTACTAAGCTCTACCAAAAGAATCACAGTTCAGACCCCCAGAATTCTAGAGCAAAATCATTCTTGTTTTCACAGAAAACCAACTCCTTGCTGTTCAGAAATAGTTCCTAGTGGGCGCTTATACTCCTATAGATACTGAGGGCCTGACCTTGGGACTCCAGTGACTCTTATCCAAAGAAGAGCTGGTTGAAACTCTCTGGATGCGGCACACTCCCTTGCGAAACCAGACAGTTATCTGGTGACAGATCTGGTGACATTGCATCAGACCCCTTCAGCCCTTAGGGAGCAGTGCTGCATGCTGACCAGAATTGACACATGCAGTGGATATGGATTTTCCTTGCCAGTCTGCAGTGTCTTTGTCAGCACAAGAATTTGAGGAATAATGAAATGACAATTTATTATTATAGTATGCCGTACAATAGAGACTCAGATCAAGGTCTCGTGCTGTGACAAGAGACATATGGCTCCAGACCACAGATTTTATTGATCAGAAACAGCTGAGCTAAAGCATCAGCAAGGTAAGTTGTCATAACCTAGGACGTGGTATGTGTGTTTATCCATTTGGTGCCAAGTCATTAGAATAATTGGGTCAGGAATATTTGGTGCTGAGTCATTAGAATAACTGGGTGAGAGAAAAAAAAGAGCAGAAGTAACATAGGATCCCCTCACCATCACAGGGACCCTCTTTTAAAATTTGTATTTTCCATTCCTTATCTGTCAGATCAAAGGTCCCAGTTTCCAGGAAGGGAACACTTTTACTAGAGAACACAGTAAAAATTCCTCTGAACTTACATCTCTAACTATAACCTGGTCACTTTGGGTTTACATCTCTAACTATAACCTGGTCACTTTTGTTGGGTCCGTCAACAAAAAAGGGGTAACTTAAAGTAATTGACTCTAATTTCCCTGAAGATCTAGGATTGCTGCCATATCACGGGAACAGAGAGGCTCTGGTTGTACCACAAGGCATTTCTAGGTTGTCTGTTTGATTCTGTGCTCACTGATAATGGTGAATGCAGGGAGAAGTAACAATTGCAGCTTTAAAAAGGAAAGATATTAAGAGCTCAAACTCTCTGGAGAAGAGAGTCTAGGTCACACTAGACATGCGACCTACACAGGCTGAGGCACAGGCAAAGAGTAAAAGAACTCTAGAATGGTTAGTAGAGGAGCTAGGTGGTAAATATCAGTTTCAGACTCAGGACAATGAGGGAATGTATCTTGTTGCCCTGAGCCTTTTATATTGAGCTGTTAAAAGACATTGCTACTGATCATGACCTATAACGGGACTTGGGGCTGAATTTGACTTAATGGGATCAATGAATGGAGGGCATAAGAAGATCCAAAAGGCACAGAGGGTAGACTATATCATACACTTCTTGTGTATTAGTTCATATCCTCTGAAGATCTCCACTAGCTTTGCTCAGTTGCTTTTTGACACGACCTCATTCAGAACTGTGTCACATAGCCCTCGCTTCCTACCCCAGAATATCTCTGATGTTGAAATATAAGATGTTTGCATGAACACACTTGGCCTTCATAGATGCTCAAACCAGGACTGCAGAGAAGTTAGTATCTCTGAGGCCATCTTTGACTAATAGGGGAAATGGAGCCAATTAATAAATACTCCTCTCTTTTTGTCCTGTGGTTGGACAATCTTAGACATACTCCATGAGGGTCCTGAGAAGTCCCTTGCATGATGGAGTACCAGCCCACATCATGATGGCCAATTGAGTATGCACCCTTAGATTAACTTTCCCTTCCTCCCTCTCTTACTCCTCATGTCCTTCTTCCTTTATCCCTGAGGTCAATCCCCAAATAAACTATCTTCATTCAAGGCTTTGTCATAGAGGCTCCTTTTTGAGAAAACTAGATTAAAATAGATTAGAGAAGCGGTTAAAGCTGGAGAATAAAACTGATTAAAATTTTATTTCACTGACTCTGAAGGGATCGTAAGAAAGAATTTTCATGGTCTTTGCTATCACACACTTCTTATTGTGAACCCCTAGAAATGAAGCTAGAGAAGCTTAGCCATCTGAAGAAGATGACACCATTATTATTCTCCAGTTTATTAAGAATACAGTGAGGTTCAGTGGCCTGTATCAGTTCAGTTCACCCTTCAGAGAACGCTCAAGAAACTGTCTATAGCCAAATTAAATTCTATGCTCACCTTATCAACATTATAAAACAGTTTCTCCTGTATTTGACAAGCATAGTAGCAATAAATCAATTTTAGTGTTTTAACATTAAAACCTTATCTTTTTTTTGATTGGGTCTGAAAGTGATAACACTTCATTTGTAATGAGTCTGAACCAAGAATGCCCTCTTATAAAAGTCCTCAGTTTGTTTTTTCTCCATAGAACAATATCCATATAAACTGCAGGGAATCCATTCTTAAAACATAGAAACTCTCTTTGATGATTTTAACTATACTATGTAATAAGTTAATTTTGATTCAAATGCAAAAGAAAACTCTACACCCTTATTTTATTTCTGTCTTATTAAAGAAAGGTCTAAGTATTAATTTAGGAAATTATCAACTTTAAATGATAAAGGATATGGTTGTTTAGGTACCAATAATTCACAAATTTATCTTGAATGTGTCAGCATTTGATAAGAAAAAGAATAATGAAGCTCATAATAATTCTGTTTTGCTGTTACCAAAAATTGTTTTCAACTGGGGCAGTGTGTCTGGGTTTAATTTAAATCAGTCTAAGAGAAAGAGAGAGCATTACAAATAATTAGAAAACACAATTAAATCATCTTGATTCTGTTATCTCTCTACACCACATCTAGGTCTGCCCTTCAAAACTGTAAAGGTGCTTTTCTGGTTCACTTTCCTTTTCCTAAGTTCACCTAAAAAAGATGTGAAGACCCAAGCAAGACCTCAGGTTTACCATATGCATTCAATTCCAAGAACTTGCTTCACTTAAAAATTCAACCTAGCCTAATGTGATGAGATTGTTATTTTTTTTTTCCAGTCACAAAAATGTGACTCACATTTTCTACCTGGAGATGCAACTGATAATTGATTATGGTAGATCAATTAGAATTAGTCCAAAACATTTTTAGATGAAATGAGAAGAAGTTTTGAAAGTATAGGAGGATAAGAACCATGGAAAATTATGTAATATGATTGTTGCAAAAATTAAATGCGAGCTTTGAATCCTGCATTAACTAAGTGACCACACATAAGCCAACTACATTGTCTCAATGAAAAATCAAGGTGATGATTTTTATATCAGTTCTATATATGGGAGGCGGTCCAAAAGACATTAGTATCCTTTGAACACATTAATAATTCACAGAGAATAGGAAGAGTAATTTATATTAAAACTATCTAAAAAATCCACACCAAATGGTCATTGCACTTAAAAAGAAAGGTTTAGTCACCATTAATAACTTTTAAAAATATACAAAAAACACAAACACTAAAATAATAACATCTAAAACTAAGTACTTATTAATATTTTGCCATATTTGATATATCTGTATCATTTCCATGCATATGCTATATTTTCACTACCTGTGTATTTAGTCACAAATAATACATCTTATTATTTGTTTTTAAAATGTTACACAAGTAACATTGTATATGTTTTCTTTCTGCAATGTTTTTTCAGCATTATGTTCTTAAGATTTTTCCATTTTGAAATCTACTGTTAATGGCTGTGATGTTTCTACTGACTGTTGTTTTTGTTTAGTTTAGTTTGTTTGGTTTTTGTTTTAACAACCAGTGTTGCAATAAGCCTCCCAGGATATGTTCCTTTATGCATGTGTGCTAGAGTAGCTGGTTATAGATTATATATTTTTCATCTTATTAGGTGTAGAGAAGCAGTGCATGATACTGTAGGTATGTTGTTTGTGTGAGCTCAGGTCTTGACTTCGTCATTTACTCTGTGGGTAACTTTACCTCTTTGACTCTGTTTTCAAATCTCTAAAATAATGATAGTAGTAATTGCCTATGGCGGACTGCTTGTTGTACTCCAACATCCTTTCTCCCTTCTGTCCATCCGAGAGTTTCAGGTGCCTTCATGGCTATCCAGATACAGGTTACATTTCTCAACATACTCTCAGCAGGATGTGGCCATGTGGCTACATTATGGTTAATGGGATGTATGTGGAAGTGATATACATCCCTGTGTATGTTTGTCTGCCTTTTGCCCCTTTCTGCTCTCTAGGTAATGTTGAGAGACAGAACAGCTGTTCCTAGAGATGGAGTCTCCATATTGAACCTGATGGAGTTGCCTTGTTAGCCATCTACTGCTGGGCTATTATAGGAAAAATAAATAGACTTCTTTCTTACCTAACTATTGGATTTTGACTAGTCTCTCATTTCACATAGCCCATTTGCCACATACATAGCCACATATATAGCCCATTTCACACCCTAAAAAAATACAACTTGTAATATTGTCAAATGAAATGACAACTCTTGGAAGAGTGCTTAATAAGTATCAATTATTTTTTTATCATTACAACAATTGTGAAATTGCTTTTGAAGGTGGTTCACTATAAACTTCCCAGCAATCCCCAAATCTTCACACGTCATTGCATTTTTATATTTTGACCATCTGATGGGTGTAAATTTATTTTTATTAACTTATATTTTCTTATTAAGCTTTTCAAAAATGAAGAACAAACATTTAGAAAAGTACATAAATCATCAGTATATAGCTTAATGAGTATTTACTAAGTGATAATACTAACTGTATTATCAGAAGCCAGAACTCTAGAGCTCCTCATGCCTCTTCACAGTCATTATTACCACCACCCTCCCTAAAGGTAAGCATTGTACTGAATTTAAGTGATATATATGGTTATGGGCTGAACCGAAGTCCCAACCCACATCACCTCAGAATACGACCGTATTTGGATATGGGGTCTTAGAAATGTAAACAAGTTAAAGTGAAGTCATATGGGTGAGCCCGAATTCAACGCAAGTGGTATTCTTATAAGAGGAGATTAGGACACAGACACGTACAGATGGAAGACCACGTGAAGACACAGAGCATCTAGAGCCAAGAAGAGAGGCCTCAGGAGGAACTAATCCTTCTGACAACTTGGTCTTAGATTCTTAGCCTTCAGAAATGTGAGAAAATAACTATCCATTGTTTAAGCCACCCAATGTATGATACTTTGTTATGGCAGTCCCCCAAAATGAATACAGTAGATAAGTTTCAGCAAGAATGATTAGTGTTAAAATCAATATCAGATTCAGAATCTTTTGTGTTAGATCTGTTCACTCAACATTATGTTTTGAGATTTACTATATTCTTGAACATGGTGGTAGTTAGCCAATCTTGTTGCTTCACAAAATTCTTTTTTTTTTTTTTAAGATTTTATTTATTTATTTGACAGAGAGATCACAAGTAGGCAGGGAGGCAGGCAGAGAGAGAGGGGGAGGCAGGCTCCCTGAGTAAAGAGCCCGATGTGCAGCTTAATCCCAGGACCCTGAGATCATGACCTGAGGCTTAATCCACTGAGCCACCCAGGGGGCCCTGCTTCACAACATTCTATTATGTGTGTATATGACAATTTAGTTTCCATTTAATGTGGATAAACATTTGAGTCATTTCCAGTGTTTGGTTCTGAAGATTCTCATGTATCTTTTGGAGAACATATATTTTTATTTCTCTTGGGTATTGACGTAGGAATGGAACTGCTGTATCGTAGTATATATATATATGTTCCATTACAGGATGTTCAGCCAAAAACTTTTCTAAAGTAGTCATACCAACCTACACTTCCAAGAGTAGTATATTCCAGTTGCTCCACATTCCTTTCAGCAAGAGATATTTTCTGTTATTTTTCATTTTGGCCATTCTGATGTGTAATAATGGAATTTCAAAGTGACTTTAAAGATTTATTTATTTATTTAAAGAGAAAGAGAGAGAGAGAGTACAGCAGCAGGGGGAGGGGCAGGCAGACTCCCACATGCGTGTGGGGCCCCTGGCAGAGTTTCATCCCAAGACCCTGAGAGCATGACCTGAGCTGAAATCAAGAGTTGGAGGATCAACCAACTAAGACACCCAGTGGCTTTTAATTTGTATTTTCGTAATTTGTCATTTTAATTTGTATATTCCTTATTACTGATAAGACTGAACACTTGCTATGTGAACTAGCATATGGCGATTTTCACAAATATTTCAAGTATACTTGAAAAGAATGTGTATTCTATTACAGTTTGTGTATTTCAAGTATATCTAAAAAGAATGTGTGTTCTATTACAGTTTGTGCGGTGTTGTATATTATTTCCATTCAGCCAAACTGGTTATGTTGCTGAAATTCTCTATATCCCTACAAATTTTCATAATATAATTTCCCAATGATTCTGCATCTGTCCATTTCTTCTTAAGATTCTGTCATTTATTAGTTTATACATTTTAATACTTTATAAATTGTTATATATGCCTAGGAGATTAGAACTTTTTTTTTAGATCAGAAGTTTTTTTTATTATTCTATTCTTAACCTCCTAGTACTTTGTAATTCATTATTTTACTACTCTTTTACTGGTTATCTAAAGATTAAAACATGAACCCTGATTTATTATATTTTAACGTAAGCTATTACTTTTACTACTTTTCAACAATACATATACTCCTTTCTTACCTATTGTTATTTTGTATTTTACTTCTTCAAATATTTAGTATTTTATTTTTTAAAGGTTTATTTATTCATTTGAGAGAGAGAGCACAAGCATGGGGTGAGGAGGGGCAGAGGGAGAGGAAGAGAATTCTCAAGCAGACTCCCCACTGATCATAGAGCCTGACATGGGGCTTGATCCCAGGACCCCAAGATCATGACCTGATCCAAAATCAAGAGTCATTCTCCCAACCAACTGAACCACACAGGTCCCCCAACTTTTTCGAGTATTTTAAACCACACAGTGTATTGAGCAATTTATTAGGCATTCATTCTGGTATATTTAAATATTTATCCTTTTCTGTATTCTTTATTTCTTCCCATATTTCTATGCAGGCTTACTTTTTTTCTGCTTAAAGAATGTAATAATTTTTTAATTAGTGAATCTGTAGGTGACCAACTCTGTTTTTATATATCTGAAAATGTTTATTTTATGTTAAATTTTGATAGATATTGTTGTTGTATGTGTAAAATTCTAGACTGTTGGTTATTTTCTTTCAGCATTTAAAAAAAAAAAGCCATGCCATTTTCTTCTGTTTTCTTAATGTTTGTGTTGAGGGGTTAACCATTAGTCTTTTCCTTGCTTTTTGAAAATAACTTATTTTCTTTCTGGATGCATTTGCTATTTTCTTTGTATCTGTATCTCTGGATCTTTGTTGTGTCAGTAGTTTTATTGTGATGTATATCTTTGCAGACTTTCTTCATATTCATCTCTCTAAATCGTGGTTCATAAAGGTTTTTAAGTCTGCAATTTGATATATTTTATAAATTCATGAAAGTTCATAGTCATATTTCTTCAAATATTGTTTCTGTCTCATTTTATCTCTTTTCTCCTTTTACACACATTACAATTATTATACACATTCATCTTCTTTATACATGCTAGACATTTTCATTATGTCCAATATACTTCTTTTTTTTTTTAAGATTTTATTTATTTATTTGACAGAGATCACAAGTAGGCAGAGAGGCAGGCACAGAGAGAGGAGGAAGCAGGCTCCCAGCTGAGCAGAGAGCCCGATGCGGGGCTCAATCCCAGGATCCTGGGATCGTGACCTGAGCCGAAGGCAGAGGCTTTAACCCACTGAGCCACCCAGGTGCCCCAATGTCCAATATACTTTTTTTTTTTAAAGATTTTATTTATTTGACAGACAGAGATTACAAGTAAGCAGAGAGGCAGGCAGAGAGAGAGAGAGAGCGGGGAAGCAGGCTCCCTGCCGAGTAGAGAGCCTGATGCGGGGCTCAATCCCAGGACCCTGAGATCATGACCTGAGCTGAAGGCAGAGGCTTTAACCCACTGAGCCACCCAGGTGCCCCTCCAATATACTTCTTACAATACATTCTGTGCTCTCTTTCTTTATTTTCTTCCTGTACTTCATTCAAGCTCTTTCCTATCAACCTATCTTTCAGTTCACTGAGTCTCTATTTAGCAGTGTCCAATATCCTGTTACATCAATTCATTGAGATCTTAATTTTTGTTACCATGTATTTTAAAACTGGAATTTTTATTTAATTCTTTTCTATGGATTCTGATTCTCTGTCTTGCTATGTATTTTTCTGGAACATATTAATCACAATTGTTTTAAAATCTTCTTTGAGAGCTCTAATACTTGAATTTTCTATTGATCTGTTTCTATTTTCCCACCTTTTTTCTCTTTGTTTTAAATAATTTGATTCTGTTTCTGGTATAGCCAGTCATTTTCACTGGATGTCAGGCACTGTATATGAAAGGTTTAAAGAAAATCTGAGACTCATTATAATGTTAATTTCCTGCAGAAAGGACTAACTTTTGCTTCTAATAGGCAGAAATTAGAATAGATGTAGGTCATCTTAAACTACCTTGTGTTAAAGTAATTCCAGATGTTTTTCAGTAATAGTGATAAATAAACTTATTTGCAACTTCCCTAGTCTCAAGGTATAACTTTTTTGGGGTCTCAACTGAATGCCTAGAGCACTTTACCAGGATCTTCTCCTGATGAGGCCTCTTTGTCCCTCCAGACCTTATGACTATTGAAAATTCTTGAAAAGTTTCTTAATCTCATAGTCACTAGTTTTTGTTTGGCTTTTATCTCTTTGTTGAAAATAGCAAATTGTCAACTATTTTATAAGGCAGGCAAGAGTGAATGTTGAACTTACATCTTTATTCTTCCTTTTACTTTGGAATTGGCTCCTCGAGTCCTAACTATTTTGATTACTCTTTGAAGTCTAAAACAGATTTTTAAATTTTTCCAGATTTGTTTTGTTTCGTGTTAAAAAATTTAGTCTCATGCAAAGTTAGTCAGCTGTAGCCAGAAGTACACATCCTTTGATTCTTATTTTAATTTGCATGTCCATTTATTGTCATGAAGTTGAGGATACTTTTATATATTTACTGATGATTCTGTTTTCTTGTCTGTGAATCCTTTGCTCACTTTTTATTGGGTTGTCTTTTGGTTTATAATGCATGAAGAATTCCAGATATTATTTTGGGGAAAGGAGACTTTAATATGTCTGCAAATATCTGCCTCTACTTTGTGATTTGTCTGAATTTTTTAATGTTATCTTTTATCACACAGAAATTTTAAATTTTAATAGATAAATTTAAAACATTTTTTCCTTTATAGTTTGTACGTTTTGTGTCTGGTTTAATAAATTCTTCTGTTTCCTGATGTCATAAATATATCTTCCTAGATTTTCTCCCAATAGTTTTGCAGTTTTAATTTTCATTTGAGGTCTTTACCAGGAATTTACTTTTTCTGGGCTGTATTATGTAGGGATAACCAAATGTTCTAGCATCATGTATCAAAATGACAAATATTTCCTAACTGTTTGGTAACGCCATTGTCAATGTTTTCTTTTTAAAATTAACTTTAGTGTTTTTATGTGTTAACATTATTAATAACATTTTTATGTTTACATAACATTTTAAGAACTGTGATCACATCTTATTGTTTTTTAACTCCATCAAACTCCTTAATGTTCATAAAAATTAAGTTCAAGAAAATATTTTTAATAGGTATATTGACCTACATGGATTGATGTTGTGTATTGACAAAAAACAGCACTTTCTACTTACCACAAAATTCACACTCATGATTTCTATCAGGTCTTGCAAAAATTTTTGGACATGTGCAACAAAATATTCACTTCTGGTTGTCCTAAAATGAAGCTCTAAAAAACAATATTATTAGTACTAGCTAAGATTTATTGATTACCTATTAGGTGCTTGGGAATGTTCTAGAATCTTTGTGTCTGTGTTAACTCATTTATTAAAAAAACTACTGTATGGTGACTAACATAACATAATAAAAAAGCAAAAAAAATGTCAAGTTATTACTAATATCAACATATTTCATATGAAAACTCCACATTGAAGTTTTACTTATGTTTATAAGATAGGCAATGCAGAACGACTTTATTTAAATCCACTTCATTTTAATTTATACAAAAAATGAAGTTATAATATAACTTTCAGATGAACATTGAAATATAAATATATCTGTAAATAAATTTATAATTTTTGTGATGTATGTCCACATTTATATTTCAGTTTATGAATGCTGTTATCATAATCATCAATAATAATTTATTGGAAGCTAACCAGGTTTGTGGTATCAAAAAGGTGTTAAAGTTAACTATAATTTTCTTGAATCTATGGAAAGCATTTGGTAGTCTGACTTTCACTAGTCTTTCCTTCATAATGACTGCATTTCAAGGAATAATGCACTTTACATGCTTCTCTGGTGGTTAAAAACACATTTCACATAAATGGAGTAAAGGGCATTTAATGAACTGAGCTCTATGCATGTGAAAGCCAACAGCAATATTAGAAATGGTGTTTATTTTATGGCCCAGAAACTGCATTTTAAATGCTAGTATATGTTTATATGACAGTTCTATTAAATATAAAAGAGTCCCATTACAAGGGAAGTCCTTTACATGGGCCTTTTATATGGTCTAAATAGCATACCCAGCCCTGCAACTCCTCATATGAGACATTTTTAGAACCTTATTTATGTTAAAGCCATAACAAACTAGCAACTAGAAAACTATAACGGGCACAAACGGCTAATAAAAATGAGATTGTTGAAAATACTTCTTAATAGCAACTAAGGAAGAATCCTGATAAAACAAAGTCAAACCTTGGTGTCTCTGGAAGCCTGCCACCCCAGTAATCACAGACCACAGGTACTCCCCCTTTTCCATCTTTGTTGCTTTCTTGGCTGGAAACTAAACAGCCAATGCACTTTAAGATTGGTATTTGCCCTATTTTTCAATTTAGTGCCTACTAAACTGATGTGCTCTGGGAAAAATCCTAGGATTGTTCCTTCTCTCTCTACTGATGATTTACTGAGTAGATCAGGAGAGTTATGGCAAATGTTGCAAAACTGGTCAAAGGGATATGCCAGGATGGGTACGTATACAAGTCTGCATATGTGTGTAAATGTGTGCATGTGTATTATATAGGTAAGGCCCAGACACGTGAAATCTGGATCACTTCTCAGCTGAACTGCTATGTTTAGACAAGCTAGCTAAAATGAACAGGTCAAATCCTTTATTTATAGAGTAAAAACTATTTGATCTGGGGTAGATATCAGCCCTACAGTCAAACATGTGGGCCAAAGTCATTTTTATTGCTACATCTTGCAGAATTCTGAAATGGTTCATGTGGCCATCCATGTGAGCGGAGGAAAAATTCCCACAGAAGAGTAAGCCATTCGAGTATGAAATGTTGCTCGAATCACCAAAAAAAAACAAAAACAAAAACAAAACAAACAAACAAACAAAAACAACCTGTACGTGTTTGTATAATTCAGAGTGTAAAACAATGGAGAAAGGAATGACTTTAAGTTCTGAACTAGAAGGAATCTCCTAATGAATTTTGCTCACCCAGGCCCTGGTAGCACTTTACTAAGGTGGTAGCTGAGGCAGACACCAAAATAATCTCTTTCTATGCTTGGGGATACTAGAACCCTGTGAAATATAGTTTGAAAATGACTCACATAATGTAGTTATTTATGCTATGACAAATGGTTCAAAACCCATACATTTTTGGAGTTGAATGTCACCTTTAAAATCAGTGACATTTGCCTCTCACCTAATGTGGAAATTTGCTCCTCCACATCCATGATGAAGGTCCTCCTCCAGTCTGCTTGTGAACTCAGTGTTGGGAAGCTCATGACCTTAAAATTGTCCATATTTACTTGTTAGAAAATTCTTTACAAGACCGTTTCCAACACATAGATGGTTAATTTATATAAGATTGTCATTTTAAATAAAAATGACCACTCCAAAATAGTTGGCTCATCTCATATGCTTGCCACTGCCATTTTTGGAATCTCCCTTTATGACAGAGAAAAATTATTAATTTATATCTATATCTGTGTGTGTGTGTGTGTGTGTAATGTATTTTCAGCCTGTGTCATCCTGTTGATCTCCTGAGCGTGTTGTGTTGAGTAAAAAAGAGAACTGGGAGAAGTAAGGTCTCCCAGGAGGCTGTAGATTTGTTTACATTGGAAAGGCAAGAAAGCCTTGGTGGTAAACTGGAAAAGATCTAGAAACCAGGATACAGTTGCAAGAATGAGCTATCATAAGCAGAATTTTAGGGAAGAGTTTTGTAAGAAATTTCTAGTACATAGCTCTGTTTTTACACAAATATATATAAACAAGTTTTTAAATGATATCATATTAACTCAATCTATAATCTGTATTTTCCCATTTTACATATTATGGACAGCTCCCCATGTTTTCCCTTGAAGTCATTTTTAAATAAAGCAAGTATTCTATTTTATTGATTTTCTATAATTTATTTAATTAGCAGTTAAGGAACTTTCATATTATTACCATTACTTTTCCCCTATAAACAATGCTTCCACATTCTTGTATAATAATCTTTTTTCTTCTATAGGAAAAATCCCAAATGTGGGGTTATTGGATCAAAGGTTATATACAGTTTATATTTTAATGATATTTTTAGATTCTTTTCTTGAAATACTTCCTAAACCAACCCACAAATGTACAAACTTCTTATCATTGCAATCAAACTGAATGTTATCTATCATTTTTTAAAAAACGATTAATTTTAGAGAAAGAGAATGAACACTGGGGGTGGGATGTGGGAGGGGCAAAATGAGAGGGAGAGGGAGTCCCAGGTAGACTCTGAGCTGAGTACAGAGCGTGAGGCTGGGCTACAAGCCATGAGTCCACGATCATGATCCCGAGATCGTGACCCCAGCTGAAACCAAGAGTGGGATGCTCAACTGACTGCATCATGTAGACACCCCATATTATTATCTTTTAAATTTTCTTTATAATGACACTTTAAGTTACATTTTCTTCAACTGCAGTAAATCCCTTGCCCATTTTTCTATTGTATAATTTTATTTTTTTATTCATTTGTAGATTTTTAAAAATATTTTTATATTTGTTATATTTTCCTCTCCCTTTCCTCCCTCCCTCCTCCCTTCCCCTCTGTCTCTCTTTCTCTTCTTTTTTCTTTTCTTTCTTTCATTTTTACCCCCAGTCTATTTTTTTCCATCTGATCTTGTTCATGGTATTTTTTTTTTATCATATCTTAAAGTTTTTGTGTGGCAAAACAAATACACCTGTCTATTCTCACATTTCTTCTGAGTCTCCATCTTGTTTAAAAAAAGTCTTCACTTGGGGCACCTGGGTGGCTCAGTGGGTTAGAGCCTCTGCCTTTGGCTTGGGTCATGATCCCAGCATCCTGGGATCAAGCCCCGCATCGGGCTCTCTGCTCAGCAGGGAGCCTGCTTCCTCCTCTCTCTCTGCCTGCCTTTCTGCCTCCTTGTGATCTCTGTCTGTCAAATAAATAAATAAATTTAAAAAAAAAGTCTTCACTTTATCACAATTTTGGAAATTCATTAGTCCAATGTTCACAATTTTAGTCTTCTACCATACTCTACTATGATTAAGGCACACAGCTGGAGATATAGCAGAAGGCTTGTCCTCTGGTTTATTGCTACTCCAACATAGCATGTGGAGAAAGTTATTTCTAAAAAATATACAAAATACAAAAAATAATTTTAAAATAGAAAGAATTATTTAATGTTACAGTCTGGAGTATTTCTAGCAATTAGTTGACTAATTGTTTTTTTTTTTAATTTTAATTTCAGTAGAGTAAACATACAATGTTATATTAGTTTTATGTATACAGTATGATTCAATAATTCTATACACTACTCAGTGCTCATTGTGATAAGTGTACTCTTAACCCCCATCACTTATTTCATCCATTCCCCCATCTACCTCCCCTCTGGTAACCATCAGTTCTCTATAGCTAAGAGTCTGTTTTTTAGTTTGTCTCTTTTTTTCTTCTTCGTTGTTTTGTTTCTCAAATTCCAAATATAAGTGAATTCATATATTATTTATCTCTCTGACTGACTTATTTCATTTAACATTAGTCTCTCTAGATCTATCCATGCTGTTGCAAATGGCAAGATTTCATTCCTTTTTATGGCTGAGTAATATTCTGTTGCATATGTAAACACACCACATATTCTTAATCCATTCATCAATCTATGGGCACTTGGGCTGCTTTCATATCTTGGCTGTGGTAAACAATGCTAGTGTAAACATCAGGGTGCATGTATCCTCAGTGTTGGAACATAGGGTAGATATATTTTTAACTTCTGAAGAAACTTTGTACTGTCTTCCACAGTTGGCTGCACCAGTTTGCATTCCCACCAACAGTGTACAAGGGTTCCTTTTTTCTACATCCTCACCAATACCTCTTGCTTCTTCTGTTGTTTTTAGCAATTCTGACAGATTTGGAGTGATCTCTTAGTTGTTTTGATTCGCATTTCCTTGATGGTTAGTGATTGTTATGCATCTTTTCATGTGAATTGACTATTTTAACCTTTGACATCTTTTTCTATCTGCACAATAATACATTTTGGGTTAAGCTCTGATATTTTGTTTTCTTTCTAAACTTTCATGACTTTTAAAATTGTACTATCTGTGCCTTAAATACAACATCTCCAAGTTATTCTAGGACCCTGAATATAATACTTTGAACTTGGAATATGAAAACAAAAATTAAAATGTTCTCTATTTTCTTATTCTCCATCTTAAGTTTTCATTCCCTCCTAACCAAGTTGATTCTTCCTGTTTAGAGACTTTCTCCCTGGTTCTTACAACAATATAGTTTCTAATTATGGAATAGAAAGACTCTGAAATATGGATAATATCAATTTGTATTATTTTAGTTCCTTTTAAATCTGATTTCTGATTAAGGGCGCTAGCATCATGATTTGGGGAAGAAATGTTAGTTTTTAACTTCTATAAGTTTTAAGATCCCCGAGTGTACTAAAAGAGTTAAAACAACTTTGAAAATAAAAGGTAAAGTTAGAGGACTAACATTATATGATTTTAAGACATATGATAAGCTACAGAAATCAAGACAGTGTGATACAAGTGCTAAGACAGAGAAATGGAAAACCGGAACAAAATAGTTTAGAAAGTGATTTATATGTAATGAACAACTGATTTTCAACCAGGGTGTGAAGGTAATTCAAATGGGTAAAATGATCATCTTTTCAACAAAAGGTGCTACAACAACTGAACATCCATTTGCCAAAAAAAAAAAAAAGAATAAATTAACAAATTTTTTATCCATACTTCACACTATATGCAAAAATTAATTCAAAATAAGTCATAAGCTTAAATGCAAGACCAAAACCTACACAATGTCTAGAAAAAAACATAGGAGAAGACCTTTATGACCTTGGGTTAGGCAAAGATTTCTTAGAGGCAATACCAAGAGCATAATCCATAAAAGAAAAAAATTAATCAGTTGGACCTTATTAAAAATAAAAATTGTTCCTCTTTGAAAACCACTGTTAAAGAAAGAAAAGGCAAACCAAAACTGGGAGAAAATCTTTGCCAAGTATACATTTGATAAAAAACTAGTATCTAGAACGTATAAAAAACTCTCATAACTTAGGGCACCTGGGTGGCTCAGTGGTTAAAGCCTCTGCCTTCAGCTCAGGTCATGATCTCAGGGTCCTGGGATGGAGCCCCACATCGGGCTCTCTGCTCAGTGGGGAACCTGCTTCCTCCTCTCTCTCTGCCTGCCTCTCTGCCAACTTGTGATCTCTGTCTGTCAAATAAATAAAAATCTAAAAAAAAAAAAAACTCTCATAACTCAATAATATGAAAACAAAGAATCCACTTTTTTAAAATGAACGAAAGTTTTGAACATGTAATTCACCTGAGAAATTAAGTAAATGACTAATAAGCACCAGAATAGATCTTCAATATTATTAGATAAATGCAAATTGAGACTACAATGCTAGGGCAGAGATTCATCATGACATTTTATTTC
The DNA here is from genome assembly GCF_002288905.1 of Enhydra lutris kenyoni. Lineage (NCBI taxonomy): Eukaryota > Metazoa > Chordata > Mammalia > Carnivora > Mustelidae > Enhydra > Enhydra lutris. The sequence goes on along the minus strand of NW_019154101.1, from coordinate 27,967,459 downwards.
AATAGTCATTTTATAGAAACCAGCTCTTCCCACAATCCCAGCTCCACCCTAGCTAGCCAACCCCTCAAAGCCAGTGCTCCAACACTTCCTCACAGATCCTTTGGACAGTCTCCAGGCCCCTGCTGCCTGCTATGATGACCAGCCTCCCTCGATGTGTATCTGAACTACCACCAGGACTCAGAGGTCACCATAAATCACCAAAATGACCCAGAGCTCTACATCTCCTGTATCTACCTGTCCATGTCTTACTACTTTGACTGTGATTATGTGATTTCGAAGAACCAAAGAAAACTCTCCACTAATTTCATGAGAAGAGGGAACATGTTGAAAATTGATGAAGCTGTAGAACTTGAATGACCACTGTAACCAACTTGTGTAAGATGGGAGCCCTGGGTCCTGACATTGCAGAGCCTGTCTTTGACAAGCAGACCCTGGGAGAGAGTGAAACTGATAGGTAAGTCTTAGGTTGGCTTCTCCATAGCCATGTGGGTAACTTCTGTCACCAAAATGCTGTACATGCATTTGGGTTTATCTTTTCCTTCTCTGTAAGTTGTACCAAAACATCAACTTAAGTTCTTTCATTTGTACCATTCTTTCAAATAAAGCAATATTGTTATGCTCCTCCAAAAAGAAAAAAAAAAACAAACAAACCACCTACAGTGAAATAATACTTCACTGCATACCTATTAGAATAGCTAAAAATTTAAAGAGCTGACCATACCAAGTGTTAGCAAGGAACTGGAGCTCTATACATTACTGGTGGGGATATAAAATGGTGCAGCCACTTTGGAAAAAAGTTGGTTTCTTAAAAAGTTAAACATATACGTATCATATGACCTAGCACTTTCTGGTAGATACTTTCCTAAAAGAAATGAAAGTATATGTCCATATAAAGACCTATACACAAATGGTCATGGAAGCTTTATTTATAATAGCTTAAAAGTGGAAACAGTTTCAAATTCCCATAAAAAAGGGAATGTGGGGGCGCCTGGGTGGCTTAGTGGGTTAAAACCTCTGCCTTCGGCTCAGGTCATGATCCCAGGGTCCTGGGATTGAGCCCCACATCGGGCTCTCAACTCAGCAGGGATCCTGCTTCCCCCTTTCTCTCTGACTGCCTCTCTGCCTACTTGTGATTCTCTCTCTCTGTCAAATAAATAAATAAATAAATAAATAAATAAATCTTTTTAAAAAAGTGAATGCGTAAATTAAGTATGGTACATCCATCCAATGGACTACTACTCAGTAGTAAAAATGGATGAAATATTTGTGAATGCTACAACATGAATGAATCTCAGAATAATTACACCAAGTGAAAAAAGCAAGGAAAGAAAAGAACACATCCTATATGATTTCATTTCCATAAAGTTCTAAAAATGCTAGCTAATGTATTCTGACAGAAAGCAGATCAGAAGTTGCTTAGAGGAAGCAGGTGAGGAGGTACTATAGGTAAGGATTACGGAGTGGTGCAAAGAAACTTTTAAGGGTGATGAATATATTTATTATCTTGCAGGAGTGGCTCAAATATGCATCCTAAATATGTGCAGTTTATATATGTCAACTGAGCCTTGATAAAGCTGTTAAAAAAAAAAATCTCTATGTGACATAAGCTTATGCCACATATGCCTGTAAGTTTATCTTAAATACATCTTTTAAATGCTACTTTGAAAATGACTTTGAAATGTTGGGTCTAGCACAGGAGTGAGAGCACAGGGAGCAGCAGTGATCGCTCCTTTCATTTGCTTGGGTTCTAGCCACCATGTCTCTGGCATCTTGCTGCTCTCTCTGGCTTTCAGGTCCAAGTTCATGCAGGGTCGCTGCTGTTACTGCTTGCTCTTTCCCTGCTTATCTTTTTCTCCCTGACATTTTTCTCAGGGCTTAGATTCTCAGTGAGGTCTTTTAGAAAAAGATATGTGCAAAACTTAGAAACACCCCTCTTCCCTTTCTTCTTGAAAAAACCATACTGGTTTTTAATATAAGTGACACTGTTTGGGGGGTTTTGTTTTTCGTTTATTTTTTGGTTAAAGTATTAACTTTAGCCTTCTATCTGACATGTTAAAGTGAGAGAATTAGGGGTGCCTGAGTGGCTTAGTCATTAAGCATTTGCCTTCAGCTTGGGTTATGATCCCAGAGTCCTGGGATCAAGCCCTGCATAGGGCTCCTTGCTCAGCAGGAAGCCTGCTTCTCCCTCTCCCACTCCCCCTGCTTGTATTCCTTCTCTTGCTGTCACTCCCTCTGTGTCAAAAAAATAAAATCTCTTTTAAAAATTAACAAAAATAAAGTGAATTAGGATAAGCTATCCTTTTTCTTGTTTTCCTTTGTAATTAATTAATTATCTTATGGAAGTATAGTTGGTATACAATATTATATTAGTTTCAGGTGTACAACATAGTGATTCAACAATTCTATACCTTCTGCATTGCTCACCATAGCAAGTGTAGTATTATTGACTGTATTCCCTATGCTGTACTTTTCATCTCTTATTTTATAGCTAAAACTTTGTGCCTCTTAATGCCCATCACCCATTTCACCCATCCCTCCATCCACCTCCCCTCTGGTCTGTTCTCCATATTTATGAGTCTGTTCCTCTTTTTTGTTTGTTTAGTTTTTATATCCCTCACTTAGCATAATACCCTCTAGATCCCTCCATGTTGTCATGAATGACAAGATTTCGTTCTTTTTTTACAGCTGAGTAATAGTCCATTGTACATGTATACCACATTTTCTTTATCCATTCATCTATCAGTGGACACTCAGGTTGCTTCCATATCTTGTCTATGGTAAATAATGCTGCACTAAACTTAAGGGGGCATATATCTTTTCAAATTAGTGTTCTGGGCTTTTTTTGGATAAATACCAGCAGTGTAATTACTGGACTGTATAGTACTTCTATTTTTAATTTTTTAGAGGAACCTTCATTGGTTGGCATAATTTCTAGTGAAAATTGGTATAAGTAGATATATTTTTTATTAATTTGGCTCAGAAAATTAAAAAGTGTGAGGGCTGTCTCCTAGATCTTATCTTGTTCTCAATTTCAACCTACAGTTAAGCAGCTTATAGTGACCAGCTGTTTTTTCCTTCTGTGGAAAGCATTCACTATCTTCATGGGTTTCAAGCAACAAAAACTCACAGACCATAGGATTAAGGTACTGCTCTGTGAAAATCTGTCCTGCTTGTTGCTGTGTTAAAGGCTGTGTCTCTCCCTTCCTAGGGCCCCTTCCATTATCTCTTTCTATGTGACTGTGTGTGGTCTCCTTGCATGTCTATTTTTCCTCCCTCTTCTTTAGCTCTCTTAACTACATCTTAAAGTTAGAATTTTTTTTATTGTTTTATTTATTGAATGGGATGTTTGAATTGCCTTCCTTAAACATAGATAGGTGGCATATTTTATTTCTTTCAAAAAACCACTCCAATTGGAATGAAACAAATTAAATCTAGTTGCTGTATACTTTTACATGTATGGCCTTTAGTTTGCTTTTCCCTGGGCTAATGATGCCGCTCTCCTCACCTCTCTCCCTGCCAGCTCTAATTAACATGTAACAATGTAGTGAATTATTATAGTTCATAGACTTATTTATAGATGGTGTCAGAAACTGCCTTACCATGGAGTTGACAGTGTATGTATTTGTTATTTTTCTCTTTGAGACTTTTTTTTTTTGCCTATTTTAATTGCTAATAAAAATAGGATTAAAGTAAATCTACTTAGGTATATGTATTTCTAAAAACTTGCTTATTTTACAAAATTGTCATCCTCCAAGAAAGGACTTAGTAAATTCATTTTGATTATGAAATCAGTAGTGGTCAATGAGAAATGTCAATTATTTTGTATTGGCGTTGGCTACTTTTCCTATCTTTGGATAAGAAGGCAGTTGTGACCATACCATTTACACTCACATAATATCAAGGACACTGGTTTTAGATATTCAGTTTCCCACAGTATAAGACCCTTGACCTTCTCAGAAAATTTACTTCCTAAACTATTGCTAATCATCTATGAGTCTGGTGTTCTATCAAATAAAACATAAAGCCATGGACTACCAACAATTAAAGTGCAATATGCAATAATAATAGAGCGAGGCAAATGAGAGAGCTTATAAAAAAGTTTTGGAAACTTTAAGCAAAAATTATTATAAATTGATTCAGTCAATTCTGCAAGGAGCTTTGGAAAAAAAAAACAACCCTGCTTAAAAATCCAGTACCTCTGATTCTGTATTACATTTTAGTATTTTAATCACAGAGAATAAACAGCACAAGACAGGCGAATTTTTTTTTAAACACAATTTTTTTTTTTAAATACAAGCTGAAGAGAACTTCTTTTGCAGCTTCTTTATTGTATCACCATCTCTCTCCAACCCTGCTCTTACTCTGTGACTTCCTGATAAAGAACCATTATAAAATCTCCAGAATTGCACCCACCTGCAGCAGCAAGATTGTAAGACGGGAGTATTTCCAGAAGGAGAGTTCAGCCACATTCCCACTGACCTCTGGGGATATAAAGCAGCCTCAGAGTGACAAGAAGAAGCGAGGCTCTTTGACAACAGATACCTATTTAGAAGATGCTATTCCCTGCATCCCCACCCTGGCCCATGGGCTTTCTGTCCTTTGAGAAAACAATGATGTCTGAGCAATTAATTCTCCTCTATGGATAGACCAAGAGGCTGATAAAATGTTACACTGAATCTGGAATAAGAAGTGACCACCACTGGGACAAGGAGAAATCACAAGAGCAGCTCAAATTAGAACAGATGTCAGTCTTGGGTGTTTCCATACTGCAAAGAACACATACTCTTCTTGGAAAGGAGCAGCCAGCAGGCCTGGCAAGCTTTACCCAAAAGGCTGAGGGTCTCAGGGTGAGACTCATTCCTCATGCCTGCCTGGGAAGGAGACCTGGAGGCTGCAGCTTTCCCTGGGATTTTTTTTTTTTTTTTTTTTTTTTTACTTATTTATTTGACAGAGAGACACAGCAAAAGAGGGAACACAATTGGGGGGAGTGGGAGAAGGAGGCTTCTGGCCAAGCAGGCAGCCCAGTGCAGGGCTCAATCCCAGAACCCTGGGGTCATGACCTGAGCCAAAGGCCGACACTTAATGACTGAGCCACCCAGGCGCCCCTTTCCCTGGGATTCTTAAAAGACAATGAACTTCCGGTAGCAAGGGCTGATGTTTATCTCCTCTTTTGGTGCCTAAAGTCAACACTAGACTGAGACCAGGGCAGCAGTATCCAGACCTTGGATTCTTGCATTGAGATCAGTCCCAGAATTCCTTACTATGTGGCCTCATTTGCCTTCGTAAAGTCACAAGAGCAGCCCCCACCTGCTACTGCCATCCATGCTGCCCTAACCTCCATATGGGCTCTTGTCAGCTGCAAGCAGGGAATATTCTCGCCAACCCTAGGCCCTGGGGATGGTCTGAGCTCAAAGATATTTGCCACGTCAGATGGGCACCAATCTAGGAAGAGGCAGATTTCAGATTACCTGGGAGGAAGAGCTGGTATTAGGAGTAAGTATTGATTTAAAGGAGGTGGATCAAGCTGGGGATAAAGATGACTAGGTTCAAGGCAGTTGTGACATCACTGGGTGATCAAGAATTCATCAGCGCCTGCTCAAGCTTAAAGGATTATCCAAGACTAAAGGAAGGAGGACTCAAGGCTAGGGACCTCTAATATTATATTAGTAATAGTTATTAGTTGAAGTTTTTCTATATTCCATATTAGCTAAATAGTTGGTGGATATCTGTTTATCCTCAATAACTACTGAGAACCATTTTAGGTGGGTGTCAAGAAATATTTATAAAGAACTTATTTTGTGCTGTATTAAATGCTTAATTATGTGGACACTCAGGTTGCTTCCATATCTTGTCTATGGTAAATAATGCTGCACTAAACTTAAGGGGGCATATATCTTTTCAAATTAGTGTTCTGGGCTTTTTGGGGATAAATACCAGCAGTGTAATTACTGGACAGTATAGTACTTCTATTTTTAATTTTTTAGATGAACCTCCATTGGTTGGCATACTTTCTAGTGAAAATTGGTAGAAGTAGATATATTTTTTATTAATTTGGCTAAGAAAATTCTAGAACTCATTTGGCTTGTTCCTCATTGCTGTGCACTGGAGAACTTCCATTCTCTGACTGAGGAGGACTCTTCAATGTGGAAAGTTCAGTTGTGGCCTTTCTGTTTCAGTTTCTATCTGAGTCATAAAGGCCTCTTCTGCTGGACACAGCAGTCTTGAGCACAGAGATACAGGTACAGGATTCACAGGATTCTTACCTTATATGATAAAATCGGATATTTGAGGTGTGTTTACATTTGCTTGGAAAGACACTATAAACTAATCTTTTTTCTAGAGTCATAGTTCTCTCTCACCTAAACAGAACTTTAAAGATATATATATTAGAAATATATAGTTATACAAATATATATATTATATATATATTGGAAATATATATATCTTTCTCCAAATGTGATTTGGTATAGAGAAAGTCCCTTCTTACATAACAAGAGGAGGAAACTGTTACATATGCACTTATTGGTTCATATTTTAACAGAAGTAGTCACAGTGTAAACAAAACCATGTTGAAATGTTTTTAAGTAGGACAACACTGCATCAGTCAGGTTTTGGTAAAGGATTAAGAAACCAGTGTAGGTAGTTCAAGTACGTGGTGTTGGACACAGGGAGCTAGATGTCTTTAAAAATCAATGGAAAAAGTAGAGGAGCAGAAGTGGAGGCTGCAAACTGGACGTTTACATTCAAGGTCACACCATTGCAACAAGGATCTACAGGCCAGGAGACTGCTGCCACCCCACCCACCCCACACCCAGAATCTGGAGACAGACCGGGGAACACTGAGTCTGGCTGCTGTATACCCACAGTCTATCCAGCACGACCACAGAAAGATGGCCTGTCCCACCCTTCCGCCTTCTAAATCTCTCGGGAGTGCTTCTCACTGGTGGAAACTAAATCATGTCCAAGATGCAAAATCAGTCCCTGGTTGCAAAAAAGCTTCAGAAATGTAGTTTTTGCCTTTCCACATCTGAAGGAGGTAGGGGAGGTTGTGGATGGCAAAAACTATCTAGTCTACATCTGCTGTCCTATTATACTAAAAATACAGGAAACATTGCTATTATCTTCTATGAGCATAGGATCTCTGGCAAAGTTAATGTGTTACCAATAGATTGGAGACTTCAAGGGTCCAAAACTACAGGCAGTATTTACCAGGATAATTAAGTTATATAAAAAAAATTTTTTTTGGTAAATTCAAGTATGCTCTTCATAAGAAATCATATGATTATGCCATTTTAAATTCTCACCTCTATGATGCTTATGGATTAAGTATTTTTGACATCTTTGCATATAAATAGCTTGAAATTTTTGAGTAAAATGAACCACTAATTAAACAAAACAATTTAGATTTTCATTAACAAAAAATCTTAGAGTTGTAATCAACCTAATAAAGATCACATTGATAATTATGTTTGTGTTGATTTTTACTTTTTTATGACTAAAATGAACAATGCTAATAACGCTAATTTTAGTGTATTAAATTTTCCTGTGATTCAGTTTTCTTTTCCTTCTTCTGTGACTAGATTTGGGATCTAACATATATCAGAATATTATTTTCTGGTATGAAACACACAAAAGAATATTAAAGTGTTGAATAATAGTAACTGAAAAATGTTGGAGAAATTTTTCTAGTCTTCAGCTGGTGCAGGAAACTAGAAATTTTTCTAGTCTTCAGCTGTGAGGCCGGAATTTGCCTGTAGGTGATTCATTGGTGCGTGTCCTTGAAAGAAACACTCACGGGGGCTGAGGGACACAAGCTTGGGCAGAGAGAGTAGCTGAGCTAATCAGAGGCCTCAGAGGATCTTTTGGAGTTGTGATAACCTTTTAGACTTGTCCTGAGTCAAGGCAAGAAGGCTGACCCTTTGTACATCTGTCTTGACCATCCTGGATGTGGGCAATGTCCAAGGAATAGGTGTCACCTTGGGTGAGAGAGTGTCTTTCTAAAAAAGGAAATGTGTAGAGAGGAACTCATCTATTAGTAGTCAACACCCTTGCATCTGGAAGTGTCTTAGCTCTTAAGGAGGATCTGGCTGGCAAACCATAACATTGACCACATCTCTGATATATACCACATTAAAGACACTCTAAGAGAGCCTTAATTTTCAATGCTGCCTTATTTAAGGAAAGCATTATTTGTTTGGACATGTTGATGCACTTTGTATCAAAAATACAGTATATGTCCTGTTAAGTTTTAAATTCTGGAAAACGTTGAGCTTAGCCTGTACCTAGATGCACAGACTATAGTATTTTTCTATGTCAGAAGATAGTTTCAGTTTATTTTATAACTACTTTGAGAAAGTCAACTTCGATTCTGTGTTGTATGAATTATAACTACTGTGAATGTTCTCTTATTAATCTAGCCTAATGGATACGGGTATATGGGTAACCTATTTTCCAGACAGCTTTAGATATCTTGCATGAGAAAAGATTTTGCTTTTAATCTGATGTGTCATGTTATAAAAAAAAATGAATCTTGAATCTTTAAGAAGCAACCCAGTTTTATTTCCATTATTAAACTAATACTTCAGATCCTTCAATGAATAAGTTTCAATTCTATGAATTATAGAGTACAATACTGTCTGGCTAGTTAAAATTAAAGGAAAGGATACATAATTTCTAGTTATATTTGTTTTACACTATCTTATATTGGAAGTCAAGTAATCTGTAAAGCAGTACAAACAAGAAGGCATGTAACAGAGACATGAAGTTGATCTTGTGGAACATCCAACAGAGATCATGTACTTCATTAGAGGAAGTTACTTCAGAACGATAATATAGGTGGGGTGCCTGGATGGCTCAGTTGGTTGAGTGACTGACTTGATTTTGGCTCAGGTCATGATCTCAGGGTTGTGGGATTGAGCCCGATGTCGGGTTCCAGGCTCAGGATGGAGTCTGCTTAGAATTCTCTTTCCCCCTCTCCCTGTGCCCCTTCCCCATGCTAACCTCACTCAAAATAAATAAATAAATAAATAAAATATTTTTTAAAATGATAATGAATGTGACATATACAATTATAGAAACATAGGCATGCAAATTTATTACTGAGTTTGGCCCAGGAGCCAGGTGATCAATCTGTGTTACAGAAAAGAAAAATTTTACTATCTATTAATTGGCAGCAATCAGCAAAGAAAGAAAATTAGAGGGGGTTTTAAAAAGAGACAAATAAGGAGAAACTTTCAAGTGAAGAAATTGGAAGCAAACCTTGGGAAATACAATTGATACAAAAAAATCAGTCATGGTTGAAGATAAATAATATTATGATTGCTGTATTAACCACTATAGGAATGACAACTATTTTTATAGAGAATATTAATATTCTAGTATTTTCTGGTATTCACTAGACCTTGCTTCTTCTGCCAAATTTATTTTCTTAAAATATATCTTTTCTTCAGAGAGATTGCTATTACTGATCTTTCAAAAGCTCATGGGAATAGTTTTCTCTTTCTTCATGTTGCATTTAAATCATTCTGAGACTTTTCTAATCAGACACACATTTGGCTGCTGAACAAAGAACTGGCTCACCAGTCACTTAATTACCTGAGGCTGTAACAATGATTCATTTACACTAAGATGATTAAGGAATGCTTATGTTCTAGCTGAAAGCCAAGAACCCAATGGCGAACATCAATGACTTTTTATGAATCTGGGGGATATTTTACCCCAAATTTCTCTTATCAGCAAGTAAAAAACAAAACAAAATACAAAAACAAAAACAAAACAAAAAAATAAGAACACTGGAATTACCACGCAAAATTAACTTTGGGAGTTGGAATATCTATATAGATCAATTTTATGTATTATGGCCTCTTTCTTGGCTGTAAGTTGTTTTGTAGTGACTGAATGAGACTCACCACAAAAAATCAAGGTATCATAACAAGGGACAAGAGAGAAATAGCATTATCACTAAAGACACCTATCTTCCAAAACGCCATGATTTCTACAGGCTGAGCATTGAATCTATTTGAACGGATATGCTCAGTGTTTCCCTGCACACCATGGACCTCTGGTTTCCCATATCAGCATCCCCACGGTCTACCTGACTTTAGCTGTACTACAAAGTTCCAGGCAATGTTGGGCTCACCTTAGCTGACAGCAGCGTACCTCCAGGCCCATGTTCTCTGCAATGGCCTTCCTGCACTTAAAAGTAGCCCACATGTTGGAGCAAGTTTTAATGTCCTGATGCAATCCTCACCGAGGAGGGATAGAAACTGGTAGTTAAATACCCCATCTTCCTCCCCTTCTTCAGAGGACAGTTCTAGGAGGCATTCTGCACATTTCCCAGGCAGTCCCTGAGGAACTGAGCCCATTGTACAAAGCAGCAACCTCAGTGATGTACCTAGAGGCTGGATGTTCCTCCTTCCTTGCCTCACTTCTCTCCCCATCACTTCTCCCAGGGACCACCTCCCAAATAAGAAGCCTTAATCTAAAAACCAAGTTCTTAACAATAAATAAATAAATAAATAAAAAATAAAAACCAAATTCTTGTCTTGGCTTGCCTTTTAGAGGAGCCCTGATTAACACACTTCTGATTATTATCATCATCATTAATAATTATCATTTCATCTCAAAAATGAATAATCTCAAATCCTCCCTGATTAAATTTGGTAAATGTTAAGTTTATATATGTACTTGGGTCTCTATTTTTGGACTGTTTTGTTCCACTGATAAATTTATATATGGCTTGGAATTATGTCTACATTATAATACATTAGTATACATTAACTTATGCTTGCCTTTAATTTTTTCTCCTTTTCAAGATATTTGCAGCTTTTCTCAGTGATTTATTTTCATGAGAATTTTAATATAATTTTATCCATTTCTAAGATTAATCATATTCATAATTACAGTAAATGATTTCTGAAATTACAGCAAACTTATATGTGAATTTGGAAAAATTGCATTTTAAATATTATATTGTTTCATTCAGAGAGAAGATGTATTTTCCCAAGCATCTTAGTCCTTTTGAGCAACTTATAAAAAAAAACCCACAGACTGGGTGGCTTATAAACAGCAGATATTTTTTCTTCACAGTTTTGGAGGCTGGGAATTCCAAGATCAAGGAGGCAGCAGGTTCTGTCTGGTGAGGGCCCACTTCTTGGTTCAGAAGTGGTCATCTTCCTCTTGTAACCTTACTTTGTAGAAGGAGCAAGAGGGCTCTCTAGGGCTTCTTTCATAAGGGCACTAATTCTCTTCATGAAGTCTTCACCCTCATGATGTAATCAACTCCCAAAGGCCCTACCTCCTAATAACATCACATTAAGGGGTAGTTTTCAATACATCAATTTTGGGGGAATACAAACATTCAATCTATAGCACTGAGCATTCAGATATTACTATTATATTTTCTTTAAGTCCTGTGCTTTTCTTACAAAACTATTCCTAAGGATTTTTGTTTGTTTGTTTGGTTTGCTATTATTGACTGATATTTGTTTTTCAGTTTGGATCTTTAACTGGTAGCTAATACAAAGAAAGTCTTTTTTTTTGTTGTTATTTTTTTCTTTTATCTGGTTACTTCACTAAATTTCTTTATCATCGGTTATGTATTCATCTCATAAGTATATATGAGCAACTTTTCCTCCTCTTCTTTAATATTGGTTAATTGTATTTATTTTCTCATGGCATTTATTAAAGCCTCCCAAGTGTCGCTGAATTATAGTAGTGTTTGCAGGTATCTTTCACAATGTTCTGATTTTTAGTGGAAATTATCTCAGTGGATTATCTGAGTGGAAATATCTAACTATTTCATACACTAGAATTTAGGTTACTAGTGTTTATCCACTTAAGTAGTTTTCCTCTGTTTCCATTTTATGTAGAGATTTTATTATGAGGTTTAACATAATTTTAGGAATTGAGGGGGTGGAATGGATTGAGAGGAGAATGTCTCATGATTATATATGGAGAGAAAGAAGCCAGTAAGTACAAGAGTTTGATGAAAATAAAAGAAAGAAATTATTTAGCAAGGTTGCGAATGGGGAGAGTTACATCTGAAGTTTATAGGTGGAGAGAGATGGGCTTGTGAAAGAGGGTAGAACCCCTTCTTTGGCAAAGGGGAAAAGAGGAAAGACAAGGTGCTTGGAGCCCCAGAGAAACTCTGACTTGAAGAAGGGGGCTGTTTCTTTCTTTGTGAATGACCTCATCTCCTTTCATGAAAGAGACTGGTTGTAAAATGGACAGAAAAACAGGACTTATCTGAGGTTTGAGATTGACAGGTGTGAATGACAGGTTGTGTCACAAGGCTGTAGCACTCAAAATGGTCAACATGAACTGGGGCACAGGGAAACTTAAGGAATTTAAACAAGTGCTGATTAGTGATAGTGAATTCAAGGGGGCTGATGGATGTAGAGGCTACTATCGTCAGAGGGGGTGATGTCAAGATTCCACATGAAAGAGTGTCCCACATGCTGAAGGTGGATGTAATGGTTTAGAAGAGTAATCATGACTGCACTTAAAATCAGAGCACTCCAAGGCAAGAATTTTGAAAGTGCCATGAGCATGGAGGCTGAAGGAAATTTAAATTGATAGTAGAGTTTGGAAAGAAAGAACAAAAACAAACCAGGGTGAGCCACTGAAAAAGCTTAGATCTGACGATGGCATTAATGAGGTGAGATTCTAGGGGTTAGAAGGAGAATTCAATCGGCTGACGGATATACACCTAGATGGGAAGGTATTGCTGGGAAAGAGAAGAACGTGTGTTCATGAGTCTGTAGATGGGTGAGGCAAGTGAGCATAAAAAGGAATATGAAGCAGGAAATCACAAGTTAGTTTGGAATCTATGTGTTATTTGCATCTGAGATTGGTGATTATGCTGTATCTTATCAATGGAGGGCTGTGTAAAACATCCAAACCCAAAGATTCAACTAGAACTTGATGGTGGGTGGCTTTGCAAAACCTTGCTTTACAGGAGCTCAAAGAAGTTAAGAGATGTGTCCAAGAATATGTAGCTAATGAATGATGGAAGAAGAATCCAAATAAGGTCTCAGCTCCAAAGCCCACATTTGCCCCATTTCACAATGGTTCTATTTGAAGTTTGGTTAGCTTTACAAGTTTACACAGCTAGGAAACGAGAGATGGAGGATTCAAACTTAGGTAGGTCTGACTTCTAAGTCCATGAAAATTAGCATTTAATGGGACTAATTAGACAATTTTAAAAACTTTTATGTCCATAGCAGGTCCAAAAAAGCACCACAGATCTTTCATTCATAAATTTCAATAATTCGTGTGTATGTGTGCTTGATTTGGGGAATGCATGTAGCAAGTTGCCTTAAGAAAGATGTTAAGAAGTCTTGAAGTGTGACCTACCACTAGCTTGCTCCTTTCCCCAAGCCTTAGTGCTAAAATTGGGTAAACATGGGTGTTTGACTATAACTACTTTATTCACACAGCAATGGGGATTATGCTGTCATCCCTCCAATGACAGACGTCAGGCAACTAGAGCTCAGACAGAATCCTGGTGCATTTCTTGAGCAGCAGAAAGCATCAGAGTTCAGATATACAGAGGAAGTATTGGATACTTTCCTTAGAAGATAGACCATGTGGTAGGTGGGAGTCTTTTACGGGTATGAAAGATTAGAAGACACTTAACTCCCAGTTTTAGCCTTGCAACTAATACTCTGTGGGACTTTGGGAAGACTGCTAACCTCTGTCTAGATGGGGCTGGCCATACCTTACCATCTAGCTGTGCATCCATCAGCTCAATAGATTCCCGTTCTAACCCCCCAGAATCCCCAAAGTATTCCACTGTCTTTGTGTTTATTTACCTCTTGCATTTTCTAATATTGTGACTTATTTTTCTGTATTTTGTTTTCATCTGGTAAAAAGTAAATTCCCTTGTAATGGACCGATGGCTATGATAGAATTCCTCTAGAAAGCACAATCAGGGTAGACATGGAAAAATGATATAGCAGGTAAGAGTGACCTTTTAAAAAATGTTAATTAATTAACATACTGTGTATTATTAGTTTCAGGGGACAGTTTAGTGATTCATCAGTTGCATATAAGACCCAGTGCTCATTATATCATGTGCCCTCCTTAATGCCTATCGCACAGTTATGCCATTCCCCCTCCCCTCCAGCACCCTCAGTTTGTTCACTATAGTTAAGAGTCTCTTATGGTTTGTTTCCCTCTCTGATTTCATCTTGTTTTATTTTTTCCCTTCATTCCTCTATGATCCTCTGTTTTATTTCTTAAATTCCACATACTGCACCACAGTGTTTATAGCAGGAATGTCAATAGCCAAAATATGAAATAAGCCCAAATGTCCATCAACATATGAGTGTGGAGATTCCTTAAGAAATTAAAAATAGAACTTCCCTATGACCCTGCAGTTGCACTATTGGGTATTTACTCCAAAGATACAGATGTAGTGAAAAGAAGGGCCATATGCACCCTAATGTTCATAGCAGCAATGGCCACAGTCACCAAACGGTGGAAAGAACCAAGATGCCCTTTCAACAGACAAATGGATAAAGAAGATATGGTTCATATATACAATGGAGTATTATGCCTCCATCAGAAAGGATGAATACCCAACTTTTGTATCAACATGGACAGGACTGGAAGAGATTATGTGGAGTGAAATAAGTCAAGCAGAGAGAGTCAATTATCATATGGTTTCACTTGTTTGTGGAGCATAAGGAATAAGACGGAGGACATGGGGAGTTGGAGAGAAGTGACTTGGGGGAAATCAGAGGAGGAGATGAACCATGAGAGACTGTGGACTTTGAGAAACAATCTGAGGGTTTTGGAGGGGAAGTGGATGGAAGGTTGGGTGAGCCTGGTGGTGGGTATTATGGAGGGTACGCATTACATGGAGCACTGGGTGTGGTGCATAAACAATGAATTCCAGAACATTGAAAAGAAATTTTAAAAAATAAATTAAAAAAATTTAAAAAAACATATGAATGGATAAAGAAGATGTGGCATATGTTTACAATGGAATACTACTCAGCCATCGAAAAATGAAATCTTACCATTTGCAATACATGGATGGAACTAGAGGGTATTGTGCTAAGTGAAATAAGTCAATCAGAGAAAGACAATTATCATGTGAGTTTATTCATATGTGGAACTTAAGACTGGCCTTTAAGAGTCTTCCTTCTCCCATCTATTTCCTGTTGACCTCAGACACACAATTACAAACAGCATTGTATCCTGCCTGCTTTTAGCATTTTCCTTAGATATGCTCCTTTGCAGGCAGCTTTCCATCCACAGACTTTCCTAATGGGCTGTTCCCTAGTTCTTATATGTCCTCCAAACCTGTCTCTTCTGGACCTCATCCTGGATCTCACACAGAGGCAGTGCACACTATGATTCTACCCCTGGGCCAAGACCATCTGGGTTTTAATCTCTCTCACATCATCTCTCAGCTGTGTGACACAGGGAAAAATACTTCACAGTTCTGTGCTCCAGTTTTCTCATCTGTGAAACTGGGGAGATGATGGTTCCCACCTTATTAGCACATTGTGCTCATTAAGTGCTTTAATGTAGAAAAGTTTAGCATAGTGCATGACATAACAGTAAATGAACAATATATATTATATAAAAGATAGGGTTAGATGTTTCTGGGTGACTTATGTAACCAATTAGTTGTACATATGAACCCATGGATGGCTATGATTATGACTATACATTTTTTTCTATCCTTGAACATGAGTGTGCATTTTCCCATTTTTGTATATTAATGAGATGAATGGAATTCCCAGCAATGGCTTACTATGGAGGCAGACATTTTGGGTAAGAACGCTTCCCGCAGTTTTCAGATCACACAATGTAATCTCCTTTTGAATCTTGGAGTTGGCTCTGTGAATGCACAGTTTGACAGCATTGTGCCGAAGGCTGTCTACACTTGCCAACACCCCTGACAAGAGTGAACAAAACTTACTACAAGAATCACCAGAGCCACATTTCTTATTACTCCCCTTAAATGGTGTTGGTGTGGCAACTATATGTGTTTACAGTTCCCACTAGGCTTCTGTCTAAAAGAACTATGAAAGCATCATAGGGCATCTCTAAATGCAATTATTTCCCTCTGTGCCTGTCTTCAATATCTCTCTACCTATGGGATCCTATGCTGCAAGGCCTGCTTCTATTGACTTTGAATGGGAGAGAAAAGACTATGGATTGGTATAATCTCTTGTTTTGAAATAATAGTCTATATTTTAAAAGTTGGTAACTATTCAATGTGTGAGCAGAAAGCCTGCATTTCTTTTTCAATTGTTATACATTTCCTTTTAGTAAAATTTTAGGACAATTTTTTCTTCTTTTCTGGTTAGGACCAGAAAATCATAGAGAATGTAAGTAAACTAAACAGAAAAACAAATCAGAATGAATCTCTCTTTTATCAATGTCATGCTTTGCTTCATTAATTGAGTTTGACATTTAGAAATTTATGAAAGGTTTGCCATTATGGGTATGAGGATTTTTCCACATGGCATAGGCATTTTCTACTGAGTCCATTTGGCAATTTTAAGTGTCAAGCGCTAAAGTAATTAAACTCAGGCATCTAAATGGTTTGGTTGAATAACCAATGGGGCTCTTTATTATAAAACCCAACCTGATCAGGGATTGGTTTAAAAGAAACCATGTAATTTGTTAACTAGTATTTTTTAAATAAAAAGTTACAGGAAGTATTTTGGAAAGCAAAATGAAAAGGACATATGAAATATTTCTGTCTGAACCAGAAGAATCTAGAGCAGAGCTCCAAAAGCTAAATATCCAACTGAAATTATCAAGAACAGCTGCAATGTGTAGTGGCTTGGGAATAATAATGGGAGCTATCTGGGATTGTTTTCCTTTGTAAGATTGGTATTTTAGTCTTCTATTCTTTACCATAGTCCAAAGTGTCCTGAATAATAAAGATTATTCTGTGAATGAAATGAATGACTAAAACAACCTCTATAAACCTCCAGGAGGCTACTAATCGTGTCCATGGCCATGCGTCTTCTACTAGAGGAAAAGTCTCATTATTTAGACATATTCATGAGGTATTTCTCCATTCAGTTTTTAAACATGTTTTGTTTTGCACTTTTTACTTACAAAAACTATCTCTTTCATTGAAGGAACATTTAAACAACTTCAGGGGAGAAGAAGCACAAGGTAAGATACCTATATTTGAAAAGAGATATTAAAATATCAAAAAGCATGGGGGAGAAAACACTCGTGTTTCCCATTTCTTTTCCAAAACAAAGGAAGTAAGAAATTCTTTCATGGTTTTTATTTGTTTTTCAAATCACATCGTCCTCAACTTTTAAAATAATAATCTTCCTTGACAGTCATTTAATAATTGTGAGTGATCTATGACTTCATTATAAAGTATTCATCTAATGATCTATTTCCTCTACCCCAGGGGCCAAGTACAAAGCTAGGGAATTATCTTGGTGATACTTTTAATAACTTCCTGTGGGATTGCGAACCTCAACCGAAGCTGACTCTGCAAAGGAGTTAATCATGTAATTTCACAGATTAGACACCACAGGGTTACTAATGAGAAACTTCAGTTTGGTGATAAACTTTTTTTTTCCAGGAATATTTTGAGAGGCCTGTAACCTTTGGCTGACACCCAGCAAGGCTATTAGTTTAACCATGGGATGCACTACCAAATGCATAAGAGTCAGCGGAACTTCTTTTCTGAAAGTTGATTTGTAAGAAAAGTTTGGTTAAAGAGACTTCAGAAACAGATGGAATGGGTGAAAGGGGACAAAAAGACAAGCATCAAGAAACTTGACTTCCGTTGGTTGGCATAACTGCAGCTTCTAGTGTCTTTTCAACCATATGTTCAAGATGGAAACTGCAGCTCACATTTAAATGTCACGCTGCCCTTGGTTCCATAAACATGTATCATCCATCACTAAATATTTAGATCTGAATTGTTGAAGCTGAGTTCTGTGCCAGGGGTAGGGGGATTAATTCCTCTCAAGGTCCTCACATGATGGATTTTCCACTGAAGTAAACATCCGAGAAGAGCTCACACTAAAGCCATAAAATATATAAATAAAGTTTAAAGTTTAATTAAGTCAACATTATTTAAAGTGGTTGTCATATTTTACGGTGAACTTTCCATGTTTATTTTGTATAACTCCTAATAAATAGCCCCTCCTGATCAGACAAAAAGCACAGCTAGGTTAAAGTCAAGGGCTCTAAACTTATGACCGGAAGAAGAATATTCCTGAGTTGGGGATAAGACAACTTTTTTCCATTCTGTTTTTGTTTCAGAAACTAGCCTGTTAGCCAGACATTGAGTCGGTATCTTGAACAGACAAAATGTTTGAAAATCCTTCAAGGCTTTATCAGTTGGACTATGGGGAAACATACCCACACAGATCGGAACACAGAATAGCATATAAAGAAGAATAGCCCAAGTGATAGAACGAATTTCATTTTTTTAAAATTTCTTATAAAAATAGAAAGCATAAGAAGAAAAATAGCTGGTTCAAGTTAAATTCATACTGGGTTATTGACTTTTTGAAATATGTTTTCTTAAAAGCTGGATCATTTTAATGCACATAGCCCTCCCGCCCCCCCTAAAAATAAAATGGTAATCTAGGGTATTTGGTTTTCTTTCTTAATCAATAATCACATACTTTTTCTTGTTTGATGGATATAGTATTGGAGGAGAGAGAAAGCAAAGGACACAGATCCCCTAAAGTGAATGTCTTACTGCTTAGTGTTCAATCATAGCGGCCGTCCAGTATGGACTTTCTCTTTTTAAAGCAAAAACTCCATCAGTGTGATGGTGAGAGCCTTAGTTCTTCCTACAGAAGAAATTTCTGTCCAGAGAAGTATTTAAACTGGTAAGGAAACTTTCGGAGTTGGACTAACCCTCTAGCTATCTTGTCCAACCCTGATGTTTTGTGAGAAAACCAAAGCTGGGAGAAGTTAATTGTCACAGTTCACAAAGCTAACTGGTGGTAAAGTCATCCAATGCCCATCTTACTGGTTTCTCTGCAGAATACTGATATCACAATGTGGATATCTGCTGAGGAGATGCACGGTAGGTATAATTGATGGTCTTGGAGAAGATGAAAAGTCTAATAATACCTTCAATGGTTCTTAGGTTACATATGTTCAGAAACCAGGTGATTTGATGCAAAAGGCTAATTACTAAGATTCTGTTGCCTTGTGTGTAAAACACAGCTACTGTGAAATACTGATTAGAGATACTATTTGTCATGTGTATCCTCCATACACTCAGTAAACACCGTATCAATGGTATCAGTTACCATTGGTTTCATGTCCACATTTTAGAAGCTACATATGAAGGGCAGTGTGTCTTTCCAAATTACCAAGTTCCAGGTATGACTGAGGAAGATTTCACTTCTTTCCCTAGGTTGGGGCTTACATTTAATTTAGACAAGCTATGATCTTTTATATATAAAAAAAAAAGAATCTAGTTGTATTTGTTTTCTGGAGGAAAATATGTATCAAATGAAAGGATACATGCTATCGAAATGGTTTATTATCAGTTGGACTAGAGTTTGAAGTTTTAATGAACTGAAAAAAATTTTAAAACATGATGGAAATTTGACAAAAACACAAAATTCATTTCATTCTTTTCTGCTGAGAAAATGTCTCTTTACGTCATCACACTTAGCATTTTGAAATGTGACAATTAATTATATAGCAAATGATTAGGAAATAAGCAATATTCAGTTATATCTGTATATTTTAGCCCATCCCTCAAAGAAGACTACAGGGAACAAACACTACCTACAGAAAATAACAAAATTATGATCATTTCAAGGACTTATATCACTACCTACAAACTCTCTATCCTTTTAATTTAATTAGTTTTTCCCAACTTCTTACATCATTCTTATGTGAATTTTGGTTCCAGATTATTTTCTCTCCTTACTTGTACATAGTTCTCTTTGTCACAGTGAAACAACTGTATTTTCTATATGAATATATCACAGTCTGCTAAATCTCTCTGTATTTATATAAATTATGGACTTATGATTTATATGTAGCTTCTAAAATGTGGACATGAAACCAATGGTAATTGATACCATTGATGTGTTTACTGAGTGTATGTCAGGGACATACCTGACAAATAGTAATCCTCTGCAGATTACATGTTTCATGAAATAAACATGTGATTAAAGGGAAAATAAATGGAAATGAAAGTATACTTTTACACTAAAAGAGAATTGATTAAGATTTTTATTACAGAACACAAAAACATTATGCCAAATACAATCCATTTTGCACAAAATTGCAAGGAAGTAATAACTTTAATTAAATAGCTCATGGTTTCAACATTTAACAGATCTATTAAAAGATCTATTTAAAGTTTACTAAAGCAAAAACAGGGAAGCATAACCTCTACATGCCTGATGGATGCCATGATGCTTATCTCATATAAAATTATATCACTGGATAATTCTAATGGTTAAAAGTTCTTTATTAATTTGCATATTCCAAAATCACATTTTAATTTTTCTATAATAGACCTGTCCAGACTTCTACCTACATATATCCAGGCTGAGGAAACTTTTATTATTTATTTCCTATAGATGTGTTAAAGAAATCAACTCGGATAAGAGAAATTTGCATTTATTTATTTTAGTATTTCCTGTACATGGGTGTCCAAACTAACAGATCTTTTAATGAAAACTTATAAAATGTCATCCACAAAATTCTGCTTCCTTTTCTAGTACGTTGCTTACTGAGAAAACCTCTTCTCTTGATTCACACCTAACCTCATCCAACCAGCCTTTCAGGAGAGCAGTTTCTGATGCTCATAAACCAGCAACCTGAAAGGTTCCCTGGAGCACAATTTCATTAATGCACTCTCAGGGTAAGCACATGGACAGCTAGGAGTTCCAAATTATTTATTTTGTCTAAACATTTTCCCTCCGTGAGTTATTTATATATTATGCAATAGAAGTGGAGTGGGTGCTAAAGGTGGGCCAGATGAGAATCTTTCTAGGTTTAGTTCACTGGTAGTAAATCTGGGGCTTTTCTCAAGGAAACTTCGACAAATAGAAATGTTCATGCAGAAGCAAAGGCTTTTAGACAGAACAAGTTAGGTAATGAAGACATACACTCTTTTTTAAAAATTTTATTTATTTTTATTATGTTCATTTAGCCAAATATAGTATATCATTAGTTTTTGGTGTAGTGTTCAACAATTCATTAGTTGTGTATGATACTCTTAAGCTTTAGCTATTTATTTTCCCAAATATTTATTATGAATATATCAGTTTGTTCCACTGTATTTGCTGAGAGCCTTTTCTACATTGTTGACTATCTCCTGCACAGTTAATGAGATTTAATGAAAAGTAAGCTTTCTCCACCATCACCTTGGGATGAAAAATTCCTTTAGATTCTGCACATACACTCAAAAATATAGGACTGTGTAAATATATATGTACATATTTGGTTTTAATATTTTATGTTAATTATGTATTTTTAAAAATTCAATTCAATTTTTTTTTCAGTGTTCCAAACTTCATTGTTTATGCACCACACCCAGTGCTCCATGCAATACGTGCCCTCCTTAATACCCACCACCAGATTCGCCCAACTCCTTACCCACCTCCCCTCCAAAACCCTCAGTTTGTTTCTCAGAGTCCATATGCTATCTGCGTAAACACATATCATTCCATACTTTTTGGCATTATTCTATCTGCTGACAAAAAAGGGGGGAATGAAATTAAATTCATTAAACCTAATCAGTCCAGAAATGTCATTGACTTTCCAAGTTTACAAATTCTAAGTAAATACAGGGTTTTCATTGTAAATCGGGCTGCATAAATGAGGGTACTAACAGGCTACCTTTCTTTAACTGGAATGACAAGATATAAGGTAGTGATATGAAGGTGGAAATTTTGTCTTTTAGGAAACTTGAAAGAGGAAGTCCTTTATTTAAAATATGAAACCATAAGATGAAAACTTCAGAAAATAACTTGAGGTAATAAGTCTTTAATATTATGAAACAAACTGTGGTCAGACATATGAATGGGAGAAATAACACTTTAAATTATGATAGTATGACATTACAGTGTGATTGGTTAGATTTGATTTTAAAACCTCCCAATAAAGCTATATCGATTCTTGAAGACATCCCCATCCTACTTCAGAGAAGGCTGCGCATGACCAATGGAAGTAACGTAACCAGGATATACAATCATTACGTACAGAAAATTCAAGAAAGCACACGGAAAACAGAGATAAAGTTAAACAGTGGAAAGTTTATTTGTGCACAGAACTGACTTCACAGTTATTTGTTGATTTTATTGCAATTAGCAATTTACCAGACGTAACCAGTGTTATCCCAATGGTAAGAACCATTAGATACCTACCCATGCTTGGTAAACTCCATACTTCTTGCTCATTCTCCAATGGCCTTGTGTGGGAGGCTCATTACTCTATTGCGAAGAGGACATAAGCAATTCTCAGAATGAACAACCAACTTCCACATGGTCACACAGAAAGTGACAAGGTTGTGGTATAAACTCAGACTGGTCTGGTATATAATCATTCTTGTTTATTACACTATGCTGTAAACACTAAAAATATAATATAAAATGTGATTTTTAAAGGAAATACGGGGCTTGTTTCAAATGTCTCTTCATTCCTTCTCCTCTCCTGAAACCGAACTAAATTTTGGCTTAAACTGTAAAAGCTGTCATGTGAACACAAAAAATTCAAGAAGGAGGGGTGCCTGGTGGCTCAGTGGGTTAAGCCTCTGCCTTCAGCTCAGATCATGATTCCAGGGTCTTGGGATCAAGCCCTGCATCGGGCTTTCTGCTCAGCAGGGAGCCTGCTTCCCCCTCTTTCTCTGCCTGCCTCTCTGCCTGCTTATGATCTCTCTCTGTCAAATAAATAAACAAAATCTTTTAAAAAAAAATTAAAGAAGGAGGTGACATGGCAGAAGGATTGGTATGAAGATTTGGAGGGAAGAGGAGTGGGAGACTGCAAAAGATGACCATAGATTATTCCCATCCCTGTATGCATACATATTGCTACGGGACTTTGCAGTTACTCCCATCAAAAAATAAAGTCTGTTTCTCTATCTTTTGAAGCTTGTCTTGAATACACGTCTTGCTTTGGCCCATGGACTTGGTAAGTGCGACAGAAACAGAGTTTGCTTCCATCAGGACATGAGTCCAGTCTACCTAGCAGAAGAGGCCACGTTGGGCAGGACCCAGGTGCCCTGACCAGCAGCCTATCAACTGCCAGCCTGTGAGTGAAGCCTCTTGTCCCAGGCAAGGTGCCAGATGACTGTAAGGAACCTGGATGAGAACTGCTTGGTCGTTGTTCAATTCCTGACCCACAGAATTATGAGCTAGTCAATGTTGGTTTTTTCAAACCACAGAATTTCATTGTGGTTTGTTAGCATTGTAAACGTTGCAATAAGTTAATTTTTTAAAGCACATGTGGGCGCCTCGGTGGCTCAGTCAGTTGAGCCTCTGCCTTCAGCTCAGGTCATGATCCCGGGGTCCTGGGATCAAGTCCCACACCGGACTCCCTACTCAGCCAGGAGCCTGCCTCTCCCTCTGCCTGCCTGCCACTCCCCCTGCTTATACCCTCTCTATCTCTCTGTCACATAAATAAATAAAATCTTTAAAAGAAATAATAAAATAAAGTACAGGGAATTCCTAGTCATTCTCCCCAGTAGTGACAGAGTTTGCATTGAGCCATGTAATTTTTGTTATATCCAATCTCACTTTGTGATCAAGTAGTGCATTTGGTAGACGGCTTGTTGCTATGAAATATTTTTTCTCTGAAGCAACTAAATTTCTTAGGAATTCTCTGAAGTAACTGAATTCTTTAGGAATGAAACCCAAGATCTTGGCTTCGTGAGCATCCTGCTTCTGACACTGAGAGTCTTGGCTTACTTACTGTCTTCAGATGGGTCTCTACAACCATCTGAATAGCACAGACATGCTGGCCGCCATATGACTTTGAGGAGCCTTTATCCCCTTTGCCTTTGTGGGCTGCATCCCTCATAAAAATATATTAATGACTCTAATCTGTAACTGCATGGGTATAAAAATGAATATACTAATATTACATATTAAAATATTTCCTACAAGTCAAAGGTTCTTCTTCTTTTTTTGTTTTTTTGCTTTTAATTTTAAAAGAAATTAAAACACTTTTGTGGGCTCCTCAAAGTATTGTAAGCCTGGGCCCTGACCCTATCTTGTCTAATGAATATGTTAGCCTAGCTAGACGTTATAAATAATAAACTAACTGGCTTTCTTCTTACTTCTGGCTCTTCAGAACTGCATTTATTTATTTATTTTTGTTAGAGATTTTATTTATTTATTTATTGAGAGAGAGACAGTGAGAGATCACAAATGAGGGAAGGGGCAGAAGGAAAGGGAGAAGCAGACTCCTCTCCGAGAAGGGAGCCCAGTGGGGTTCTCGATGCCAGGACTCCAAGATCATGACCCGAGCTGAAGGCAGGCATTCAACTGACTGAGCCACATAGGCACCCCTAGAACTGCTTTTATAACCAGGATCACAAAGTCGTGTGTGTGTGCGTGTGCACACACGTATGTGTGAACATTTAACCTCCTTTCATAACTATATAGGAAGCTACCCCTCCACCCTCTCCTGTGTCCTGTGTCCCAAGCCAGGGGCAGCCTGCGAAGAGGAAACTACATAGGGATTACAGAAGCTATAACCATTCATATCCTGCAATGACCAAAAAAGAAAAAAAAAAAAAAGGAAGAAAGAAAGAAAACCAACACTAGGGAATCTTCAATATAAACATTAATAGTTTCCCACATCTTTGTTTAGAGAATAGCCTGAGGATTTCTAAACTTTTAGATCTTATTCATTCCAGAAGAACTGTTTCGCTTATGGCCACATAAATCTTGGCCCTTCAGAAAGTTCCAAGATTAAGACTTTGGAAAGTAGAGTCACAGAGAACTCACAGGTGACCTAAGTAGAACAAATCTGATTCAGGCCAGTCAGGAGACATAACATTTGCTGAGATATTTGAGTCTGGCTCTGACATCAGTTACAGAGACAAGAGACTTGGTAAGAGAACGCAGACAGGAAGGTTTGGTAGCAATTACAGTATTGTTTTTTAAACAGATTGTACTTTTTTTTTTTTTTTTTTTGAGCACAAAAGATAGACAAATTCAATAAAGAAGAATCTAAAGAATTTTTTTAAATAAAAAATAAACACCATGAAAAGTTGTAGTAAGGGTTGTCAGCTCAGATATGACTGAGAATTTAGGAGTTTATATATATTTTTTCCTTTACCTACAAGCATGTTTCACTGATACTTCATTTTTTAAAATTTATGTCATTTTGAATCTAGTCATGTGAAAGGCTCTGCTCACCACCAGGTTCCAAAGAAATAAATGTTCTGAAGAGAGTTAAAATGAGAGTCCAGGAGCCCATGACCTACATTCCCTCTGTAAGGTTTAGATCATCATATCCTCTCCCGTTCCCACAGTGTTTCCCATCACCTCACCTTCCCCCCAACACTGGTTGCTGGGGGGAGGGGTGCATAAATGTGGCTCTGACATGCAAGCTGAGAGGCTAGAACGAGAGTTGAGGCCAGGACCACTTTTGACCTTCTTTCTTCCCTCTCTCCTTCTCTGGAGTACTTGGGAAAATCCCATAAACACACAAAAGCAGGGGAGGCCTAATTTCATTAGGCCTCTAAATGTTGCCCCTAAAGCTACAAAAATGTCCTAGAAATTAAATACATATTTATAGTCAAACTCTATCTTTGAGGCTTCCCTTTCCGCTCTGGAGTGGCTCAAGCTTCAACTTTTGATCCGGAAGTGTCCCTGAAGTCTGCCACACAGACAGGCATTCATGTGGTCTTCGGGGACAGAGGAATTCTTCTGGCTGCTTTGGAAGTGCTTTCCAGCTGCCACAGCATGGCAGGACCAAATGGATAATAGGGAGAACAGCGACAATGTAATGCTCACAGCGCATACTCAAGAATTTCACTTACTTCATTCCATTGTCTTCACATCTTCTGAGGTCTCCCATGTAGGTCACCTCAAGAGCTGGTAAAAGGCATCCATCCTCATTTTTTTCCAGGCAGGTGCTGCTGGCTTGGCAGTTAGACAAGGTGAAGCAACAAGAAAGGATGGCTTGTGGCTGTGGTTCTCAGTTTTGGATGATGCTGTGAACTTGGTTCTGAGCCCAGGGTAGTGTTCATCCCCTGAGGAACACAGTTCTTTGGATCAGTCCCTGACTCTCTGTCCTCACAGCACTTTACACTCTGTTGGAACTGACTTACCAGACTTGTTAGCAGTTTTATTTCTCATTTCCAGATTCAAACTGAATTCTGGTAGCCATGTTAATTTTACACTCCTCACAACATAATTCATTAAAACTCTATTTCCTTAACCATCCTTGATTGCCTTCCTTCTTTTTTACTCATACTGACAGTCGTGAGGAATTCATTATTTCTCATCTAGATCACAGCAATGACATCCCTCCCGCTTCTCCTGTCACTAGTCTCGGTTTCCCAAACCATACGACATATTGTTTCCAGGCTATTTTTCTAAAAAAGAATCCCATTATGCAACAATCTTGCTTAAAATAATGCAATGATTTCTTACTTACCTATAACAAACATTTACAGATGGGAAGATCCTAGAGGAGCATGACTGTCTTGAATTTATTTGAAGGTAAAAAAAATTCAAGGTATATTAAAATTAGAATTGGTTATAAAATTCACACTTGTTTTTAAACATGGGACCTCAAAAAAAAAAAGGAATCTTAAATACAAGCAACACCCTTTTAGGCTATACTACTACATCATTGGAGGTAAACAATCCTTGTTTGCTTCTGGTGTTATTTGTAAAAACAATAGAAGTAAAAAGGAAAATTAATGCATAAAATTCAAATATCTTAGTATAGTCCATAAAGCTTGCTATGAGCTGGCCCTCTTTATCTCTTTAGCCTTACTATGTGTCTCTTTTGGCCTCATTCAGGCACTGTGCCTGACTTTCCAACTTGTCCTTAGGTTTCAGGCATGGCCACATCAGAAAATCTTCCTTGTGTCTCCCCCTACCCAGTCTGAGTTTGGATTTGTATGCTTTATAATTTCCCAGTATCTTTTGCGTGCCTGTATCAGAGTGTCTTACTACACTGCTCTGCCTTTGCTGTTTTCATGTGTGACTCCTTTATTAGACTGTAAGCACCTTAAGTGTAGGATACATTTAGTTTTGAATGTTGGGTGCCTAATAGAGTGCCAAGCACGTCATAGGTGCTCAATGAATGCTTGTGATTGGTTGAATAATAATTTTCTTCAGAGCACAGAATAGGTAGTCAATAAATGTTTAATTTAACAAATAATCAGAAAATAGACATTTCTCATTGATTATTTCCCTTTACATGTGAGCATTTGTAATTTACACCTCTGAATTCTTAAAATCTAATATCCCATCCTCTGATCACAACTTTCTGTGTTCCTGCTGGGCTGGGAGCAGGGGGCTGCTGAGGGCAGTCAGAATGCAGGTTTGTAGCTGGAAATTGATCCTTCTCAGTCCCAGCTGGGACATCTTTGTCACTTAGCAACCTTTTAAATTGTTCTTTTCCATCAGTGGATATTTGAAATATTGCCTACTATTATGGATTCCATGGTCGTCTCAGCATCAAATCCCATGTCCTAATTCACAGGCTAGCCTTAAATGTCTGCCCTCCATTTAAAACACTGGAAAGTGCATCTTCATCCTTATCCTCTCCCTTCCTCTCCTCTCTTGAGAAAAATGTTATCCCTTCTCTTCAAAAGCCTTCCTCCTGGGCTCTAGGTCCTGATAATCTAACAGTTAAATTTTATAAATGCTTTTCATTACGTATTCCGTGGGGTCACTCTGTGGCACTTGACAAGATGAGTGATTTCTTCTTACTGGAAACTCTTCTCCCTTGGTTTGGGCGGTTGATCTTTCCTCTAATTCTGACTGCTTTCCTTTGTGTACCTCCACTATCTGTGTTTTCTAGGGTTCCTTCTTCCACTAGTCTTCTCTCATTAAGCACATTCCCTCA
Source organism: Enhydra lutris kenyoni (assembly GCF_002288905.1). Taxonomy (NCBI): domain Eukaryota; kingdom Metazoa; phylum Chordata; class Mammalia; order Carnivora; family Mustelidae; genus Enhydra; species Enhydra lutris. The sequence continues at coordinate 27,939,433 of NW_019154101.1, read as the reverse complement.
ACATCCAAAGGATGTAAGTGCCGCAATGTACTCAGGTCTATATACTCTGACATATAGCTCCCTAGGCATCCTAACCTGGAAGTGTCACAGAGATTTTGAACTCAACAAGACACAACTTACTATCTTTATAGCATCTCCTCTCCTCTAATTCCTCTAAGTTGCCCCTTTTCCTGTGTTTCCTCTCTGGGTTCACTGGTGGCATCATTAGTTTGCCCAAGTCAGGAAAGGGAACGTAAACGCATGATGTCCCTTCTCCTTAATGGCAACTGGTTAGTAAAGAGGTCTTGACAATTCTTCCTCCAAACCTAATCTCAGTTCATCCCACCCTAACACAACTGTCAATGCTCTTATTCTGGCCTTCATCAGTTTGCACATGCTCTGTTACAACAGGCTCTGAATGTTCTCCTTTTGGGCCTCTCTTTCTCCCACCCTGCCTTTCTCACAGCTGCCAGAGTTGCAGCCAGACATCACTTCCTGGAGAACCAATGACCCCATCACCTGCTCCCCAGATAGAGGTGGCTGACTGGTCATGTGTGTACCTATAGCCTTGCACAGAGAGAAGTCCTGCTATGGTTCTTGTACTCTAGGGTACTCATTCATTTTCTGTTTTCCTCCCTTTTTCTCTCTTCTGCCATATTGTAATTTCTTTGATTATAGGAGCTGTGTCTTCTTGAACAACTCAGTAAATATTGTCTTTCCAGCTCAATAAATATTTATTGGATAAAATGTTTATTGAATAAATTCTTCTAATTCTTTACCCTTTTCCACTTCATTTTGCTGTTATTGGTTTTTATTTAGAGGTAGCAGAGCACAGTGTTTAAAAGTGCAGGTTCTGAGCTAAAATTGCCTGAGTTCAAATCCCAGATTTACCACTAAGAAACTGTACTAATTTGGCAAGCTGCTTCACTTTTCTGTGCCCAGATTCCTGATCTAAAAATGGAGAATGTAATAGTATCTCTTTCTCGGATAATATGAAGACTAAAAGTTAATCTGCAAATATTTAGATTCTACACTATTACCTGACATGCATTAAGCACTTAATAGATGTCAGCCTTGTTCTGTCATTTTTGCTTTTCTTTCCTTCTCTTTCTTTCTTTTCTTTTTTATTCTTTGTTGTTTGTTTGTTTGGGATCCAATTTTCTCCTTTCCTTCTCTATTAGTTTTTTATTTACTAACAACTCATAATGTTTCAGCCACAGAGAAGGCCTTGCTCTGAGGAGTCACACAAACAAATACCTCCTCTCTAAGGTCATGTTGATGTGACATTTCAAGAAGGAGTAAACAGTTGCATTGTGGCTCTGGAATTTGGCTGCAACACAGCCCTCTATAGCATGGAATGCAGAATAATGATTTCAAGAATCCCATCCAGAGAGGTTAGAACATTTCTAGGATATCATTTGTGTTATGATTTTGAGCATGACACTGTGGCAAGCTTCAGGATAGTTTTTTCAGGGTCAGTATCATCTGATGGAGAGACCTATTTCAGAACCTGGTTCAGAATCTGACCTACTCTTTCAACTGGAGCAAAGACCACTTCAGCTTAGGTTTAGGTACTATGTGATTTTAACCCTCAAAGTTAGGTTTCTCTGGAAATTTGCTACCCTTTCTTCCAATACTTTGAGAAGGATAAAAGTGGGAAGACTAACCCACTAGCTGTCATGCAAATGTTTGATTACTTATGGTATCGTTCTGATCTACCATTCAGAGTAAAGGCTAACAGAGGTCAGATGATCATTGGAGTTTTAGCTGGAGATGGTCTCATGCTGGATCCCTGAACCTATCTCGTGGTTATTTCCTGAGTTCCAGAATAGATAACTGGAATGGACATACTGAGCAACTGGCAGAGTCCCCACATTTGTTCTGTGACTGTGGAGAGATCAGGAAAGGTAGTAGGAAATGCATGGTAGAAGCTACTAGAACTGCTTCTATATAAAAAAAAATAGTAAACCAAAAGCAGTACTACATTCTTGGAGGGATTGTAGAGTTCAGTGGCACCATCAAGGATTTGGAAATTGCAGGGATGATGATTTCCACCACATTCCCTTTCAGCTCATCTATTTGGCCTGTGCAGAAAACAGATGAATTTGGAGAATAACAATGAATTATCATAAACCTAATCAGAATCACTCATCATACTAAATGTGTATCAGTCAGAGTTCAGCTGGAGAAACAGAACTAGGCAGTCATCACAGCATACTGTCATCATACCACATCATTGTCACATGACATCATTACCTCCTGACACGTGTGGCTCCATTATGACATCACATTATCATCACACCAAACCATCATCATGCTGTACCCTCATCATACTAAACTGTCACAAACCCACACTACGTTCATACCACAGCCTCATCTTCCCACATCATCATCACTGTACACCAACTTCACCAAGAGCAGCAGCATCCTCATCACCACGGTTTTTGCTACCAAATTAGATTAATAGATTCACATGAAAGCATAATCAATCAATATCTGTGTTTGCCTGAAACAGTAAAATTCTGGAAGAGAAAGTAAAAATCAATTCAGATGGATATATGATCACCATTCCCACATAGCTCTTATCATTCCCATTAGTACTACCATCATCTATTGAAGTACTACAGGCTCTCAATATTTCATATATATCATCTAATGTGATCTTTGCAACAGTCTTCCAAGATATTTGTTATCACCTCCATGTAGTAAGTGAGGAAACTGTGCCTTACCTAACTGGTAAATTGCAGATCTAAGACTTGAAATGATGCCTGCCTATTTCTAAATCCTGTGCTTCTTACCTTCTACCATGCTGTCAACTCTGGAAATACACATTACTTACAACAGCTTTGAACAAATACATATCTTTTATTTTCATATTTTTTATATCTACGTAACCTATTGACACAGATAGGAAAAATCATACTCAAATAAGTTTATCTCTATAGTTGAATTATGTGAGACAAAACTAAAAGTACTAATTCTAGTGTACAAATAGTTTAAGATGTTCTCTAAAATATTAGAATAGTTGAATGATACAGTCCCTTGTTTGATTTTCTTTGGCATAGGACAAAATGTCACATAATAAATGCATCTTGATAAGGTAAGTTTGTTTCTCTCAAAATGCATATATCAACACAGTCCATGAAAACAAGTGGCATAGAGCTCATCAGAAATTCTGAGAATAGTGTTGTCCAGAACATGATAATGATCTAGAAGGCAAATGACAAATGACATCATATTTTAACTGAACTTTCAGTAGGAAAGTAATGGAAACAAAAATTAAACCAGTCAATTCACCAGAGTAAAAGAACTTTAAATGAGGGTAAGTAAAGTGCAATGAAATAATCTGGAAAATAACTACAAAACTTTTAAAACAACTAATAATAAATAAATGTTATCTGAATTGAACTGACAGTTTTTAATGGGCCATATGTAATTCATTTGTGTCCCGATGAGGCTGTAATTTTCTCCAAAGATCATCTCCATTTTTTTCTTCTTTATAATGAAGATAAAGTAACACACATACCAAAAATCATTTGAAAGATGTTATAATTTAATCCAAAAAGATAGTGAAGGCCCATGTCAGTTTTGGGGGAGCTTGTATTTTATTACATAACATGGTTTACAGCATAAAGTTGGCTGTGGAATTGCAGTTTATTTCATAAACAGCCATGCATTTGCTAAAACCTTAGTTCTTTCTGTCTTAATCATATTGCAATCTTTTGGGACTATTTCAATAATAATTATTTCAACAATAAATAATATATAAATGAAAAAAAACTTATGACAGAGCTGCACAGTTATGTTTTATAGAAATTTTATGAGCTATGTGTTCTACATTTTGATCTTTTTCATGAAAAAGGATTTACTTTCTTGATATGCTGCCTAAACAATTTGTGGGTGGTATTTGAAGACTCTGGTCAAAAGGGGATAATATTTAAGTTTCAAATACAAATCTTGCCAAATGCAGAGGAAAGGAAAATCATAGAAGATGAGGGAACAGTTTAATTTCTACAATATACACTTCACCAGAATGGACCCATTTGTGACTACACAAGCTGTTAATAGATGAGCTAAACTCCCATTACAATGTGTTACATCTCCAGATGATTTGTGGCATCTTATTTTTATAAATAGACTTTGGTCTTTTATTCTTAAGATTCTATACACTGAAGAATCTAATGTATGAATCCTGGAACCTTTAGGCAAATGGTATTTCTTTTGCCTTTTTGTTGGACGAATGTTAGCGTGCTAATAAAATTAATATCATTATTTCATTAAACAAGTATTCATATAAGAGGCTTTTTCAGACACTTAAACATTAAAGATCAATCAGATACAGACCCTGGAATCAAGGAACTTGCTATATTGTAGAAAAGATAGATGTTTAAATAAATAAACGTAACATAGTGTGAACAGTGCTAAAATTGAGGTTCATGCAGTGTACCATTACTGAACAAGAGAATGATAAACTCCAGAGGGAGAATGGAAATGAAGAGTTCTCTGTGGAGAACTTCCTTGAACTGGGACTGAAAGGATGTGTGTGGTCCCCAGATAAATTAGAGAGAACAAGTATTTCCAGGCAAAGGAAAAAGTTGGAGCTAAGAAGGGAAACTTCTTATTTTATGGCATCCTTTCATCCCTCTTACAAATGGTTTGGTCTATAATGGGAGAGAGAGAGTGTGTGTGTGAGCATGGGGGGAGATAGAGGGGGAGAGGGAGAGAAATAATCTTAAGCAGGTTCCATGCCCAGTGTGGAGCCTGACATGGAGCTGGATCTCACAACCCTGAGATCATGATCTGAGCCCAAATCAAGAGTTGGATGCTTAACCAACTGACCCAACCATGTGTCCCAGGAAACCTTGTTTCTATATTCTCCAATACTGTCCATAGCTAATAATTTGTATAACATTCTACAACACTATTCATGTCTGTTTATGATACCAGATATTCAAATAAATAAATGATAATACTAGGTGGAAGTTCAACAATGAAAATATCTTCAAAATAAAGACAAAAGCCCAGAGGAGGGAGAATGATTACTTTTGGTTTAAGGGGTCCAAAGAAAGATTTCTTGGAAGAGATGATATTAAAGCTATGTTTCACTAGATGAGAGACTAGACACAGCTACCTAGAGGAGAGGAAAATAGTGGATAAGGTGGAACAGCAGAGGATATACAAAAGCATGAAGTTCATGAAAAACTATAGTATGCTAGATGAAATATAAGCATTTTAGCATTGTTGGGGCATAAAGTTTTATAAAAAGGACAAAGGTGGAAGATGGGTATGTAGGTTAGGTTACATTCTACAACAATAGTAGAGAACCCAAATTAACCTAACAAATAGGGGTTCATTTTTCTCATATAAATCTGGAAGTTTTGTTTTATCCTCATGGTCATAGGGTAGCTGCTATAGCTCTAGGCATCTTGTCTTTGTGAAGGTCAGGAAAATAAAGGAAGGGAAAAGTGGAAGGCACTAGGATATCTGTTTCCTCTTTCTAAGAAGAACAAAACCTTCTGAGAAATTTCTTCACTGATTTTGTGTGCAACCCTCTCTTTGGCAGTCTGTGACATATGACAATCCAAAAGGAGTTTGGGAAATTGATAGTTTAGCTTTTCAGGTTCTATCAAATTGTGTTAAGGGAGAACAGTGGAGAATGAGTATTAGATTGGCTAACAAATGCATCTGCTACAATGAGTTTGAGAGGGAAACTAACTATATCATGAAGATTTTTTTTTAAATGAAGGGTTAAGGGGCTTTAATTTTACCCTATAGGAAAAAGAGTTTTGGTGAACAATTTTTGAAAGGTGCAATCAAACTTGTGTATTAGAATAAATAGTTGCCTAATGGCTTGATGGCAGAGGTATATTATCTCTTCCTTTTAAATGTGAATATAGATTGAAAGAAAGTTAATATTAACAAACCATTGTTCAAAATTTGGTTTTTCTGACTCTTGACACACATAGTGTCAATAATACTATATTTGAGTATGAAGGATACAATCACAGGCACATATGATCACAGACAGACATGTCACATACATACACTTCTTGTGCCTGTTACATAGATAGATCTTCAAATTACTTTTGTTCAACATGATAACTAGATTACCATACTCCTCCATTTTTTCTAAATAGTTAATTTGATCAATTTCCAAGTGGGCAAACACCATGCTTTACAGTGGCTGAGCTCATTTTTATCCGATTCCTTTGGAAGAAACCTTTGATTATTATATGATTTAGAAATAAACTCATAAAAAATAACACTCAAAACCTCCTCAGTTCTCCAGTTCGAGATAGTACAAACTAATCACTGTCTTTTTCCATTACTATGTTTATAATAGGATAAGAATATCCATAACAATCACATACAGGCCGCCTGAAATGAGTAGATTTCCTTTATCCCATGACCAGTGAGGAAACTGGTAAGAATAAAAAGTATTCTGGCATAAAGTCTGAGAAAAATGAATTTTCCTAGAACACTCCCATTTTTTAAAAATAGCCGTTTCTCGGACTTAATCTCCGAAGTGAAAATACTCATTCCACTTTCTAAAATATGGAGGAGCACTGATGAGTTTACATAGCAGAGCTGAACATTGCTACACTTATTAATTAAGTGTAGAGGAAGAATAACAGAAAGAAAAAAAAGATAAACGTAATTGCTTCGATTTCAAATAGAGGTGAAGAGTCTTTGGAAAGTCAGGAGAATGCCAAAAAGGGAGAACTGAGGACTGTGAGCTGGGCAAATTAACTGGCCACTTCTCCTTCCCAGTGGGTGTTTCCAGAAGCAGCCCTGCAGTGGGAGGATCCTGGCATCTCCACAGGCAGACTCTTTCCACAAAAAGTATAAGCAGAATGTGAAGCAAACTGCCAAACTGAACAATGGGTCAAGAGGGAGCTGGACTGAGCTTTGGAAACAGAAAATGCACAGCTGCTCTCAAGATTTTTAAGTTGAGGATGAGGAGTTACTGTGCAAATGAACTGGTATTTCCTGGGCACATCTGTACTGAGTTTCTGTCTTTTTCAGGTTCCAAGTGCTTTACTATTTTTTCTTGAACTCTCAAGTCTATATAAATCTCATGTCTTCATCTCTTGGATCTAGCAGCTGGTGAGAGCAAATCTTGATATTATTCAAATTTCCACTTCATTTCTTAACTTTGTTTTCTGTCCTCCTGGCACTGGTCAACCCTTGTAGGAATCTGAATTATAGTCTAGAAACGGAGGGGAAAGGAAATTTACTTTTATTGATAGCATAGACCTATATCTATATCTGAATCTATATTTTACTCTCAAAACAAGAACCATCATCATCATCATTTGCATCTAAAAATGATGAAATGGGGTGCAGGGAGGTTAAGTAACCTACCAAAGTCAGTGGCAAGTCTGCATAAGAATAGATATTCCTGCTTAAGAGCCAAGCTCTGTGCTAAGGGGGCACGACTGAGAACTGCCACTCTTTATCATTCTGTAATCAGGAAAATCCTGCATATGGATCTCTAATAACTTGGAAAGGATGCATGGGACTTCATTAAACCAATGTTTATGAGTTCTTACTGTATGTGCTGGACATAGTTATCAAAAGCTGAAGGAAGGATCAAAAGTAAAAAGATCGTGGAGCCTCTTCCACCTAATAGCTTAAATTATAAATAATGTATAAAAATATATTTCAATAACAAAAGACAAAAGATGCAGTATTATTTGCTGTAATGCTAAAGGACTGCCTGTGCCCCTGGGTGCTGAGGGAAGATCATCTACTGATGCTCTGTTGTCAAATTCATCAGATAATGTTCTTCTGGAGAACTGACCCCTTTGTCATTATGTAATGCCTTTCTTTATCTTTGATATCTTTCCTTGGTCTAAAGTCTGTTGTGTCTGAAATTAATATCACTTCTGCTTTTTTTTTTTTTTTTTGTCTAGTAGTCAGATAGCGTATCTACCTCCATACTTCACCACCTTGAAAATACATTTGACCAGCAATAGGCTTAAGATCACATTGATTTCATAAGGTATCTGTTTTTTATTTAGAGATGTTTTTCTAGACATTTCTAAAATCATCTCGGCAGCTTGGCATCCAGTTTTGGACATTTGTTTATTAATTCATCCTGCAAATATTTATGATACATCTCTTTTCCCATACATGCTTAGTACTAGTCCCAGTGATATAATAGTAGATAAGATAGACATTTGTCCTGGGGTCATTTTTCAAAAAGACTAAAATATAAACAATTTTCTTTCCATTCTCAATCATTACAAGATACTTAACTTTTAATAACTTAGCTAATTTGTGGTTCAGTATATATGAAAAAAAAATGCTGTGGATGGGGTTGATTCTGTGATTGGACATTTACCCCATCTTTTCAGTACTTCAGGAGACATATAAAAACAAAAACAAAGGAAACCACAATGTTTGCTGTCAAACTTGTGAATGCCCATAAAAAACAAAATCTCTCTTTACTGAAGTGTATTTGAGAAGCCTAAAAGGATCTTGACTCAGTCCTAACTAGAACTCAGACAGAAAAACAGAGTTCAATCCATAATTAAAAATGAACAGCAATAAACCTTTGTAATGCTAATGAAGAAGGAATGGGCCTGCAAGGCAATCTGCTAACCATGTGGGTTGAAAAGTAATAGGTATAGAACTTCTAAGACTCTTCCCGACGCTGCACCACAGATGGAATTACCATAGAGAAACAATGTACTATTGCTTTTACAAGGAGTACGGAGACAAGAGCATGAAAGTACACTGAAGAAACATTTTCAGAATTAGAAATGAGGGTAAAAAGATAAAGCACGTGCTTTTCTCACTGCACTCCAGTAAGGGGCCTTTTGCATACAACAAAAAGCTATAGCCCTCCTCGATTTCTGGATAAAACTTTTTTATTCTATAATGTTTTGTCTTATAGTCACCAATGCCTGCCCTCCAGCTGTATGGTTCATAAGCCATAATTACCACTTATTCCAGACAAGTTCCCTGTTAATTGGTAGGGTAAAGCTTAATCTTTGGGTGTTTCAAATGTTCATTGTGGTTTTCTTATCCTTCATTTCAGAAATGTAAAAGGATCATGACAAATCAATTCCTACATGTATTTTTTTTCCAAATTTTTATTTAAATCCTAGTTAGTTAACATACAATGCAATCTTGGTTTCAGGAGTAGAATTTAATGACCCATCACTTACATACAGCACCCAGTGCTCGTCATAACAAGTACCCTCCTTAATACCCTTCCTCCTTCCCCCATCCCCCACCCACTTCACTCCATCAACTCTCTGTGTTCTCTATTGTTAAGAGTCTCTTCCAGTTTCTTTCCCTCTTTTTTCTTTCTCTCTCCACCCATATGTTCATCTGTTTTCTTTCTCCTTGTGGTTTTGATCTGTATTTCCCTGATGATGAGGGATGTTGAGCATCTTTTCATGGGTCTGTTAGGTATCTGGACGTCTTCCTTGGAAAAGTGCCTATTCATGTCTGTTCCCCAGTTCTTAACTTGAATATTTGTTTTTTGGGTGTTGAGTTTAATAAGTTCTTTATAGATTTTGGATACTTCCCCTTTATCAGATGTGTTATTTGCAAATATCTTTTCCCATTCTGTATGTTGCCTTTTAGTTTTGTTGACTGCTTCCTCTGCTGCACAGAAGCTTTTATCTTGATGAAGTCCCAATAGTTAATATTTGTTTCTGTTTCCCTTGCCTCTGGAGACATGGATGATAAGAAGCTGCTGTGGCCAAGGTTGCTGCCTGTGTTCTCCTCTAGGATTTCCATGGTTTCCTGTCTCACATTTAGGTCTTTCATCCATTTTGAGTTTATGTTTGTGTATTGTGTAAGAAAGTGGTCCATTTTCATTCTTCTGCATATTGCTGTCCCATTTCCCAATACCATTTGTTGAAGCATCTTACATGTATTTTTAAGCTTATGCTGAGAGATACCTCTTATCCTTTCAAAGTGTAAGGACTCAAGCTAAGTACAAATGGATAAAATTCCCATAATGTCATATGAGATTTATGGGAACCAAACTCTATCTATTTCAAGTGGGGAAAAAAATAAAACCTCTGTCATGTATCTACCCCAATGCCTTAAATGACAATTTTTTTTAAAGATTTTATTTATTTATTTGACAGACAGAGATCACAAGTAGGCAGAGAAGCAAGCAGAGAGAGAGGGAGAAGCAGGCTCCCCACTGAGCAGAGAGCCTGACTCGGGGCTCGATCCCAGAACCCTGAGATCATGACCTGAGCCGAAGGCAGAGGCTTAACCCACTGAGCCACCCAGGCTCCCCTGCATTAAATGACAATTTTATATTATTAGATATGACACAGATATACTTTCCAGCAAAAGCTACCTGCCATTCCCGGGACTAGATAATATATTTTTATTTGTTTCTATCTTACCCCTTTCCTTTCCCTTCACCTTGCAGAATATCAGCTCAGGGGTGGCCTTGTGACATGGTGCAAGGAAGAACCACTTTCTGGTTTGTGTTTCCAAGAGACCAAGAGCATCAAAACACTTTCAGGGCTTGGAGAGGAGGGAGAGGGTTGCAATAGAGAGAATAATGGTTAGGAGCATGTGGCGAAGTGGGGCTCCAGCGTGGGACTATCAACCTCAGCACAGAACCCTTGCCTCAGGAAAGTGCATCAACAGAATCCAGCCATCTCCATGAGAACAGGACACAGAATACACCTGTGGTTCAGATGCCTGCTCATCTGTAGTCAGAGAAAAGTGAAAACAATCTAAGGCTCCCTAAAGACATACTTAATTGTTGCTGCTGTTGTTGTTGTTGTTTTAAAGATTTATTTATTTGAGAGAGAGTGAGTGAAAGTGGAGTGAGGGGCAAAGAGGGAGGGCAAGGGTGAGAGAGTCCTCAAGCAGACTTCTGGGCTCCATCTCAGAACCCTGAGATCATAACCTGAGCCAAAGTCAAGAGTCAGGCACTCAACTGACTGAGCCACCCAGGAGTCCCTTTATTGTTTTTCATCCAAAAGAGATTAGAAGCCGGTATGAACAAAAACATAGAGGCAAGAGAAAAAAATCTTGTTGGAGATGTCAAAGTACACCCAAACTTACTGGACAGGAGAGAGAATGAGGTTGCTGAGCAAAGAGATTAGCATGAAGGGGAGGAGCTAGTCATTAATTAGGCTGGGAATTATGGGAAGGGTTGGGTTAAAAACTGAGGCAATGGAAACTCTTCCAAGCCAAGGACTACATCTGCTGCATTTGGATGAAATCAAAGGAGAAGGTTGTGGAGAGGAAATAACCACAGTAATTCAGGTGCGGGCAGAGGGCCCTGGGTCATGGCGAACAGAGTGAGATTTTATATATGAGATGGCAGCCTGCCCTGATGATGGACTGGGGATGTGGACAAAAGAGTAAAAGATGTTTTAAAATGCCTCAACAACTGGGAGTCTGGTGCCTGGGGTAATCTCAGTGCTACAGAAAGTAACAGAACATTTGTAAGAGAGGGAGGAGGAGAGGGTGGTAAGATATTGGAGGAGGGAACAAACTGGGGTGAAAAATGAAGACTTAATTCTACCGCTTATCTTATAAACAAAATAATTAGGTACAATATTTTTATAATGGGAACATCCCGTGCCTTCATAATCATTTAAACCTTATCTCATTGATGAAGAAATGAGACCCAGGGAGAATATGGCTGCTTGGCCCAAGACTGTCCATCTGGCTTTTGGACAATGGGCAAGAGAAGTGGGTGTCCTGACTCTGTCCATTAGGACCTTTGCACTTGGCATCACTGTGGCTCCTGGCTCCACCCTACTGCCCATGCTGCCTTTCCTTTCTGTCTTTATTCAAAACATTCTTTTCCCCACAGAACCAAACTTTGTGTTATGGCTCTCTAGTGCATGCAAGAAAGGCCAGCTCTAAGATCCTAAGTATTTAGGCCCCTTCCTTCCTGCCTTCCTTTAAATTATTTATTTATTTATTTGAGAGAGAGAGAAAGAGAGAGAGAGAGAGAGTTCATGAGGGGTGGAGGAGGGAGTTGCAGAGGGAGAGGCAGAAGCAGACTCCCCACTGGGCAGGGAGCCCCACCTGGGGCTCAATCTCAGGGCCCTGGGATGATGACCTGAGCCGAAGGCAGACACTTGACCAACTGAGCCACCCAGGCGCTCCAATTTAGGCCTTTTTCTAAACTCTACATTCACTATTTCCTCATTTCCAAAATATTCTTTGAGCATCTACTTTGTGCCAGGCAGTGCTTTAGGAGACCAGAGAACATGATAGTCCCAAACCAGATGGAGCTCACATTCTAGTGGGAAGAGGGAGACAGGAAACAGTAAACCAAATATGTCAGGTGATGATGAGTGCTATGGCAAAAAGAAGTGGGCAAATTAGTAAAGAATGATCAGGGAAAGCATTCTAATAAGGTGATGTGAATAAGAAGCTTAAATGAAGAAGAGACAGCCTTGTGCAGGTAGCTGGGAGAACATGGGAGTAGATAGTACTGCAAATGCAAAGGTCCCGAAGGGCAGATGTGCTCAGTGCATTTGAGGAGCAGAAGGACGCTGGCAGGACTGTAGCAGGTTGAGCAAGGGGGGAGCAGAAATGAGGTCTGAGGGTTGGCATGGATGCAGACCACCTAAGGCTTGGAGGCCGTGGCCTCTGGCTTCCATGATGAGTGAAAAGAGAAGCCCTTAAAAGGTTTAAAGTAGAAGAGTAACATAATCTAGTTTGCACTTTGGTTCACTCTGCTTACCATGTGGGAAGGAGGCCATAAGGCTGTGTGAGTGAAAGGAGGGAGACCAACAAGAAAGGCCTTTGCAGTAGTCTAAGTGAGAACTTTTTGGAGCTTGATCTAGGGTCATGATCTAATGGGCATGACAAATGGTCAGGATTGGGACATAGATTGAAGAAAGCCTCAGCAGAACTTGCTGAAGAATTCGATGGCAAGCAGGGGAATCATGAAGGACTTTAGCAGGATAATTTATGTCATTGCTTACTGTTGAAGAAGACTTAGGAGGCCCAGGTTTAGTGGGAAGCAGGAAGGGGGACAAATCCTGAATTGTGTTTTATATAATTCAAGTCTGGGATGCCCATAAGAAAAGAGAAAAGCAGCCCCTGGCATTTGGAGTGCTGGCTGGGAACTACACAGCTAGGCCTTGGGGTGTGTTGCTGGTGATCTTTGGATGGAGGGCTTTGACCCTGTAGACACCCAGGTTGGAAAGTTGAGAAGGCAAGGGTAGACCAGAGAGGAGGCTGGGGCTAAGATGTAAATTCAGTGTTCATCCTTATAGTGTCCTCAAAGCTGTGGCACTGTGTAAAATCCACTGGCGGAAGGTAAAGAAAAAAGGGGTTGAAGGACTAATTCTCTGTTTGGAGGCTGGGGGAAGATGAGAAAAGTCCAGCAAAGGTAACTAACAAACAATGGTGACTGAAGTAGGAGGAAAACAGAGAGAAAGCAGAATCTAAGAGAAGCCAAGTGAAGAAAAGCACTTTGAGATGGAGAGAGCGAGGAACTGTGTCAAAGGTGGGAGTTCAAGTAGTCTAAAGATGGGGACATGACCATTTCACCTGGAATGTGGAGGTCACTGGTGACTGTAGGAGCACAGTGTTGGTTGTATAGTTGGCAGGAAAGCCGGATTAGGGTGGCTTCAGTGGGGAGACAGTGAGCATACGAACTGTGTGGTAAAAGGAAGTGGGGAGAAATGGGGCAATCTCTAGAGAAATTACAAGGATTTGAGGTAAAAAAAGAACTTTTTTTTTTTTTTTTGGTGGTGAATCTAACACATTTGTGTGCTAATGGAAGTGACACAATAGAGAGATTAATTAGTGAAGCAGGAGAAAAGACACACCTGATTGTCTCATTCAGGCACAAATTCATCTACCACAGAGGGAAAAACGGAGTGTGAAGTACAGCCAAGAAGCCTGAAGGATGTGCTGGTCTGAGCATGTGGGTGTTCACTTCTAATCCTCTGGCAGCTGCTAGGAGTCTTTCTGAAGGAAATAAAGAAGGTCATCTGCTAAATGAGGACAAGAAGGACAGTACTGGAGGTTTGAGAAGGGAGAAGAGGTTGCAAAATATACTCTGGGGGAGTGGAAGAGTACTCAGTAATCTTCCTGCTCTTTGTGTTCCCCATCTTAAAAAGGACCTCAGAATAGACACAGTCTTATAATCTGTCTTTAAAACAAAATTCCATGTGCCTATATACATAGGTATAATTTTGCACCATTTTAATCATATGTTGTAAGCATACATACAGAAATATAAAACTTGGTCTATTCAACATGGTACTAATTAATTGAAAATGTTGAGCTTGGGAATAAAATACCCCCTCCTGCCCAATTTTTGGAAACTCATGATCTTTTTTGGTGGTACGGTATCTTCACATATTGATTTTCAGATTAAAAATCACTGACAACTTTTTTTTTTCTTTTATCAAGAGAACTCTGAAAGTGCATCATCTAGAAGAGTGGCTCTTAAACTTGAGCATGCATCAGAATCAGACAGCTTGTTAAAGCACAGATTGCTGGGTTGCACTCCCAGAAGTCCTGACTTCGTCTGACTGAGGTTGGACTTGAGCATGTGCATTTCTAAGATGTTTTCAGGTGACACTGATTGCTGCTGGCCTAGGGACCACCCTTTATGAAATGTTGTTTTAGAGTCACAGGGTCTTGGTCTTCTTGCAAGGACCAAAAGGGATCTGGGGAGAGAGATTAAGTAGGTGGATTGGTCCAAGCGGGAGACAGGAGAGAAAAGAATATTATCTGGCTGGAGACCCAGATTTTGAATAGCCTTCAATCTTGCTTTGTTCTTGTCACTTCACTTTCAATCCTTCTTGGAAGAAATCCCTAATTAGAGTAGACCCTGAAGACAACATAGGATTTCATTCTTCTAGAAAGTTCTAAACTCCCATCATAATTATGACCGACTTTTCTTTTGCTATTTCCAAGATAGTTTCTAGCATTTGTGAATGTACAGACTAAAATAGAAAACGCTGTACTGAGAGAGGAGTGAGCCATCATCCTAGCAGCTCACACCAGCTGCCACCTTGCGTATGACCCCAATTCCAGCTTTCTTATAGGGGCGCAGGCTGTGGCCTTAAATTCCCTCACTACCTACTCTTTTCTCCTTGCTCCTGTTTGCCAACTGAGGCCTAAGAGGCCCCTCAGGGCTGTCCAGATCCATTTGTCAGGAGTCCATGTGGTAAACCTGCCACTGGTCCCAGCCATTAGGGGAGCTCCTGCCAAAAGGCCATCATCCAGGCAGTTCCTCAGTCTTCTCATTTCATTTCGGCTCCCTCTGCAGCTTTATGCTTTGTTTACTTAAGTATACAGTTCTCACATAATAAATGTTGATGAATAACTTGACCAATGTCTGCAGTAACGCAAAGAAGAATGTTTCATAATTTCAACAGAGAAAGTAGGAATGGAGCGAGGTAAACTATTTTGTGAACATCAGGTGTCTATAATGTAGACTGAATCATATGGTACCTTATTTGGTACGTATCTTACATGACAAAAATTCTTAAAGATAACAAATGTTCATTGTTCTTATCAGAGCAAAAAGACAAAGTTTAAAGTTCCTGTAATACGATCACCCATAAATAACCTCAGCTATGGTTTTGGTGACTAACTTTTCCAATACAGGCCCACGTGTGTATGCTTACTTTTCCTTGCACACATATGCACACAGATACACACCTGTGTGATAAAACTAGACCTGCTTTCTGTTACCTTTTATTTTTCCTTTATTTCCCTTAATGTATTTTGGTTTTGTCCTTTACTTAATTTATTGTGAACCACTTTCCACATTTTTAAAGAAAACAGCTTTATTTTCAATTGCTGTTTAGGTATTTTTTCCCCTGGACACACCATAGTTTGTCTATTACTTAATTGGTCCCTCTGTTGCTGGTCATTGCCCCTGATCCCTCATTTTTATAATCATGTCACACTTAACCATATTGGGTAAACTGTTAAGTCCATCTCTAGTAATTGCTTTAAGATAAATTCCTAGAATGATCATCTTAAAGATACTAATGCATATTACCAAGTGGCCTCCCAGGAATCCTATACACATTTTATTTCCTACAGCAACGAGATCACCCATTTGTCTAATGCATTTGTAAACTATAGGTCTTATCAATTTTCCAACACTTTGGTTTTAATTTTTACTTCCTTTTTAGCTAAGTGACATTAAGCTTTTTTTTTTTTCTTCACCAAATATTTGTCAGTCATTCATATATCTTCTTGTGTAATTTCTTACTGTCATTCTTTATTTTTTTATTTTTTTTTCTTATTTTGGAAGCATAGTTCTAATATATTAATATCTCTTCGCTGTACATGTTACCATGTTTTTCTGGTTTGCCCTTTGCATTTCAGTTCTGTTTATGGATTGTTTTAAACCTTCAGATATTTAAAATATTTAGATCTGTACCTAGTTAGATCTATCAATATTTTCCTTTATTGTTTTTATTTGTGGGGCATAATGCCAAAGGAATATTTCATAACATAAGATTTTCCCCAAAATAAAAATCTAAAAATATTTTGGTTATTCGAAGTAGACTTTTGTTATGTTTTGCCCTTTACTAATTAGATGATTCTCACTTCACAATAGAATTCCTCCTTAGCTATGGATTGTTCTTTGAGATGACCCCAATCCTTCCAATGGACATGTGGGAACCTTAAAAAAATAGGTCTCCTTTATCAGAGATTGTATAAAATAGAGATTAACAATTCAAATTTTGAAGCCAGACAGACTAACTTCAAAAGCTGATTCCTATTACTAACTGACATTAGGTGAATTAACAATATTGCTTATTTCACAAGATTGTGGTTAATATTAAAATAAAGATTCAGATAAAACACTTTACATGTTTGGTTGTAGTAAATGGGAAGTAAATTATTCCAGAAGTTATTCCCAAATTTCAAGTGTCTTAAACATAGATGGATCAATCAACTTTTGCCATGGTATTACACAGAATGTTGAACAAAGTGGTGGTCATTTCCAGCACTTGAGTCCGAACTCTGAAAACAGAGACTTGGCATGTCATTAGTATTTGTTTTGCCAGCACCTCTTACAAGGACTAACACATATAATTTAAGTTTTAAGTTCAACTATCTAAAATATTCATGTATGTTTTTCGTCATGAATCATGAATGAAATATTCTGACTAAACATATATCATCTTACCATTAAGAAGGCTGTAACAATTTGAATGGAATAACTGAACCTATTGTTTTGGTAATGAGTTGTGAGATCATAGAGCCTTCCATAAAGAAAAATTGAGCTGAGATCACTCACCTACCACTGGGGATTACAAGCAGACTGAATAAGAGCACATTTGGGGGGAACTCTGCCTTGTGGATAGTATATATTAGAGATAAATTGATTGCAGCATGGATTAATAACTTTTTTGGTGACAAAATGTGCAACTTTAAGAATACCATGATTTTATTTTTATAAGCTTCAGTCTCCTTCTTAAGGATTTCATCTATGTAAAATGGATTTCTGTATCACCTAATATTTCAAAATCTCTCTCGATTTACAATTGCTTCGTATCAGTGCCTTTATGTTATATAGAGACACAAGTTAATAGATTTTTCTCCTTCCACTGTGTGTCCAAAGTGATCGATGTACAATTGATATGACTCAGCAGAATAGACAGATCAAAGTAAATGAGCTTAGATGAGAACAGTTGGTAAGAATGGAGCAATTATGAAGTTACACAAGACTAGGAGCCCAAAAAGGTCTGCCATGATGAATAATAATAGGAAGTCATGATAGGGCCAAAGATTAATTACTTCCCTGCTCAACACTCATCAAAACAAGACTGAGGTCAAGGCACTCAACTGAACCCTGTTGTAACATAATGTAAAGGTTACCAAGAATAGGCTTCTGCACCCAAAGGACTTACAAGCCAGTAGACAATAAAACCTTTGTATTGGATCATGAAGCATTTTATCATAAAATTTGTCTATCGATCATTACAATACCCTTGTAACTTCAGTATGGTAGGTACTATTAGGTACACAATGCAGAAAGGTAAAAAATGAACTGAAGTTCAGAGAGCATTTTCTTAAATCACATAACTTATTTCCAAGTTTCAAAACTAGGATGTTTTAATTAAATGCTTGTTCAACTATGCTTTGCTGATCTCTTATGTAGGTGTTTGTAGGTTGGAGGTATTTGGGTTAAAAACAAATTAGTATGCATGACAATTGAATTAATTCCTCTGCCACAGATATTTTAAGTAAGATAATGGTGACATGGAGGCACGGTGGGGCAGATTTTTCTGTATCTTTTAACATCTTCATTTATGTTTTGGGATGAAAACTGCATTCGCCTTTGGAAATCACTGTCATTGGAGTCTCCCCCTTATTATTTTTTTCAATAACTCCTGTACTTGCAGTGGAATCCTTGAGAAGTTAAAAGAGTAAAGCTCTGTGAGACAATCAGCTTCAGCAGAAGAGAATGCTTGGTTTGTCTTCTATCTGCTACCCTCTAAACACAGCAAGGACCCAAGACGATGGAACCTGAGAGTACCAATACTTAAGAAGCCATGAGACATAGGACATGCTTGCTGGATGCAGAGGCTTATGGCAGGATGGAGCTAGGATCCTGGGGGGAAAAAATGAAATAGAAAACTAGGGACATAATCCAATAGGGAGAAGAGTTCTGGTACCCAAAGGAAAAAGTTTCCTTTGGATCAAAAAGGACCATAGAAAAAGAGTAACTGGATGTTTGCAAACCCCTCCTGTCATGTTTGCAAAACCCTCTTGCCTCGAGGTATATTTGTAATGGGCGGCAAGTAAGATTGTGTTTTCTGTGGGGTGGATTAATGGAACCTGCTCAGCTTTTCTTGTGTTCTATGTATATTGTCAGAGTTAGTTCACCAAAAGTTACTTAAATGTATTTATCTAAACATTAAACATTTAGGTACTTTTAAATATCTTTTTAATTAAAACTTTGATAAAATGAATTAAAAATTATAGAAAATATCATTTTAGCTCTCTGCCTAGCTTATGTTTACCCTTTTTTTTTAAAGAAAGCTTCTCTATAGTCAAGGGTAGGCTCCCTATAACCATGTTTTTGTGTGTGTTTCTGTTCCCCTGGCTAGAATTACTAGACATGGGTATATACCTGTTTCTCAACGTGGGCCAGAGAATCTTCACCATCTGCCTTTTGGTGAAATTTGGGATTGTGACTCAGTGATAGTTGCTTTTTCTCAGGATATGAATAAACTGAGGGTTTTCAAATGGGAGTTTATTCAGCTATCATCTTCTACCTACCCAAGTGTAGATAAAGAAAGATTTCAGAGAGGAGCAGAAAATAACAGAGGGGACAGCCTATTACCATTCTTGTATTCAGAGTCGTAATACTACATCAACACAACTATAGCAATGGGTAGAAATAATACAGTAATAATACATGTTAAATGCGATTAAATAGAACATGAGATGTAAAAGCCAAGGAAAGATGAAAAGAGAATAAGAGATGATTGAATAAATAAGAGCCACAGTTAAATCATGAAAGCATCTTTTGGACATCAAACCAGCTATTCCTGGTCCACTTCTCCTTCCTCCCAGGTTCCTGGACTTCCCTAGTCTCTTTCATCCCAAGTTACTTACTTCTGGAATAATCTAGAAATTACCTATGTATATAAAAGCATTTTTATTCATTCACTAAATATTTTTAAATATCTACTATGTGCTAAAGAGTATGAAATCAGAAAAAACAATTCTCAAATAATTTACTACCTAGGGACAGGAGAAGGAAAATAAAGTGCTGAAAGTAACCAAGAAAATCATGAGATAGTGGTAAACACTGTGGAGAATTAAAATAGGAAGAAGTGATATTGGTGAGATGATGCTTTAGTGTGGCTGGCCCGGGGAAGGTTGCTCTTCTCAGTTCACTTTTTAGCTGAGCCCTGGCTCAGCTGGTGGAAGACAAAAATTGGTGGAAGAAAATATTCCTGTTTAGTGGGGACTTTGAGTCTAGTACAGTGGTTTTCAAATGTGGTTTTAGGACTTCCAAGACATTTTACAAGGTTCACCAAGTCAAAACTATTGTCATAGTAGATCAAAAATAATAAGATCTTATTTATCTTTGTCACCGTGTTGACGATGACACTGATGTTGCAAAACCAAAATTGGGCAAAACTGTGAAAACCTAGCAGGGATCAACGCAGTGGCAAAAATTGTACTAGTAATCATATTATTTTTTTTTTAAACATTAAGTACACGCAATTTTTGAAACACTAATTTCATTTAACAATTTCTTCATTGAAACAGGACAATGATTAATTTTATTGTATTATATCCCTCCAGTACATTGCCAACGTACTGGAGAGATATAATTATCCCTTGATTATCAGTTGATAAAATGGGATAAACAAACGAATCATTTCTGCTGCATACCAATGTCCAATAATTGTCTTAAGGCAAAGCCTCTAACTGACTTTATAATTTTAAAAGGTATATTCTTATGAAAAAACTACAGCTACCAAATAAACCAGTAATGATAAAATTAGAAAAACACTACTTTACCGTTACTGATAAATTAATGGATTTAGGCATTGATCATTATTGGCTACTAACCACCTCCCCCCCACACACACATGAAAATCAAACAGATATTTTATGCATCCTGAGGGAAGGACACACCTCAACCTACAAGGCAGTTTTGCCAAATAAATAAATAAATAAATAAATAAATAAAATAATAAAATAAATTAAAAATAAAATAAAATAAATACATAAATAAAATAAAATAAACCTTAATCTGATCAAGTATCTAGTTCAAACAACCAAAATACAGGAACTACAGGCAACAGGGGGACACGTTAAATGATACCATGGAGATGTAATTAGCAAAACCCAGGCTGGGGGATACTCTGTAAGACAAATAATCTAATTTCTTTGATGAAAAATTTGCAAAAAAAAAAAAAAAAAAATAGAAAGAAAGAAAGGTGAAGGATGAACCTATAAATTAAAAGAGTAAAGAAATATTCACTGAGAGGTTCCTGGGTTGCTCAGCCAGTTAAGTGTCTGCCTTTGACTCAGGTCATGATCTTAGGCTCCTGGGATCTAGCCCCGCATGGGGCCCCCTGCTTGTGGGAGCCTTCTTCCCCTATCCCTCTGATGCTTCCCCTGCTTGTGCTCTCTCTGTGTCAAATAAATAAATAAAATCTTTTAAAAATCAGACAGATAACATTAAAAAAAGAAATATCAACTGATTGCAATATGTGGATCCTTTTGGATACTGATTTAAAAATTGTTTATGATATTTATAAGACAATTGGAATCAGTTTACTGGATAGTAATAATATTAAGGAATTATTATTTCATTATTAAATGTGCTTAGTATTATGGGTGGTTAGATCTTTGAAAAATATCCTTTTAATAGGTACATACTAAAATTTCTTTGAATTGAACAAAACCAAAAAATAAATAAATAAATGATTAAATAAATAAATAAAACTTGCATCAGGTTTAATGGTGAGAATCTCTACTTAATCAGGAAAAAAACAAATATGCCCATGATCGCCATCATCATTTAATATTATTTTGGAAGTGCTAGATACTCACTTTAGGCAAGAGAACTAAGAAGAAGTGAATAGTCACAGCAGAGAAAGCAGCGTTATCATATACTACCAAAAATATTTATAGGGCTGGAACTAGAAACTTATTAGATATATTTTTAAAAATCAGCAAAAGTACTGGTTATAATATGAATGCAAAAATGCATTTTTCTAATGCAAACATCACAAAGCTATGATATATAGTATTGGGCAAGATCTCAGTCAAAATGGCAAAAGAAATGCAAGATACTGAAGCACCTGTGTAACAAGAAGTATGAAAGACTGTATGAAGAAATTTCTGAAAATTTTATGAAACACATGAAGAATACAAGGAGAAATTGACTTTAAAAGGATATCCAGTGGTGGGTCGGGGAATGGGGTAACTGGGTGATGGGCATTAAAGAGGGCACATGATATGATAAGCAAAGGGTGTTATATGCAACTGTTGAATTATTGAACACTACATCTAAAACTAATGATGTACTATGAGTCGGCTAATTGGATTAAAAAAAAATGAAAGGATATCCGCTGTCTGCATATTCTGTGCATTCCCAAAACAGGACCCAGTGTGATTTGGGGTGGAGAACATGTTTGAAAAAATATGCTAAATTTCTTTTCACCATTCAACAGGTAAGTATCAGTAGGGAAATGTTGATTTTTGAGTCCCCTTTTGCCACTCTTTCATTTTTTGAAAAGGAAGGAAAGCAAAAGACATCCCCGGATGACCGTCTGCACTGAGCTCTCTGGTAGGGGCTTTGTAACCGGCAGCCCCACGGGACCCATCTGAGCAGGAGAGGACGACGTCAGCAGCTGTGAGCCCTCACACAACATCTCACTTAAAATGTCATGTGTGCTACTTGGTTTAAATTGTCACCCCTCCAGCAACCACAAACAATGCAGACACAGCAGATGTATTTTCTATTTAGAATTAAACAGTTTATCTCAACCACTGTCATTGTTATAGGGAAAAAATAAATAAATATCCATCTTAATGTAAACTTCAAAAGGTACTTTCTGGCAACAGGAGATATTTTCAAATCCAAATCCTCTGAGAAAACTAGGATTTGACTACAGATTTTTTTTTCTAAATCGGGATGCTGGCAGCTCCAAGAGTAGTAAAATGCAGCCTGGTCAAAAGATTTTTGGCCAGATATTACATACAATAACTCACGTCATTGATGCTTAATGGTCCAAAGCATTAAGTAAACATCATAAATGTCTTTTGTTATTAAATGGTCCATTCAAACATTTTGTTTAACACTTGTGTAATGGATAGAAAATAAGAAAGCTGTAGTAGAAATTGGCCCTCAAGACCATGGTTGATTCACCTTTCAGAGATTTTTTTTTTTTTTTAATGTATGCCATCCTTGAAATTACAGAAAGGAAATAGCATTTCTGTCCTGTTGTGTATGCATTCTAACTCTGGAAGTTAAGGCTACTTGTGAGTGTGACTTTGTTAGGTCAAGTTCAATTTACCACCCATGTATTCAGAAGACTGTTACTTTGTTCTCTCTAAAGTCAGGAAGTCAGCCTTCCTCTCTGGTAACTAAAGAAGAAATATGGGTGTTTTCTTAATGTGAAGTTACCAAGACCAGGAAAATGCTACTTTCCAAAGATTATTTTGTAAAAATAATAATTGCTATAGTAAAAAAAAAAATGGCTTGTAAAACTGGCCTATCAAGACAGTGATCACCTTGTGTAGTCTACCCCACCCCAACATATCTTGACATAAATGCATTTCTGTTGCCTTTTGAAGGTTCCATTTCATCATCAAAACCTGACTTCTGTTATCCTGCATCTAATCTCAGCTTTTCTCTTGCAGTGTTTGTTGTTGTTTTGTTTTGTTTCAAGTTTTTATTTAAATTCCAGATAGCGTATAGTGTAATAATAGTTTCAGGAGTAGAATTTAGTGATTCTTCACTTACATATCACACCCAGGGCTCATCACAAGTGTCCTCCTTACTACCCATCACCCATTTAACCTGTCCCCCTGCCAGCTTCCCTTTTGAATCCATCACTAAAACATCTGTGAAAAGCCCTGCAGTTACATTATATTTGTATTTTTCCATGGAGCTGCTTTTGGTCTAATTTAAGTAAAACTCAGCTACTCTATTGACCCAAAATGCCAAAGAATTATTAGGATACTTTACAGTTCTATTAGGGAGGAAAATACCTAAACAACACAAACCAAACGACCATTCATTTATATTTTATAATTCTTATGTAAAGAAAAATCTAAAATCACATTTGTTACAGTGTATCCCATTTCGATTGATTCTGTCTGTGTTGCAACACACACGGGAAACCTTAAACTCTTTGGAAAGAAGGGAACAAGTACTGTTCTTAGCAATAGGATTCTCTAACTGAAACTCCTAAAACTGCATCTTCATAGTATACCTATGATTTGTTTGCTTATTCATTCATTCACTCAGTGTTTTATCTGACAATTATTTATTAAGCTCCTACTATGCTATCAATGAACAAATCCTGTCCTTTCTCCTTCATGAAATTGCTAGTTAAACTCTAGCTTGTTTGCATATTTCATAGTTGCCAGAACTAACAGAATTTTCTCTTATATAAAATCCATTCAGAATTCTTTACAACAGTCACCCTCTGCATCTATTGTGGAATGACTGAGGTCAATACGTTACCTTCTGAACTATACTTATATAGCATCTAGAACCATAGATTTTTTCAAATGAATGATATGAAAAATAGCAGGGCTGCCAATTTTATAATAAGAGCAGTAACAGGAAAGGAAATATAACAACAAAGATGCTTCTTTTTCTCTTTTGAGCTTAGGAAAAAAATGAATAGTCCTAACAATTATTACAAAGTATTTGTATTCCAACTGGCTCCAAGGTCTAATACCTGGACAAGTAATTATAGAGATATTTTTGAAATAAGCAAACATATAATGAAGGAAATTAATGTGTTTTTTTTTCTTTATCAAAACACCCTTAACATTTCGACTATCAATCTTTTACCTGAGAAAAGTGATAGTTCACAGCTCAACTGTCTACACCTTGCTATATTCTGGAGGCATCAACAGAAGTGTGGCTGGACTGACATTTGAAATCAAATGATGGAAAACTATTTCAGATGCCACTCATCCTGATACATATTTCTCTCTGAGGGGAATGGAAAGAAAATGGTATGTAAATAACAAAAATGGACTTCTTGACTCTTTCTTATCTGTTTTTATCACAACAAAAGCTTCACTGGAGTTTTTGGAAAAGAAAAGATTTTAGTAAATCAAGCTCATCAACCAATATCTAAAAAAATTACTTTTCAATTAAAAAATTAGAAAGGTAGATGGGGGGGGAAACTGTGAACTTATTTAAAGATATCAGTAAATTTGATCAGATATATGATCATTTTATTCTTCCTTTTTCACTGCATTAAATGAGATCACAGATTGAGTGAAATTTATGCATCAGCTTTATTAAAACACCAAAGAACATTTCTGTATTTTCTTTGCTTAAGGAAAATTTAAAAATAGTATTATCCTGAAAAATCTCTCTAATGTTGATGGCTGTAAAGCCATTAAAGCCTAAAGTACTCCCTTAGTGACTTTCTCTAGGCAGTTATAAAGCCTGGGACTCCTTAATGTTGTATGAAATGCTCCAATATACATCTATTAAAAAAGCACAAGGCCTTTCTCTGACTAACTTATTTTCACTTAACATTATCCTCTCTAGCTCCATCCATGTCATTGCAAATGGCAAGATTTCATTCTTTTTATGGCAGAGTAATATTCCATTCCAATACGCATGTATACACACACACACACACACACACACACACATACACACACACACGCCATATCTTCTATTTTATTTTATTTTTTTTCCAGATATAGGGTCAGGGTCTGGGCCAATAAGCCAGAGAAAGACAAATTCCATACAATTTAAACTATATGTGTAGTTCAAGAAACAAAAAATGAACGAGAATAGAAAAAGAGGCAAACCAAGAAATAGACTCTTAACTATGGAGAACGAACTGATAGTTATCAGAGAGGAGGCAGGTGGGGAGATAGGTGAAACAGGTGATGGGGATGAAGGAGGGAACTTGCTGCAATGAAGACTGGGTGATGGATGAAAGTGTGGAATCACTACATTGCACACCTGAAGCTAATATTACACTGTATATTAACTAACAGAAACTTAAATAAGAACTTTAAAAAATAGAAAAATTAAAAAATAAAAAAGCACAAGATTACTCCTTTTTAGGTTTGTTAATCATAGTTGCTTCATTCACTTAGCTGGAGATATGCTTTGAAACAAACTCTGAGAAGTTTTTGTGTTTACGTAAAAATGTTCTTTGAAAAGAGGAAAGCAATACAGAAGAGAATAAGAGAATAAGAACTATGAGTTAGAAACAAGGCTGCATATGTTCAAGCCTTCAGCGGGAGGCAGCATGGTGATCAAGGTCCAGGGATGACTTGTTCTACTTTTGTTTCCTTCTTTGAGACTTAAGAGCTTCCCTCACATAAGAAGGATGGTTGGCACTTAGAAAATGTGAAATATGTGAAAACTTTTCATTACATTTTAGAAAGGAAAAGTATAATTAAAGAAGTCCTAAGTGATGAGACTAATTATTATTTCTTCTTAGTAGCACAAAGGAATCAAACATAATGGGATTCAAGAGCAATGCAATATTGAGACTTGTTTTGAAGTATTGATAAACATATCATTAAACTAATAATGAAACATAGCATTTAAGACTCAGTAGAACACAAGGAGCCCAAGCAGTACTTTCATTTCAAATGGAAAGAGTAGTGGCTATCTTAAGAGTAGTTGGTTCATAAATTGACTAAAGGTATTTCTTCTAGCTTTTAGTGAACAATTTCTTTAGGTATTCAGAGATAAGAAATTCTCCCTGGCTCAAAGTGGTCCTGTGATTACAGGAGAATTTTACTGTTTACATATTATGGAGGATGGGAAGAGCATGAAGTGGTAGAGAATACTAAACCCTCATCCTCGTTACCATTTTCTTTCTTTCTTTTTTTTTTTTTTCCAAGAAATTTCTCTCAATAGCTTTAATGGCTAAATCTCTGTAGATAGTGGATTGGCTAGAGCTGTTTTGGTTTGCAAGTCACATAAATCTGAATGAATTTGAGTTCATGTACCCAAACCAGGAAGGGTAGGGGTGGAGTTGAGCACTCTGACAACTCACCCTAGGTTCTGAATTTTATCAGTTAATATCTCTGTCTCTGTCTCCTCTGTGTGTGTATGTGCCTATTTCTGCATGTGTGTCTCTCTCTCCATCTCTCCCCATGCATCTCTCTCCCCATTTCTCCCTGTGATTTCATCTCTATCTTTATATCTCTATCTTCATCTCTATCTCTCTGATGTTCTAACCACTATCTTAGACATTGTGGATAGAGCAGTGAAGAAACACAGAAAGCAGAATTTTCTACCTTTATGAGCTTGTATCACTTCATAATCCTTTATGCATGAGTTGGATATAATCACACAGAGATGGGGGAAAGGCATCCTTGGAATAAAAGAAAGCATGAGCAAATGTATTAAGTGGGGGGGGAGTTCATGTGATGGAACATGCCAGTAACAGCCAAAGATGGCTGAAGCACAGATTACACACAGGTGTGAATAAGGAGATGCATTCTAAGATAGAGCCAAATGCCACAAAGATAAGTCAACTGTTTGGAAACAGGTAGTAGGTGAAAAAAAGAAAGAATTGTCAAAGTGGAGTGTAAAATTTCTAATTCTAGAAATATGAAAGTCCATTCCTATCCCCTTCACTCACTTTCATATACAGCCATACCAAGTTACAATCTGTCAGTGTATTAGTCAGGGTTCTCCAGAGAAACCAGATCAACAGGATGTGTATTTATACAGGAAGAGATGTATTATAAGAAATTGGTTCATGGGATCATGGTGGCCAAGAAGTCCCAAGATCTGTAGTAGGCAAGTTGGAGGCCTAGGAGAGCTGATGGTGGAGTTCCACTCTGAGTTCAAAGACCAGAGAACCAGGAGAGGGGATGCCATAAATTGTGGTCCATAAGCCTGCAGGCTCAAGAAGAGCCTATGTTTCAGTCTGAGTCCAAATGCAGGAGAACACTGACATCCCAGCTCAGCCACCATGCAGGAGGAGTTTCCTCTTACTTGCAGGAAGGTGAGGCTTTTTCTTTTATATAGACCTTCAGCGGATTGAATGATGCCTGCCCTACTGGGGAGTTGAATCTGCTTTACTCAGCCTACAGATTCAGATGTTAATCACATCAAAAATTTCCATCACAGATACCCCCAAAACAGTGTTTGAAGAAATACCTGGGCACCTTGTAGTACATTCAATTTGACACAAAATTAACCATCACATTTGGGATCAGGCACATTTTCAAGCCTTTGTTCATGGAAATTCCTCTGTTTGCATTGCTTTTCCCATCCTTCTGACCCTCTTCACCCCCATTCCTATTAGTCACCACATTAACCTTGAGAATATCTCATCATCCTTGAAGAATTTTCCCAAATGTCATTTTTGAAGTCTTCCTTGAAGCCCTGCATCCCGCTTTAAGGAATATCAGAAATGCTGTAGTTCACATAGCACCTTGCACATGCTACCAATATAGCATATATCCTATTACTTTATCAGTTCAAATCCCTGTCATTTCATATTAACATCTGGGTCCCCCAAAGACACATACAATTTTTTTATGATTATTCTATTGTGTTAAAAATATAAGTAAACATACTTGTGCTCCAGTATTCACAGCAGCTTTATTCACAATAGCCTAAAGATGAAAACAACTCAAGGGCCTGTCAAAAGATGAATGAATAAACAAAATGTGGTCTTTTGATATAATGGAATATTATTCAGCCATAGAAAAGACAAATTCTGATATGTATATAACAAGGAGGACCCTTGAAACCATGGGAACTGAAACAAGTGGGCCATGTTTTACTCACTCTTGGACATCCACCACTTCACATGGCTCCTGGCACATGCCTAACAAGCGATTTCTGAGGCCAGAAACAGGTTTGGGGCCAGAGTTCCTAAGCTGAAATCTTGGAAGCTTCATTTTCTAGTTGTTTGATTTGGACAAGTTATTTCACCTCTTATGCCTCATTTTCCTTATTTGAAAAGTGGGGGTAGTAATGGTCCATCTTTTGTAGGGTCACTCTGAGGATTAAGTGAGTTAATTTGCAGGGAGCTTAAACAACATCTGAAACACTGTAAGCACTAACAAGTGTTCATTACTATCATCATTATTATTTATGTTATCATTTAATGGATTTATGGATAAGGTGCAAGTTGAGGAAAGAGTTCTTAATATTTGAGGGATACAGTCTTTAGGAAAGAACTGTTAAAGCTAAGAAGACTGATATTGCTTTAAAGGTATTTTTTTGTGCCATTATCACAGAGAGTAGAAAGAAATGGGCACTGAAATTGAGCTGTCCAAACATGAATCATGGCTTAACCATGTACTATCTGTGTGGCCTTGGGCAAATTGCTAACTGTTGAGCCTCAACTTTTGTTTTCTAAAATGGGGTTAGTAAGGGTTCTTATGAAAACTAAATGAAATAATGCATGTAAAGTGCTTAGCATTGTCCTGGGCACAAATGAAGTACTTAATAAGTGCAAGCTACTATTAACTGTGTTAAATGAGATAGTGCTCATTGGTTTCTTAGACCTCTTTGACCAAAAACATTAGTCTGTGATTTTAAATATTCTATCCAGTTGACCTCACCCACAACCTCAAGTCAAAGACAGCCTACTTCACATTGGCAGTGGGTTTTAACGAGTTTACCAGAATGCCTACATATGCAATAATAAACATGACATTCCTCTGAAATTGACCTCAATCATTCACTCCTGCCTAGACAGTGAGGAGCAAAATTCTTCAGCTTTGTGTAACGTCAAGTTCAGTGCATGTCCTGGTTTTTAAAAAAGACAATTATGCAGATGGAGAGAACAGATGGATTAGATCGGTGAGTGTTTATCATTTTTTAATATTTTGAAACCAGATGTGCTACATACACATTGCTGGTTGCCTTCTAAAGAAGCTTCATTGGTGGGTTACTAATCTTTAATAAGAAGTACAACGTTTTCATCCAGCTTAAATCAACTATTTTTAATATACAATTGGACAACCACTGCAGCAATCCTTAAGAAAATAGAAAACAGATGCTTAATACAAGGAATACTATCAGCCAAGAAATTCCTGGTGATCTTTTTATAGAATGTAAACTTACATATTTTATGGGTCTTTTAATGAACTGCTATAGAACAACTTCAGCAGTCAAAACATTTCATGAAAATAGACGTGAACAATTTGTCACTTGTTACCATATTCACAGAAGATCCTTCAGTGGCACTCCTGGGGAAATGGGCATGTTAGTGGCTCTACTACGTTATTAACGACATCTGTTATTTACCATAGATCTGATTGGATACATTGGAGAAAGACGGAGTTAGAATAAACAAACAGAAATGCCTCTACTTTTCTTTGTGTTTCTGGGAGACCAGACTTAAGATCCCTTGCTAGGTATGAATACTTCTATGTTAATTGTGCTCATTGGGGAATGGTGCAACAGAGTAAGGCCAGGATAGTGTATTGTTTCAGGGATGTCTTTCAGAGAAAAGTCCAGTAGAAATTTGGACCTTTGAGAAGGATTATGGATTAGGAGAACCTAAAAGCGGCCTACCATTTGTCCATTAGGACAACAAACTAACCGAACTCTGACTGGCTCAGTCCAACTGTGACACTGGAAAGGAGGTAGTAAGCAATGGTCACCCAGTTCCATTTCTGAATTCACTTCTGTTGGATGGTCCCTGAACCTCCATAAGTTGGGACACAGAAGCCATGGTTAAGAGAGTGGGACTTTACCTCTCCTATATCTCTACTGCATCATCTATGCCTATCACATACACCCTTCATCATCCTTTGTGATGTTTCATGCTGGTTTAGAGTATGAAAGAGTGGGGTGAAGAAAGGGAAAAGTAGGAAAAGAGATTGTAGAAATTTTTAAAAAGTATTTATTTATTTTTATATTTTCTAAAGATTTTATTTATTTATTTGACAGAGAGAGAGAGCACAAGCAGGGGGAAGAGGGAGAAGCAGACTCCCTACTGAGCAGGGACCTTCACATGGGGCTTGATCTTAGGACACTGGGATCATGACCTGAACTGAAGGCAGACGCTTAACCCACTGAGCCACCCAGGCACCCCTTAAGAAGCATTTAAATGATGTACTTGGCATCTTCCCAAAAGAAGAAGATAGTTTTTTTTTTTTTTTAACAAAACAAAATAAAATGATGTAGCATCTTATCCACACCATCTCACCGCTATCCATGGGAAAAGATGAAGGCTGGGTGTGTGATGGTGCGGAAGTCATCCAATTTAGAACAGAAAGATATGGAGATACTGTCTTCTCCCCTGCAATTATACAAAGACTATTTGACCCTTGTAAGAAATGAGTGGAAACCTCAATCTTAAGAAAATACAGCATAAAATACAACATTTAGAACATAAGGACAGTGTTACTGTGAAAGACACTTACAGTGCCCTGCAGGTAGCAGGAAATGGATAAGCTTTATCTACTACCTACATGGTCCTCATGTGCAGTTCAAATGAGTTAATATTGATTAGTTCATTCGTTTAACAAATATTTCTGAGTGTCCTATAGGTGCAAATTTCAGTACTATATACTATTCATGATGCAAAGTATAATTAACATGCTCTTAAGGAACTTACAGTCTTCAAGAGGTGATAAAAATGAATATAAAGAGTGGCAAAGACTCCTATTTACTATTCGATATCTCTTTACCCTTCAACCAAATGGCTACATACCCCTTATAAGGAAGTGTTACCTATAATTAGATTCTGGGTAATAAAATGTAAACAGAATGCTGTTTGGGGTTTCTGGGAAGGCTTC
The DNA here is from genome assembly GCF_002288905.1 of Enhydra lutris kenyoni. NCBI lineage: Eukaryota > Metazoa > Chordata > Mammalia > Carnivora > Mustelidae > Enhydra > Enhydra lutris. The sequence goes on along the minus strand of NW_019154101.1, from coordinate 27,908,035 downwards.
CTACCGGCAGCTGAGAGATGGACCCTTTGCCCCTTCCCTTGTGAAACTTCCACCATCCTGTTTCTTGGAATACATACGGCTTGAGCTTTAGCGGTTATCTTGAGCAATCAGATGACCTTCAGGATGGAAGTAGCAGACTGGACAAATCAGAAGTTTAAACAAGAGCGGGTCTTTTTGGACAAAGAGTCTTCCTACTAGATCCAAACTGGGTATACCCCATTGCTTTTATATTAGAAAACAGTTAACTTCTGTCTTAAGCTTAACATTAACTGATACATTAACTTACTATAATTAATTCTAAGAAGTGATCTATATAAGCATAAATAAAATGCCATGAGACTAGAGGAGGGGAATGGTGATGATCAGAGGGGATTTGATCATAGGAAGAAATGTTTGTTAGTGCCTTGTACTGCCACACACTGAGTGGCTTAAACAACAGAAATTTATTTTATCACAGTTCAGGAGGCGAAAACTCCATGATCAAGATGTTATCAGAATTGATATCTGGTGAAGGCTCTCTTCCTGGCTGTATCCTCACATGGCTTTTCCTCTGGGTTTGCTGAGAAAAAGAGACATCTCTGGTGTCTCTTCCTCATATGAGGCCACCACTCCTATAGGATTAGTGTCTCACCCTTATAACCTCATTTAACCTTAATGACCTCCCTAAAGGCCCTTTCTCCAAAGGAAGTCACTCTCTGGGCTCAGCCTTTGAAAGGGGACACAGTTCAATCTATAACAGGTACTATGTAAACTAGGCCTATAAAGTTAGCTAGAACTTAAATATACGAAGACTTCCAGTGTTGGGAACAAGGAGGGTAAATACATAGAGGTAGGAATATCCAAGATACACATATAAAGCAGTAATAGTTCCAGCTGACCAGACACTAATGGCTGTAAAGAACTATCAGGATCATAAAATGGAAGGCAGAATGGGAAAACTAGTTTGGAGATTAAGTACCCCACTCAAGTTTGGACTTTTGTTCAAAGAATGAGGAGTCTGAAGGTTTATGAGCTGAGGAATGACACAATCAGAATTGAGCTTCAGAAAGATAATTTGAGAGTTGAGTGTATGAGAGATTGCAGTGAGTGAAAACTGGAAGCAGAAAGAGCAGTAAAAACGCTATTGCAATAGTTCGGGGAAAAGATAATAACTTGGAAAATTACATCCAATTAAAAACGACCATTGTTTTGCTTTTAAAGTGGAATTCTTCAGAGGGGGAGACAAACCATGAGAGACTGTGGACTCTGAGAAACAAACTGAGGGTTTTGGAGGAGAGGGGTGGTAGGGTTGGGTAAGCCTGGCGGTGGGTATTAAGGAGGGCACGTATTGCATGGAACACTGGGTGTGGTGCGTAAACAATGAATCTCGGAACACTGAAAAAAAAAATAAAATTACCAAAAAAAAAAAAAAAGTGGAATTCTTAATATGTTTCTTATCTTTCTTTTTCCACTTGGTTTTTGGCCTTCTCATCCTGCAGCTTTTGTCTCGGCATTTTGTGTTCTGAAGACTTAATCCCACTTTCGTCTTACAGGCAAGTACATAGAATTGACACCCAGTGATTAAAAAATTCTGCGGAAATTTAAGAGCAGAATAAATCACCTATCAGAGATTCATAATACACACAATACAATTGGATTCACCTGCCGATAGGAAACCTTACGGTTTTGGTTGTCAACCTTCTTAAGTACTTCACAGCTAAAAACGTAACTGTCTGTGGAAAATGCTAAACAGTACATTTACATTTTATCTTATATTTAATATGCAGACTGACTACTAAATGAGCATTCACCATGTTATCCATACCATTCAAAATAAACTTCAGTGTTTATTGTGTGAATGGGCACTGAAAAGAAATTCTCAGCAAAACCTCTTGTGTAGCAAAAACAGCATATTTTGCTTGCATTCTAGCTACCAAGTTGTTTAGCTTTTCATGTTGTTTTTTCAAAACAACCTCATTTCTTCTCATGGAATTCAGCCCATAGTTCTATTCACGATAACCAGAGTCCCAGCCTATTTGGCATTGACCCAGATGATTCTTTTTTTTTTTTTTAAAGATTTTATTTATTTATTTGTCAGAGAGAGAGAGAGGGAGAGAGAGCAAGCACAGGCAGACAGAATGGCAGGCAGAGGCAGAGGGAGAAGCAGGCTCCCTGATGAGCAAGGAGCCCGATGTGGGACTCGATCCCAGGATGCTGGGATCATGACCTGAGCCGAAGGCAGCTGCTTAACCAACTGAGCCACCCAGGCGTCCCGACCCAGCTGATTCTTAGCCAAAATAATTCAGTTATTGTTTCCAAATAGACCCTCTAATTTAGTTGTTATTTTCTTTCCCAGCCTGGAGGCTCAGTGGTTTACAGCACATTCTTGAAGCTGTTCCCCAATGCTAGGATATGAGTCCACTCCCTGAGTTGGTAGAGTAGGAAAGTAGATTATTCATCAATAAATGGCTACTGACTTACCATCGTCAGCAAGGCAGCCGGCTAGGCACTGTTGGGAATACAAATGGAATCCCTGTTCACAGACTCATAAGCTTCAGTTCCAAATTTATAAAAACATCTTTCCAGACTCTCTCCAACTAGAGAATTGCAGGAGCGTTGGTCCATTTGAAATTTCTCTGGGGTAGCCTGGGCCGCCCTAGCCAAGAGGCCATGCAGTGAAGTATGCACAGAATCAGACACAGACACAGAGGTGTCTGTGTTTAAGTATTAAAATGAATAGTGTAATAACCCTACATTTCTAGAATAAACTTCACTTGGTTATTATGCATTATCCTTTCAGATATTGTTGGATTTAACTTGTTAATTTTGTTTCTTACAATGTTCTCATTGGGTTTTGATATTAGAATGATGCTGACATCATAAGCTGAGTTATGAAGGGTTTTTCCTACTCTAGCTTTTGAAAAGGTTTTGTGTAACATCGGGATCTCTCAAATGTGTCAATGAACTAACCAGAAAATCCAGCTGAGTGTAGAATTTTCTTTGTGGAAAAGTTTTTGATTATAATTTAAGTTTTTAAGAAATAGAGGCCTATTTAGATTTTCTGTAGATACAGGTATGGAAATTTTGTCTTTCTAGGAATTTGTTCATTATATCTAATTAAACTGATAGGTGTAAAATTGCTCATAATATTATTTTATTGCATTTAAAATTAATATTTTATTGGATCCAATACCTTGTTTTTTCAATTAATGTGTTTATTTTCAGATAATTAAACTCACATGTTATTATAAGAAATTATACAGAGAGCCCCAGAATGCTCTATCTAATTTCCCCCAATGGTAGGATCTTGGATAATATCACAACCAGGATATTGATATTGATAGAGTCAAGACACAGAGCATTTCCATCGCCTCAAGGATCGCTCATGTTGTTCTTTAGTACACACACCTACTTAGCTCTTCCCAAGCACTCTCCCTCTGTCAAGCACTAAATTGTTGTCCATTTCAATAGTTTTGTCATTTCAAGGATGTTAGATAAACGGAGTCATACCTATGTAATCTTTTGGGATTGATTTTTCCACTGTATTTTCTATTTTTAAAATTTCCATAGGGGTCTTCCTTATATCTTCTATTTCTCTGCTTACGCTTTTGATTTCTTTGCTGATACTTTCTGTTTTTTTCACTTGTTTCAAGCATGTTTATAATTAATCACTGGAGCATTTTTATGATGGCTGTTTTAGTCTTTGCCAGATAACTTTAGTTGGCATATACAGATTGAATTTTTCATTCAACTTGAGATTTTCCTTGTCATACCAAGAGCTACTTCTTGGTATGACAAGGAACTTTTTATTGAAATCCAGAGATTTTAGTTATTATGTTATGAGACTCTGAACCTTATTTAAATTTCCTCTGATACCTCTCAGACAGGGGTTAGGGCAGTGGATATCCCCTAATTACTGCCAGGTGGGATAGACTTTCAGGTTCCCTACTCAGTCTCTCTTGACACTCAACATGTGTGTGTTGGGGGGAGGGGGTTCTTGTTACTGCTAAGTGGGCTGGGAGTTTCTGCTCCCCTCTAGGATTCTATGATCCCTTCGATCTTGAGTGCATTGTCACTGCTCCTCACAAGGCTGACACACCAGGAGGTGGAGGGTTTCATCTGGATGCAGTCACTTCTCCACTAGGTCTCCTCTGTCACTACCACAGTGGGACATAGGATGGGCACTTTATGACTGCCTTTGAGAGATGGAAGTTCCTGCTCCTCATGCAGTCTCCAGTGACATGGCAGTGAGGGGAGGCTTTATTATTTATTGCCCAGCAAGGATAAAAATCCCAGCTCCCTACTCAGTCTCTGATGCCACATCAGTGGGGAGTTGGGATGCCTTGTTGCAGCTGGCAAGGGTTCACCCCTCAGCCATGGCTGTCACATATATGTGTTTAGATAAAGTAGGACAATTACTTTCTAAAATACTTGTGACTTGCTAGGCAGCCCCTTACCTGGACCCTGGACCTTAGACTAAGGAGAGCTGGCAACATTAGAGCTTTATTTGAATTTGCATCCATTGGCATCTCCAGCTTCTCCGGGAACCAGTCTGGGGACTAACAGGCAAAAAGAAAGTCAGCAAAAGCACCCAGAGGTCATTCTTCAAGTCCTGAGGTCTGTAACTGAACTATACCTTCTTCTTTCAGAATATTCTAATATTTACTTTATATATAACTTTCAGGGTCTTTAGTTCTACTTAGTGGGAAAAATCGGGAAATGTACAACTACTCCACCTTCCTGGAAGGGAAAGTCTTACCCTCTCAATTTTTATTGGGACCACACAGATGTCTGTTTTTTTCATTCCTAATAGAGATCATTTTCTTGCTAGGACTTAATTAATTTTACTCATTACATACTCTCAGTTTCGTTAATTTTCTCTATTGCTTGTTTTCTATTTCATTTTCATCTATTTCGTTGATTTCTGCTCTTTATTATTCCCTCTTCCTCTGCTAACTTCGGGTTTCATTTGTTCTTCTTTTTCTAGGTTCTTAAGGTAAAAGCTTAGATAATTGATTGTAGACTTTTTCCCCTCTAATATAAGCATTAACATAAACATTGCATTATGCATATATTACAAATTTTCATATGTTATGCTTTTGTTATTTAATATAAAATATTTCCTAAATTTTTGGAGTTTTTTATCAAGTTATTTTAGAAGGGTGTCGCTTTGCGGGCAAATAGTTCACTCTTTTCTCCTGTTCACTCACAGAGAACATTTTCATCCCTAAGCTGTGGTCTTGAAAGCGTGACTCATGGCATCATTTTCAGAGTTCTCAGAAATTTTAGGAATGAAGTAGTGATGAATTCTGGCTTTGACAAAACTCTCGTGACGTATTCCCCATCATTCCCACCATTTTCCCACTCATACTGCATTGTCTGGTTACTGACCTAGTTTTCTAATGATTTGCTCTGTGGTTCTCTTCATAACCAAAGGAGAGGTATTCTAAATACTCTAAGGTTAATGTTTTAAACAATAACAATCTATACTCATGACTTAGACCTGTATATTTCATCTGACTTATCAAATTTACTTCACATTTCCTCACTATCTCCTAACTAGATTCTCTTGCTCCCTCAACAAACTACAGCTTTCTAGACTCTTAGGAATAAATTTCTGTACTACTATGCCTCCTTCTTTAAATCTACAAACGAACAAGTTCTAAAAACATAGATCATAGTATTAAATCTGGCACACAACAATAAAAATCTCTTTATGAGAGTACACTAACCAGGGCATACATAACCATAATAAAATATAGAAGAAAATAAATTTGATTTTATTAAACACAAGTTCAGAACAATTTGCTCTGAACACATAGAGTTATTCATTAAACTTAATTTAATAATCTAGATCTGGCAGCTTGCTTTCTCTGAATTGTGATATTTCTTGAGAACTCACCACTGTATCTGATTGATGGATATTATCTGATTAAAGATTAGGGAATAATATTGTAGAATAATAATAATAGTTTGAAGAATGATAATAATATTTGCAATAATTTTCTGGGTACTGATTTAAGAGATACTAGTCTTCCAATTTACAGACTAAGAGATGGGTTCAAAGAGAAGTGACTTTCAGGAAAGAACTTCCAGTAATGGCCAAGTGAGGACTAAAACTAAAGTTTTATAGTTTCTTGTTTCCTATTTAGATCTATGATTCATTGGGGCACCTGTGTGGCTTAGTCGGTTAAGCTTAGCTTGATCTCAGCTCAGCTCTTGATCTCATGGCTGTGAGTTCAAGCCCTACATGGGGCTCCATGCTGGGTGTGCAGACTACTTAAAAAAAAAAAAAGATAAATATTGATGTTTGAGTCATTATGCATTATTTTGTGTATAAATGTGAAGCTAAGTTACATATCCTGAAAGGGATTGTGAAAAATTGATTTTTTTTTCATAAATGAAAGAATCTACCAATCAAACCATCCAGGTCAAAAGATGTCTTTTTCAGAAAGGTTTTGACTATTAATTCAATTTAATAGTAGTAGGGTTATCCAAGTGATAAATGGGTTGAGTTTTGGTAGTTACTAAGAAAATTGGTGTCTTTTCTCTAAGTTGTTGAATTTATGTATTGTTAAAAGAAGATTTAGAGAGTTTTGCTTTTGATATTAATAATTTATTGAGCAAAAATTAAATCATTTATAGACACCTGGGTGGCTCAGATGGTTAAATGTCTGCCTTTGGCTCAGGTCATGATTCCAGGGTCCTAGGATCAAGTCCTTCACTGGGCTCCCTGCTCAGTTGGGAGTCTGCTGCTCCCCCTGCTTGTGGTCTCTCTCTCCCTGTCAAATAAATAAATACAATCTTAAAAGCAAGGAGCCCGATGTGGGACTCGATCCCAGGATGCTGGGATCATGACCTGAGCCGAAGGCAGCTGCTTAACCAACTGAGCCACCCAGGCGTCCCGACCCAGCTGATTCTTAGCCAAAATAATTCAGTTATTGTTTCCAAATAGACCCTCTAATTTAGTTGTTATTTTCTTTCCCAGCCTGGAGGCTCAGTGGTTTACAGCACATTCTTGAAGCTGTTCCCCAATGCTAGGATATGAGTCCACTCCCTGAGTTGGTAGAGTAGGAAAGTAGATTATTCATCAATAAATGGCTACTGACTTACCATCGTCAGCAAGGCAGCCGGCTAGGCACTGTTGGGAATACAAATGGAATCCCTGTTCACAGACTCATAAGCTTCAGTTCCAAATTTATAAAAACATCTTTCCAGACTCTCTCCAACTAGAGAATTGCAGGAGCGTTGGTCCATTTGAAATTTCTCTGGGGTAGCCTGGGCCGCCCTAGCCAAGAGGCCATGCAGTGAAGTATGCACAGAATCAGACACAGACACAGAGGTGTCTGTGTTTAAGTATTAAAATGAATAGTGTAATAACCCTACATTTCTAGAATAAACTTCACTTGGTTATTATGCATTATCCTTTCAGATATTGTTGGATTTAACTTGTTAATTTTGTTTCTTACAATGTTCTCATTGGGTTTTGATATTAGAATGATGCTGACATCATAAGCTGAGTTATGAAGGGTTTTTCCTACTCTAGCTTTTGAAAAGGTTTTGTGTAACATCGGGATCTCTCAAATGTGTCAATGAACTAACCAGAAAATCCAGCTGAGTGTAGAATTTTCTTTGTGGAAAAGTTTTTGATTATAATTTAAGTTTTTAAGAAATAGAGGCCTATTTAGATTTTCTGTAGATACAGGTATGGAAATTTTGTCTTTCTAGGAATTTGTTCATTATATCTAATTAAACTGATAGGTGTAAAATTGCTCATAATATTATTTTATTGCATTTAAAATTAATATTTTATTGGATCCAATACCTTGTTTTTTCAATTAATGTGTTTATTTTCAGATAATTAAACTCACATGTTATTATAAGAAATTATACAGAGAGCCCCAGAATGCTCTATCTAATTTCCCCCAATGGTAGGATCTTGGATAATATCACAACCAGGATATTGATATTGATAGAGTCAAGACACAGAGCATTTCCATCGCCTCAAGGATCGCTCATGTTGTTCTTTAGTACACACACCTACTTAGCTCTTCCCAAGCACTCTCCCTCTGTCAAGCACTAAATTGTTGTCCATTTCAATAGTTTTGTCATTTCAAGGATGTTAGATAAACGGAGTCATACCTATGTAATCTTTTGGGATTGATTTTTCCACTGTATTTTCTATTTTTAAAATTTCCATAGGGGTCTTCCTTATATCTTCTATTTCTCTGCTTACGCTTTTGATTTCTTTGCTGATACTTTCTGTTTTTTTCACTTGTTTCAAGCATGTTTATAATTAATCACTGGAGCATTTTTATGATGGCTGTTTTAGTCTTTGCCAGATAACTTTAGTTGGCATATACAGATTGAATTTTTCATTCAACTTGAGATTTTCCTTGTCATACCAAGAGCTACTTCTTGGTATGACAAGGAACTTTTTATTGAAATCCAGAGATTTTAGTTATTATGTTATGAGACTCTGAACCTTATTTAAATTTCCTCTGATACCTCTCAGACAGGGGTTAGGGCAGTGGATATCCCCTAATTACTGCCAGGTGGGATAGACTTTCAGGTTCCCTACTCAGTCTCTCTTGACACTCAACATGTGTGTGTTGGGGGGAGGGGGTTCTTGTTACTGCTAAGTGGGCTGGGAGTTTCTGCTCCCCTCTAGGATTCTATGATCCCTTCGATCTTGAGTGCATTGTCACTGCTCCTCACAAGGCTGACACACCAGGAGGTGGAGGGTTTCATCTGGATGCAGTCACTTCTCCACTAGGTCTCCTCTGTCACTACCACAGTGGGACATAGGATGGGCACTTTATGACTGCCTTTGAGAGATGGAAGTTCCTGCTCCTCATGCAGTCTCCAGTGACATGGCAGTGAGGGGAGGCTTTATTATTTATTGCCCAGCAAGGATAAAAATCCCAGCTCCCTACTCAGTCTCTGATGCCACATCAGTGGGGAGTTGGGATGCCTTGTTGCAGCTGGCAAGGGTTCACCCCTCAGCCATGGCTGTCACATATATGTGTTTAGATAAAGTAGGACAATTACTTTCTAAAATACTTGTGACTTGCTAGGCAGCCCCTTACCTGGACCCTGGACCTTAGACTAAGGAGAGCTGGCAACATTAGAGCTTTATTTGAATTTGCATCCATTGGCATCTCCAGCTTCTCCGGGAACCAGTCTGGGGACTAACAGGCAAAAAGAAAGTCAGCAAAAGCACCCAGAGGTCATTCTTCAAGTCCTGAGGTCTGTAACTGAACTATACCTTCTTCTTTCAGAATATTCTAATATTTACTTTATATATAACTTTCAGGGTCTTTAGTTCTACTTAGTGGGAAAAATCGGGAAATGTACAACTACTCCACCTTCCTGGAAGGGAAAGTCTTACCCTCTCAATTTTTATTGGGACCACACAGATGTCTGTTTTTTTCATTCCTAATAGAGATCATTTTCTTGCTAGGACTTAATTAATTTTACTCATTACATACTCTCAGTTTCGTTAATTTTCTCTATTGCTTGTTTTCTATTTCATTTTCATCTATTTCGTTGATTTCTGCTCTTTATTATTCCCTCTTCCTCTGCTAACTTCGGGTTTCATTTGTTCTTCTTTTTCTAGGTTCTTAAGGTAAAAGCTTAGATAATTGATTGTAGACTTTTTCCCCTCTAATATAAGCATTAACATAAACATTGCATTATGCATATATTACAAATTTTCATATGTTATGCTTTTGTTATTTAATATAAAATATTTCCTAAATTTTTGGAGTTTTTTATCAAGTTATTTTAGAAGGGTGTCGCTTTGCGGGCAAATAGTTCACTCTTTTCTCCTGTTCACTCACAGAGAACATTTTCATCCCTAAGCTGTGGTCTTGAAAGCGTGACTCATGGCATCATTTTCAGAGTTCTCAGAAATTTTAGGAATGAAGTAGTGATGAATTCTGGCTTTGACAAAACTCTCGTGACGTATTCCCCATCATTCCCACCATTTTCCCACTCATACTGCATTGTCTGGTTACTGACCTAGTTTTCTAATGATTTGCTCTGTGGTTCTCTTCATAACCAAAGGAGAGGTATTCTAAATACTCTAAGGTTAATGTTTTAAACAATAACAATCTATACTCATGACTTAGACCTGTATATTTCATCTGACTTATCAAATTTACTTCACATTTCCTCACTATCTCCTAACTAGATTCTCTTGCTCCCTCAACAAACTACAGCTTTCTAGACTCTTAGGAATAAATTTCTGTACTACTATGCCTCCTTCTTTAAATCTACAAACGAACAAGTTCTAAAAACATAGATCATAGTATTAAATCTGGCACACAACAATAAAAATCTCTTTATGAGAGTACACTAACCAGGGCATACATAACCATAATAAAATATAGAAGAAAATAAATTTGATTTTATTAAACACAAGTTCAGAACAATTTGCTCTGAACACATAGAGTTATTCATTAAACTTAATTTAATAATCTAGATCTGGCAGCTTGCTTTCTCTGAATTGTGATATTTCTTGAGAACTCACCACTGTATCTGATTGATGGATATTATCTGATTAAAGATTAGGGAATAATATTGTAGAATAATAATAATAGTTTGAAGAATGATAATAATATTTGCAATAATTTTCTGGGTACTGATTTAAGAGATACTAGTCTTCCAATTTACAGACTAAGAGATGGGTTCAAAGAGAAGTGACTTTCAGGAAAGAACTTCCAGTAATGGCCAAGTGAGGACTAAAACTAAAGTTTTATAGTTTCTTGTTTCCTATTTAGATCTATGATTCATTGGGGCACCTGTGTGGCTTAGTCGGTTAAGCTTAGCTTGATCTCAGCTCAGCTCTTGATCTCATGGCTGTGAGTTCAAGCCCTACATGGGGCTCCATGCTGGGTGTGCAGACTACTTAAAAAAAAAAAAAGATAAATATTGATGTTTGAGTCATTATGCATTATTTTGTGTATAAATGTGAAGCTAAGTTACATATCCTGAAAGGGATTGTGAAAAATTGATTTTTTTTTCATAAATGAAAGAATCTACCAATCAAACCATCCAGGTCAAAAGATGTCTTTTTCAGAAAGGTTTTGACTATTAATTCAATTTAATAGTAGTAGGGTTATCCAAGTGATAAATGGGTTGAGTTTTGGTAGTTACTAAGAAAATTGGTGTCTTTTCTCTAAGTTGTTGAATTTATGTATTGTTAAAAGAAGATTTAGAGAGTTTTGCTTTTGATATTAATAATTTATTGAGCAAAAATTAAATCATTTATAGACACCTGGGTGGCTCAGATGGTTAAATGTCTGCCTTTGGCTCAGGTCATGATTCCAGGGTCCTAGGATCAAGTCCTTCACTGGGCTCCCTGCTCAGTTGGGAGTCTGCTGCTCCCCCTGCTTGTGGTCTCTCTCTCCCTGTCAAATAAATAAATACAATCTTAAAAAAAGAAAGAAAGAAAGAAAGAAAGAAAGAAAGAAAGAAAGAAAGAAAGAAATCATTTGTGAACAGAGATACTTCAGATCCAAAACTGTCATAAAGCTTAGAAGCTTGATTATACGGGGTGGCTTATAAAGTGAAAAATGAGGAAGGGGTTTAAACTTTACAATGATTGGTTATTATGATGGGGGTTTCCAGATGTCAGGGGATTGCTTAATAGTGATTATTTTATATCATTTTAGTATGATGACTTAAGTTTCTTTTATGATTATCAGAGACAGTACAAGAAATAATCTAAGGTAAATTGCTCTTATGTTCATGAAATAAGCTAGATTCAGTTTTGCTTACATGGCTTAAATGGTTTTGTCTGCTCCAGGGATTTTCAAGCCTGGTTTCCATTTTATTTTATTTTAACGGTACACAGGGTTGTTGGTAACATATCTTTTTATCCCTTTATTAACCACAGTGTCTGTAGGGACACATCCTCTTTCACTGCGGACGTGGGAAATTTGTGTTTTCTATTTTTTTCCCTTGTTAGTTTTGTGAGATGTTTATCAACCTTGTTGATCTTTTGACGGAAAAAATTTTTACTTCATTGATTTTCTTAATTGATTCCTTGTCATATCTACTGAATAGAGAGTGTATATAGGGATAACATCTATTTGTACTTCATGCAATATTAATATATTTGGATTTATATCTATCATTTAATTATTTGGATTTATATCTAGTATTTTATTATTTGAAAATCACATATCTACAAATGACTTAACCAGTGTATTAAAAAACTCTCAAAATTTAAAAAAAAAAAAGAAACAAACCACTGAATAGTCAGCAAAGACATGAATGATACTTTGTAAAAGAAGCAATTAAAGGGACCCCTGGGTGGCTCAGTGGGTTAAGCCTCTGCCTTCGGCCCAGGTCATGATCTTAGAGTCCTGCTCTCAGCAGAGAACCTGCTTCCCCCTCTCTTTCTGCCTGCCTCTCTACTTGTGATCTCTCTCTTTCTGTCAAATAAATAAATAAAATCTTTAAAAAAAAAAAGAGGCAATTAAAATGGCAGTGGGCTTATGAAAATATGTTATATACATCATTAACCATTAGGGAAATACAAATTAAAACACAATGAAATAACATTACACATTTATTGGAATGACTAAAATAAGAAATATGGACACTATCAAGCTCTGGTGAGCTAGCCTTGCCTATGAGTGGACAAACGATGACCATTCCAGAAATGTACTGACATAAATGTTGTAGAAGGGAAAGAAACTAAAATGATCTCTCTCTTTCTATTTCTCTCTCTCTCACACACACACAACTACAGGTGTATTAAAGATCTAATGTAAAAAGAAAAAAATGAAACTTTCAAAGCAAATACATGAGAGATACGTGAGAATATGTTTACAATTATCGGATGTAAATGTTTTTCTAGACAAAACACAATAAACACAAATTATAACAAAAAGGTAAAATTAATTGTATCAAAATTTAATTTTTCGGTATTATACAAGACCCTATAAATAGAGAAAAAAGATACCACAAAAACAAAAAATATTTGCTTTAATTAGCATATAATGTAGTATTTGTCCCAGGGGTACAGGTCCGTGAATCATCAGACTTACACATTTCACAACACTCACCATAACACATATGCTTCCAATTGTCCATAACCTAGCAAACCTATCCCTACCCCCCACCTCCCAGCAACCCTCAGTTTGTTTCATAAGATTAAGAGTCTCTTATGATTTGTCTCCCTCCTGATCCCACCTTATTTCATTTTTTCCCTCCCAAACCCTCACAACCCTCCACCCTGCCTCTCAAATTCTTCATACCAGATAGATCATATAATTGTCTTTCTCTGATTGACTTATTTCACTTAACATAATACCCTCTAGTTCCATCCACATCATTGCAAATGGCAAGATCCCGTTTCTTTTGATGGCTGCATAGTATTCCAGTGTGTGTGTGTGTGTGTGTGTGTGTGTGTGTGTGTGTGTGTACTGCATCTTCTCTATCCATTCATCTGTTGATGGACATCTAGGTTCTCTCCTTAGTTGGGCTATTGTGTACATTGCTGCTATAAACATTTGGGTGCACGTGCTCCTTCAGATCACTACATTTGTATCTTTAAGGTAAATACCTAGTAGTGTGATTGCTGGATCATAGAGTAGCTCTATTTTCAACTTTTTGAGGAACCTCCATACTGTTTTCAAGAGTGGCTGCACCAGCTTGCATTCCCACCAACAATGTAGAAGGGTTCCCCTTTCTCCGCATCCTCACCAACATCTGTCCTTTCCTGACTTGTTAATTTTAGCCATTCTGACTGGTGTTAGGTAATATCTCGTTGTGAGTTTGATTTGTAATTCCCTGATGCTAAGTGATGTGGAGCACTTTTTTTCATGTGTCTGTTGGCCATCTGGATGTCTTCTGTTCATGTCCTCTGTCCATTACTTGATTGGAATATTCGTTCTTTGGGTGTTGAGTTTGATAAGTTCTTTATAGATTTTGGATACTAGCCCTTTATTAGATATGTCATTTGTGAATATCTTCTCCCATTCTGTCAGTTGTCTTTTGGTTTTGTTGACTGTTTCCTTTGCTGTGCAAAAGCTTTTGATCTTGATGAAGTCCCAATAGTTCATTTTTGCCCTTGCTTTCCTTGCCTTTGATGATATTTCTAGGAAGAAGTTGTTGTGGCTGAAGTTGAAAAGGTTATTGTCTGTGTTCTCCTCAAGGATTTTGATGGATTCCTATCTCACATTGAAGTCTTTCATCCATCTTGAGTCTATTTTCTTGTGTGGTGTTAGGAAATGGTCCAGTCTCATTGTTCTGCAGGTGGCTGTCCAATTTTCCCAACACCATTTGTTGAAGAGACTTTTTTCCATTGGACATTCTTTCCTGCTTTGTCGAAGATTAGTTGACCATAGAGTTGAGGGTCTATTTCTGGGCTCTCTAGTCTGTTCCATTGATCTACATGTCTGTTAAAAAGATATTTTTAATGCATTTATACAACAAGGGATTTGTAAACAAAACACATAAGTAACTCTTAAAAATCGACCAACAAAGGACAATCTGATAGACAAGTGAAATACGTCTATTTATGATAGACAACATAAATATGACCTGGCACATTGAAGGAAGAGGGAAGTAAATGGCTAATAAACCAATGAAAAGATATTCACTGGGAAACCGGGATACATTAAAAAAAATCAACAAGATATACAATTGCATAGTCATTAGATTGGGAAAAACACCTCAAGACTTATTGTCATGAAATATCTAGAACAACAGATAAAACTTTTTGGTAGAGATTTGGCAAAATACATGTACCTTAGGACTCAGAACCCCATGTGTACCTATATTCTCAGAAAAACTCTGATTCATGTACATATAGAAAATACAAATTTCAAGACAGTGATGTTTGTATTAAAAGGAAATGGGAAACATATTATGAACACCTTATGAACAACATAAGAATGAATAAAAATTGAGATATACATTTAATGGTTTACTATAAAGCAGCAAAAATGAATGAATGAATGAATGAATTCAAAAATATAATGTTAAGTGAAAATCATGAGTTGCAGAGGAATACATCTAACATGGTACTACTATAAAGTGTAAAAACACACAAAACCTGTATCATGTAGGTGTATATATTTTAGTTAGTAAAAGTTTTAGGAAATGGTTGGAAATGGTAAACCTCAAAATAAGGGTAGCAATTATCATTGAGAAACAGGAAAATTCAGTCAAGTAAAGGTATGAGGGCTTCATTTCTAATGTCAAATTTGTATTCTTATGCTAGGTGGTAGCCACATATTTTTATGTTTGTTTATATGCCTAAATACTACAGAAATTCTTTGAAATTGAAAATAATTTGCATATTAACAGATTAAAAAGACAAAGTATCACACAATGATCTCGGAAGCTAGAAAAACTCTTGCTATAACATAAACTTCATTCATTACCAAACATCTCATTAAAAAGGAGTGAAAGGCAACTTCCATATGATAAAAGAATACAGAAAGCTCAGCAAACAGCACACAACTTGGTAAAATATTTAAAGTGTCCACTTTAAATTCACATCAAGGCAAAATTGCCTATTTCTCTTCCACGTTATATGGTGGATCCAACAAGTCAAGGGCAAGACATAAAAAGTATGATCGGAAAGGGGAAATCCAACTGCTTCTTGCATTCTTGGTTCTCCTTTTCCCTCTTCCAGGTGTATGTCTCAGCCTGCCTATCTCTCCTTTTTAGTGCTGTGCTGGGGGTTCCTCTCCCCGCCAGCCCAGCTGCCTAGTGGGACACAACTCTCCACTTCCTTGGTAATTTACAGCCTAAATTGGTTACTGCCATTTTCACAGAGAAAAAGAAGTAACAAAACAAACAAAATATAGGGGGAAAAAAATCTTATCATCTCTTGAACTAAAATGCCCATCTCCCTTTCTCAAATGATGGCAATTGGGGTGTGCAGCTCCAACATGCCCCCCCTTGCGTACGCCCTTCTAATTTCAGATGTTCTGTCTTGGCGGGAGCACTATCTGCAAATGGCTTCCTTGTGTGTCTCGGTTCAGGTATACTGTACTGTGTGTGATGTGTGTGGATCATCCTGGGCCACCATCTCCCATTGCTTACCTTTCCATGATGTAAGGGCTTGCTTTATCAGTTATTCCTTAAGTCTGTTTTGAAAACAATAAACCAATGCCATCTTCACATTCTTTTGGGGAAGTCAATCTTTTTTTTTCTTTTTTTATTAACATATAATGTATTGTTTGTTTCAGAGGCACGGGTCTGTGATTCATCAGTCTTACAGAATTCACAGCCCTCACCATAGCACATACCCTCCCCAATGTCCATAATCCAGCCACCCTAGCCCTCCCCCTCCACCCCCTAGCAACCCTCAGTTTGTTTCCTGAGATTAGAGTGTTTTATGGTTGAAGTCAATCTTTTTTACTCATAAAGAGAAGGAACAGAAGGAAGAGTTTCCCAAGTTAAAAATCTTATTCAGCCAATCTACTCAGTGTAAACAAGGGGGGGGGGAAGGTAATTCAAGGAACTATGCCTTATAATAATAAAATCCTGTATTTACAAAGTATATTACAGGTGTCAAAGTATTTTTACATCTATTAACTTGGATTTTCAAATTCATTTTACCCCAGAATATTAAGTACAGGTATAATAGAAAAATATGAGATATAAAGTATGCTTAGATTAATATAAGTAGCAAAAAAAATGATCTCATAGGTTTAATCATTTCCAAAAAATAATTAAAATATAAATTTTTAAAAACTATACAGAACTCTTATGAAATGTAGTTTGGGAAACATGAGATTTTTAGAAGAGTCATGTGAGACAGGTATAGAAAGTTCCATGGTGTCAAGATATTATTTATCTCAGTTATTAATGCTTTCAAATTACTATATAAAAGCATTGTAATAAAAATAATGAGGAATACAATATAAAACACTGAATTCATCTAATTCTCTCATTCTAATGTTTCCTTCTAGACTTAATCCATAAATACTTATTTTTATACGCATGGCATATTATCAATTCCTATTTTTTTATTATTTTTATTTTATTTTTTAAAAGATTTTTATTTATTTATTTGACAGACAGAGATCACAAGTAGGCAGAGAGGCAGGCAGAGAGAGAGGAGGAAGCAGGCTCCCTGCTGAGCAGAGAGCCCGATCCAGGGCTCGATCCCAGGACCCTGGGATCATGACCCGAGCTGAAGGCAGAGGCTTTAACCCACCGAGCCACCCAGGCACCCCCAATTCCTATTTTTTATTCACAATATTATGTCAAGTGTTTTATCTATAAGTGCTTTATCTATAATTCTCATTTTAGTGGTGATATAGTTTTATAAGATATTGGTAAGCTAAAATTTATTATCCACTTTTCATTTTGTGGACATTTAGATTATGTTTAGAGAATATGCATGTGCATACAGTGTTTCCTTCAATTTAAAATAATATCAGACAGCAAGCAACATGAGGACAAGTTTAGTGTATAACTGTAGGCTGGCCATTGACTTCCAGCCAGCTCCTGGACCAGGGTATTGGAAGTACTTAGTATTTATATTTTTAATTTTTTGAATGAACAAATTGGCTTTTGAACCATATTGCCAAATCACTTTTCAAAATTACTACCTTAACATTTACTAAAGTAGCAATACATGAATATACTGGTTTCATCACGTTCTAATTAAAACTGGGTATTTCATTGATTTAAAAATACTCCGATATTGTGAATGTTTTCTACATGATTATGTAGTCATTTACATTTTTCTGGTTAAAGTTGAATATATTTTCATGTTTGTTGTTTAATAATAGTTGCTTTTTCTAATTGTTGGTTCAGATTTGGAAAATGAGGTTCAGGGAAACAGAAAAATAAGCAAGAAATATGGGGGCTCCTAGGTGGCTCAGTGGGTTAAGCCTCTGCCTTTGGCTCAGGTCATGATCTCAGGATCCTGGAATCAAACTCCACATTGGGCTCTCTGTTCAGCGGGGAGCCTGCTTCCCCCTCTCTCTCTGCCTGCCTCTCTGCCTACTCGTCAAATACTTTCTGTCAAATAAATAAATAAATAAATAAAAATCTTAAAAAAAATAAGCAAGAAATATCCCCTGGAATAGAAATTAGGCAAATATCAAATATTTCTTATCTAAACTTTCTTTTTTTATTTAATTTTTTTCAGTGTTCCAAAATTCATTGTTTATGCTTATCAAAACTTCCTGACAAAACTTTCTGTTACATTAAAATATAGTCTCTACCATAACACCCCAAATGCAGTTAATTTTTGAAGCTGAAATTTTGATTTATTTAGCTTGCAGAGTATTATATAGGCATACCTCATTTTATTATGCTTCGCTTTATTGAGGTCTTTTTATTCCTTTTTTCTTTTTTTTACAAGTTGAAGGTTTGTAGCAATCCCATTATCAACTAAGTCTATTGAAGCCATTTTTCCAAGAGCTTTTGGTCACTTTGTGTCTCTGTATCACATTTTGGTGATTCTCACAATTTTTCAGTCATTATCATTATTATATTTTTATGGTAATCTGTGATCAATGATCTTTGATGATACTCTTGTTGTGGGGCACCACGAACTGTGTCCACATAGAGAAACAAACTTGATCAATAGACCTTATGTATGTCTGACTGCTTCACCCGATCTCTCTCCTCATGCCTCCCTATTCCCTGAGACACAACAATATTGAAATTAAGTCAATTAATAGCCCTGCAAGAGCCTCTAAGTGTTCAGGTGAAAGGAAGAGTCACACATCTCACTTTAACTCAAAAGCTGTAAGTGATTAAGATTAGTGAGGAAGGTGTGTCAAAAGCCAAAATAGTCTGACAGCTACTTCTTGCATCAAATAGCCAAGTTGTGAATGCAAAGGGAAAGTCCTTTTTTTTTTTTTAATTTTATTTATTTATGTGACAGAGAGAAAGAAAGAGCACAAGCAGGGGGAGCAGCAGGCGGAAGGAAAGGGAGAAGCAGGCGTCCCACTGGGCAAGGAGCCGGACATGGGATCCAATCCTAGGACTCTGGGATCAGAACCTGAACCAAAGGCAGATGCTTAACCGACTGAGCCACCCAGGCGTCCCACAAAGGGAAAGTTCTTGAATGAAATTGAAAGTGTTACACCAGTGAACACACTGGTGATGAGAAAGTGAAACAGCCTAATTGCTCATACAGAGAAAGTCTGAGTGGTCTGGTTAGAAGATCAAAGCAGCCACAAGAGTCCCTTCAGCCAAAGCCAAATCCAGAACAAGGCCCTAAGTCCCTTCAATTCTACAAAGGCTGAAAGAGCTGAGGAAGCTGCAGAAGGAAGTTTGAAGCTCGTAGAGGTCAGTGCATGAGGTCTAAGGGAAGACACCGTCTCCATGACAGAGAAGTGCAGGGTGAAGCAGCAGGTGCTAGTGGAGAAGCTCAACATGCTCCCTGGAAGATCCGGCTGACCTCACTCATGAGGCTGGCTGCACTGGACAACAGATTTTAAATGTAGACAAAACAGCTTTAGATTGAAGAAAATGCTATCTAAGGCTTTCATAGCTAGAGAGAAGTCCATGGCTGGCTCCAAAGCTTCAAGGGGCATGCTGGCTCTCTAGTTAGGGGCCAGCACAGCTGGTGACATACATTTGAAGCCAATGTCTGTTTACCATTTGGAAAATCATCAGGCCCTTAAGAATGATGCTAAATCTACTCTGTCTATGGAACTACAGTCTGGATGACAGCACAGCTGTTGTCGACATGATTCACTGAGCATGTAAGGCCCACCATTGACACCTACTGCTCAGAAAAAGAAAATCAGAAAAAAAGATTCCTTTCAAAGTATTACTGCTCACTTGACGATGTCCCTGGTCACCCAAGAGCTCTGATGGAGATGTCCGATGATGCTAACATTTTCCTGCCTGCTAACAGCCCATGGATCAAGGAGTCATTTCAACTTTTATGTCTTATTATTTATTTAAGAAATACGTTTCATAAGGCTAGAGCTGCCAGATAGTGATTCCTCTAATGGATCTGGGAAAAAGACATCAAAAGTCTTCCAGAAAGAATTCACCATTTGTGATGCCACTAAGAACATCCGTGATTGGTGGGAAAAGGTCAAAATATCCACATGAACAGGAGTTGGGAAGACGTTGATTCCAACCTTCATGGATGACGGTAAGGGTTCAGAACTTCATTGGAGGAAGTAACTGCAGACGTGGTGGGAATAGCCCGGGAGCTAGAATTAGCCATGGAGCCCAAAGGTGGGGCAGAATTGCTGCAATCTCCTGATCAAACCTGAATGGGTGAGGAGTCGCTTCTTATGGACGAGCAAAGAAAGTGATTTTTTGAGATGGAAACTACCCGTGGTGAAGATGTAAAGATGGTTGAAATGACAACAAAGGATTTGGAATCTGACATACACTTAGTTGATAAAGCAGCGGTAGGATTTGAGAAGATGGACTCCAATTTTGAAAGAAGTTCTACTGTGGATACGATGCTATCGAAAAAGATCACGTGCCACAGAGAATTTGTCTATGAAAGCATGAGTCAAACAATGTGACCAACTTTATTGTTGTCTTATTTTCCAAAAATTACCTCAGCCACCCACCCTCCAGCAACCATGGGCATGGGGGCAAAACCTTCCACCAGCAAAAAGATTGTAACTCACTGATAGCTCGTATTATGCCAACCTTTTCCTTAGTAATAAAATATTTTTTACATAAGTGTGCACATTTTTAGACATATTTTTATCGCACTTAATGGACTATGGTATAGCATAAACATAACTTTTGTGTGCACTGGGAAACCAAAAAAATTATTATTGCATTACTTTATTGAGGTGATCTGGAACCAAATTCGCAGTACATCTGATGGACACCTGAATATTGATGTGATTATCTCTAGGTATCACACCTGTGTCTCAGCATCTGTAGAAAGTATACAGTATTCCCAGCCCCAGATTTTTGTAGATTTGATTTAGTTGAACTTCCAATGATTTTGCTAATATTCATAATAACCGAATCACTGGCTATTTGAATTTAATAAGTTATTTTCTGAATTTTTAAAATGTTTTAAAATTACTTAAAATGTCTTGGGGATTAATAGGACTTTAATCACACGTTAAAAATCCCTTCAACTACTTGTGTATATTGAGTCCATTTTATTTTGCACATTCCCTTGACGTTATTATATGACAAGCCACAGAATAATTTGTGAATATTAAGTGTGACTTCACAGAAAATAGAACTTTGGCCTCTGATGAGGAAGATAACAGTCTTAGCTTATCTTTCAGAGAGGTTTTAAGGAATTCAGGGTGTTACCTTCTGTGAGGAGATTAAAAGAGGTCTAGGTTTGAAAATAAATAAATAAGTAAATAAATAATACTCCATTAATCTAATCAGTCTTTTTTTAAAAAAAATAGATCACTGTTGAGATATTAGAGGGAAATATATACTCTCAGTAACTAACTGGGTGTTTGCTTTCAACGACTCTATTCCTGGTACTTTTGGATAAAATTTCATTTATATGAGGCATCGGTAAATCAGATGTGCTGGACTTAGGCCCATCCGGCCAGGTTTTATAGCTGAAGGGAAAGCTGAGATTGCCACTTGAAAAGAGTGGGTCTGAGATACCTTGCTCGGAACAGCCAGCGCCCCACGATGCACGTGACACACGCTGCAGGTGCAGCGAGAAGAGGTTAAGCTTTCAGTCACCAAAACTCTCATCCTCACTTCCCAGCACAACTGCTATAAATCAGTAGTCAAGGAATGATGAAATAGTACCTATAACATCAATATTTGAAAGCATGATCATAGTTTTTGAGGGGCTCATAACGTGTACAAATAGACACACGTGTACACATACCCATATATACACACATACGTATGCGGGCAGATATATACATATGTACACTTGTTTTTTGTTTTTTTTTTTAAGATTTTATTTATTTATTTGACAGAGATCACAAGTAAGTAGAGAGTCAGGCAGAGAGAGAAAGGAGGAAGCAGGCTCCCTGCCAAGCAGAGAGCCTGATGCAGGACTCTATCCCAGGACTCTGAGATCATGACCTGAGCCGAAGACAGAGGCTTAACCCACTGAGCCACCCAGGTGCCCTGTACACTTGTTTTTATGTGGCAACATACATGCTTCCTGTAATTTCTTTCCCCGAGACTTACCGCTTCTGCTAGATCTCTGTAAGGATACCACGCTTGTCAGGTCGGAAGTTGCAGAAAAGAAGCCTATCCCCAGCAGGGAGCTACCACAGTGTGAACAAACCGCTGTTTTCTACAGCTTTAAATGCTCTTCAGGATGTTGTGTTTGTACTGGCCCCTCTTCGATTTGGAATAATCCTCGTATTCGTGCACTTTGCACAAATTCATTGTAAAAATAAATAATCACGTTGAAGGGTGTAATTCATTACCCTTCAAGGTATGCTCCTAACTTTATTTCCTTGGACTAGGTCTTAGATGAACCCACCTGTGAGATTTGGTATTCATGAGAGGTGGGATTTCAAAGAGATTCCAAATAGTTGAAATGGAGCGCCCTCTGGTGTTCATTCGAAGTATTGCCAGTTGGAAGTTTGGTGTTTTAAGCTTCAGTATTACTGAAGAGGAGGAAAAGTAAAGTTATGCAGTTTTCTCCTTTGACTGAATCAATTTTCATAATAATTGGTGTACGTTTGGGGAAGTACCTGGTGAGTTATTCTTGTGAACCCATGAAGGAACCTCTTTATTTTTATCTCACTCCTTAGGCTTGCAGATAAACATAGGATCAGTTTCCTCTTTCTCCTTGGGAATTCCAGTCACTCTCAAATTCTTCTCCCAAATTTCTGGGAATCTTCGCAGTTGTCTCAAACATACTTGAGAATTATTCTCTTAGAGATGACTAAACTTTCTCAGAAGAAATTGACTTTTGGGAGGATGAGTCATTCATTTGTATGGGGATAAAAAATTGTGAGCTCCTGGCTCACTCAGTCTGGGGAGCATGCAACACTTGATCTTAGGATCATGGGTTCAAGCTCCATGTTGGATGTAGGGATTAGTTAAATAAATAAAGCTTTAAAAAATAGGGAAGGAAGCTGAAAAGTTGTGGAACATTGGGCACTGCTAAGAAAATGTTGGTTTTAAAGAATGATTAATTGGGTGAGGCAGGGAGCAAGGAAGCATCCTGAGGACAGTGGACACTTGTAACAGGAATGAGCACATGCAACATGTAGACAGAGAAATGCTCTGGAAAAGGTGTATTAAGGCCAAAGGTAAACTCTGACTATAATTCAGTCGGTGGCCTAGAGAGAGGAGACAGTGACGCTGCCATACCTTAGTGTGTCCTCTGTTCTTCCACAAGTGATAGAAGACCAGTGGAGTCTGGCGAGCGGCTTCCCCAGGCCTGCTCTTGGCTAACAGTTGGAGTAGAGATCCTACAGGTAATTATCAGATGCAGCATCCTGGGGTTTAGCTAGCACTGAAGAAGATAGTCCAGGACTGGACTGGATTATAAAATCCAAATACAGAAAAACAAAGTAGGGTCGGGGACTGAAAGAGAAGCTGAGAAATGCAGATATGGAAGGAATCTGTGGGGCCAGGGTTCTACATCTCCCATGTTTTATGTTTGTTTCTGTTTTGTCTTCTCAGAATCCTATGCCAGAGTCTTTGGGAACTGATATGCTGCAAACCAAAATCATATCACTAATTCAAGTTCAAAGCCTGAAAATGCCCAGGATTTTGGGTTGGATGATGGAGTAAAGTCCTTTGAAAATTAGTTTGCTTTTTTCCACTTATATATCCTCTCCCTCTTTGTACCCTGCTTGTGGATAAGCAGGACCATACAATTTCACTCCTGAAATTGTTGTTTTAATTAATTTGAAATGAAGTGAGGTCACAAAGCATTCATGTTCTCTGAAACCACATCTTTTCCTATCTCTGCTGTAGCATTTGGCCGTTGGAGTTGTGTTTGTTGTTTTCATGTCTACATATCCCATTTGTATTAGAGTGCCTGAAAAGCAGAGACTATAACCTATTCCCCTTTGTATTTTTAGCATCTAGCGCAAGAAGGGCTTGTTGAAAAAGAAAAAGGAACGTGATTTATAAGTACTTTTCTGAAGAAAGGAAGGAAGGAAGGAAGGAAGGAAGGAAGGAAGGAATTGTAGAGGTACATTCTAACAAATGGAGTATAAATAAACTGAGCCCAGCTCAGCCGTTTAGATTTAGATAGCCATCTATCACGCCTTTAAGTTTCTGTTCTATATTGGGCGGTCAGAAGCTTGAACAAATGAAAATAAGAAATAAAAAAGAAAAAGCGCAATAGAATGTTCCATATTGTTTATTATATAAAATGGAATTCAAAAGAGGCCCCCTGGCATCTTATAAAATTTCAGTCATACTATGAATCTATTTTCTCCATAAATCTCAAACGTGGCCCATTTTGTGAGGGGATTTGTGTTTGGTGGTCAGCACTGAGGATGATGGCTGATTTCTGGTGGTGGGTTACCTACGTTAATAATGGGGTGAATGAAATGGAAAATCAAAAACCCTACTTTATTTCTTTCTGAGAGACCCATCTTTCTCATCTTTATTAAAATATGAATTGTCCTGAAATTTGTAGACCTCAGGATATCTTTCTGAGTGAGCACAAGTCATAATTGTAATCTTGTAATCTAGTCAAGTTCAATTTTAAAAAGCTGCTGTTTTCTTTTTTCTTTTCCGTTTTGACCTCCAGCAAAGTCGTTTAAACATTTTTAATTGCTTGACCACGAGATGGCCTCCCATCTTGGCAAATCTGTGGGTCCTGCTGATCAGTGGCTCTGATAATTTAAGCATCAATGTCAATTTGTCAAGTGGGCAATATGTCCCTTCCAGAGATTTTAGACCATTTGCTTATTGACAATTTGTTATCATTTGAAGCTGGTTTTCTTCTTTAAAAAATTATAATCCTGGGTTTCTGAGATTAATATTCTACCTGAGGAATAAAAGAGATTTCCATTCAGCTCTTCCACAATGATGGTTTTTATCATCCATGAACTTCTTTAGGGAGAAGGTCACTTTTTTGCAATGTTTGACTCTATGCCTGGACATTGACTGTGGGCAAGGTATAGGATTGAAATACGTATTCTTGGTACGTTGACTACTTGGCGGTGGACCTGGTATAACTCCGGAAGTCACCAACAGGTGAAAAAGGCATCCTGAGACCTGAGATAAGGCTTTTAAAAAACATAAAATTAAATGTTTTTCTCCTTTCATGTTTTTCTTAAAAAAGTATTTGTGCTATTGTTATCTAATTCAATAGTTACTAGGATTTGAGTATGACTCAGTTAATTTTTTTTAATATCAATGAAAAATTGCAAATATTCACTGAAGTAGAGTGGATAATAGTACAAGGGAACTGCTATATAACCTCACTCAGATTTGACAATTATCAATATTTTGCTACTTTTGCTTGACTATTCCTTTTCCTTTCCTTTTTTCTTTGCTGAAATATTCTAAAGCAAATCCTACATTTTACCAATAGATGTGTGTATCTCAAAAAGAACCTTTTTTTTTTTAAAAAGCTAATGAATTTAAATTTAAAAAACATTTTAACCAAAATGTCATTATCAGATCTAACAAATTAAAAATGTTTCTTGGTATCAAATGATATTCAGCTCATAATTAATTTCCCAGATTGTATCAAAGCGTGTTTTTACTGTTGTTTCCTTGAGGATGCAACATTCAATGTTTAAAATGTACTTGAATTCCCACATGAGACCCATCATTAAGAACATAATGACAAATCACCTACATGCACTTGGAAACACTTTTGAACGGGGCTGTATCTTATTAGTCTCCATATTGTCTACATATTCTTGGAAAATGATAGTGCATATGTGTGAGACATTTTTCAGGCTACAGACAATGCTTGATGATCACACATATTTGTAGCATTTGTAATAATTTGTAATTCCTCCTCAGGCTCTGAATCCTTGGTCTAGACTACATTCATTAAGTGGTAAAAGATGATTTTAACTTAGACCAAAGTTTTTATTTTATTTTTGTAATTATTATATTTATTTAATTTGTTTTGTTTTTTGTTGTTGTTATTATCAAAAAATTATGACCTGATATCCATTGTAGGAATTTTTCTTGTAATCCTGGATTATTATTCTAATGGTTTTCTAGGCCTTTATATCAGGGAGTACTTAATAAGTGAGATAATTTTAGATCCTTTTGATTTGCTAAAATCTGAGCTTCCTTATTTGATTCCTTACTTGATTCTGGTGTTCTCCATTTTAATACTATTTATCATATTTATTCATATATTTCCCAATATGAATTCTGTACTATTTAAAGTTATTTTTCATTAAAATGATACCTTATGAATTAAATTCTAAAAATGATCATGTCAGAGAAGTGAAATATATTCATTGTAAGAAATTATAGAGCTATTAGAAAAAAAGAAAGGAAAAAAATAACTCATAATCTGTGACCTAGAGAGAACCTCTGATAATATTTTGACATATAGTCTTCCAATTTTTCCTATAAAAAGTTGGCTCTTTCTGCATGTATAATTTAGTATTCTACTTCTCCACATTGTGTTGTGAATATTTCCGTTTTTCATCATGCTTATAAATGTGGTTTTTACAAGTTTCCATAATATATCACTATATGGATATACCATAACTCACTTAAACATTGTGTGTTTGCTGAGCCTAGAAAGATAGATGCATATACATGTACATACACATATACACAAAACATTGTTCTATATTTCTTCTGATGATTTCTTTTTAAAGTAATTTAAAACTATTTAGTAATTATTAATTAGTGATAGACCCTTTAAACTAATTGTTCCATGAAACACCGGAGACAATGCCCTTGTTTGCTTTGATCCCCAAATCGCTAGGATGTGCTTTGTGTTTCTCAAGTTCCCCAACACTTGGCATCTGCTGACTCCTGGGCGCCACCCCTTCCATCCTGTTGCATTACTTCCTGCCATATTACCCAAAGAAGCCCTAAATTCCTCTCATTCAGTCACAAAAAGATTTCCAATTCTTAGTCTCTAACAGAAATGCAGGTCCACCATTGGTGTATCTTGAACACAGCAAAGCTCTGAGCAAAACACAATGGGCCTTCAATGACCACAATCTAACCTTAAAGAGTAGTTAGGGTTATGGAGGCAAATTTTCTTCCATTAAGGAACCAATCTTTTGCTTTGAAAATTTTCCAGGAATAGTTGGGGCAGTAGCTAAGAGGTAAGGCCAGGAAATATGTGTCAAGTACTTAGCACAATGCTTGGCACCTGGGAAATGTTTAATAAAAGTTAATTGTTGATGATAAAGACAATGGATACATCTCTTTATGAATACATTTGTTTACACCTTGTGAAACTGACATTTTCATTGGCCAATGGTACACAGAGTGGTATTCTATATAAGGTGTTAATATATGTTTAACACATTTTGAAAAAGCTTTTGGGTTGAAGAAACGAAATTTGAAAAAGTATGTTCCAATGAGAAAGCACTGTGGATGATAGCGATAATTCTACTACTAACACTACTACTACTAATTGTTGGTAGTATGATATTTGTATTCCTTTTCTCCAACAGCAAATCTTGAGTCTAGGATACATAAATCTCTCCCACTGTGGATAATTTGGAAAACAGCAACAACAACAACCAGGAACTGAATGATTAACATTTTTTAAAAAGGGGAAATAAAATAAAAGACAAAGCAGGAACAGAAAAAAAAAAAAGTATGACAAGATAAAGCCAGTTCTTTCTCAGAATGACAACTGAGCAGTTTTCAAAGCAACTAAAGGTTTTGACATAAAGTTTATGGGCTGAAATAAGGCTATATAATTTCATATATTGGGGGAAGGATTTGAGAAATGCCTAAAAGCTATGCAGAATAATCTCAAGAGAGGTTGACAATGTATATTCTTTCTTCAGCTTTCACATTTTTTGCATCTCTTTGAATACAATAGGATCTGAAAGCATGAATCTATGGGGTCAACATAACAAAAATCCTAAAACATTGTCTATTTATATGGATGCTCCTTAGTATTCAATGATCTACATAAAAGCAAAATTAGTTAAAACATGTGTCATTAAAATCTCAGAGGAGGGATAGCCTAAGAATGTTCTAGCAAGAAAAAGATGGTAATTGTGCCCTGGGACACTCTGCATTATATTAGTGTAATATATATAAAATGTAATTTGATGGGAGAGACTTTTGCCTTCATTTTAAAGTCTATAACAAACCTGTAAGAGTTTGCTCAAGTTCACATAAGATACCGGATATCACTCTTTCTCTCAAATCTGAAGTTCTTAAGTAGAAATTGCTTTACCACAGACCGTTTCAGCAGCTTCATCTTCCTGGTTGGACATGACGTAAGTTCCCTTTTGCTAAATTAACAACCACCCTAAAAGTTAGTGACTTTAAACAATGACCACTGATGTATCGCACACTTCCTCAGGTTGGCAGTCTGTGCTGGTCTGAGCTGGGCTATCTTTCTGGTCCAGGCCAGCTCTGGCTGGTGTGCCTGGAGCTTCTCCCCACATGAATTCTTATTCCTCACCAGGCAGTCTTGGGCTTGTTCACATGGCAGCGTCATTCCAAGATTATCAAGCCAGCAGGTCCCAACTCATCAGTACTTTCCAAGTTTTTGCTTGAGTTACACTGGTGACTGTCTCATTGGTCAAAGCAAGTCATAGGATCAGTTCAAACAAAAGAGCTGAAGAAAAATTTTGACTGGAGGAGCTTCAAAGTTACTATGAATTTAGGGCAGGAAAGAATTCGTGGCCATTTTAAAAATTTACCACAGAGATGAATCTACTATAGATTTATAGACTGCCTAATTTATTTGCTACATATCCCCATTTTATAAATGAAGACCTAATTTTCAAAAAAAAATTAAAGTGTCCAAATTCTCAAAAGATGACAAATAATGGCATGAAAATTTGAACCCTTTCAACCTGACCTTGCTGGTCCTACCATTAGACCATGCTGATTCCCCAGGGGCCCTGGAGGACTAACACATTTGCATTAGATTACAAAAATCCATAAGAAATAACAGTATACAACAGAGACAGAAGTTTGCCTTTATTATTGAAGAGGTGTGTATGTGTATGTGTGCGTGTGTGTGTGTGTGTGTGTGTGTGTGTGTGTGTGACATTTTTAGCAGTTTTCCCTCTAAGGCTTTGGATTATTTGCAACAGGTTTCTGTAGTCTCAGAGTAAATTCATACACAATTTTTTAAAAATTCTTTTTTTTAAAGATTGTATTTATTTATTTGACAGAGAGAGAGATCACAAGTAGGCAGAGAGGCAGGCAGAGAGTGAGGGAGAAGCAGACTCCCCGCTGAGCAGAGAGCTCGATCCCAGGACCCTGAGATCATGACGTGAGCTGAAGGCAGAGGCTTAACCCACTGAGCCCTCCAGGCACCCCTTTTTTTAAAATTCTTTTTTTTTAATCCATACACAATGAGGATTTCAAATTGGGGGATATAGTGCTGTAGAATAAAATGAGGTTAAAACTTCAAATGTTATAATGACTTGAATCTGTCCCAAAGTCAGATGAGATTCCATACGGTTCACTTATAACTATAAACATAGATGATTCCTGCAACAATGAGAGCAGAATTAGAACCAACAAACTTTGCATTTCCTATTCCTCAAAAAAAACAGCATGAAAGTGTGCAAGCAACTGTATAAGACAGCAAGAAATGGAGAAAGGAGAGAACTAGAGGAAAAGTGAAAAGGAAAATCATGGGGAACAAGAACCAGGGGAAGCAAGAGATTCATACACCTGCAGTGGGAGGCACGATTACTTAAACTATTAGAAAGTACAGTTGACCCTTGAATGATGGAAGGGTTTGGAGCACTGACCTCCCACACAGTTGAAAATCCAAGTGTAACTTCTGACTTCCCCAAAACTTTACTAATAGCCTACTGTTGACTGGAAACCTTACCAATAACATAAACATCTGATTAGCACATATTTTGTATGTTATGTTATTGTATATTATTTCTTTTTTAAAAAATATTTTATTTATTTATTTATTTATTTATTTATTTAAGAGAGAGCACACATGTGCAAGTGTGAGCACGGTGAGGCGGGGAGGAACAGAAGGGGAGGGAGAAGGAGGGGAAAGAATCTCAAGCAATCTCCACATTGAGTGCAGAGCTGGACAGGGACTTCATCTCACAGCACTGAGATCATGACCTGAGCCAAAAACAAGAGATGTTTAACCAACTGAGCCACGCAGGCACCCTCCCATATACTGTATTCTTAAAGTAAGCTCAAGAAAAGAAAATGTCATTAGGAAAATCCTAGAAAGAGGGACGCCTGGGTGGCTCAGTTAAGTGTCTTCCTTTGGCTCAGATCATGGTTCAGGGTCCTGGGATCAAACCCCGCACCAGGCTCCTTGCTTAGGGGGAGTCTGCTTCTCCCTCTCCCACTCCTCCTGCTTGTGCTCACTCTCTCTCTCTCTCTCTGTCAAGCAAATAAATAAAATCTTAAAAAGAAAAGAAAAGAAAACCCTAGGAAAGACAAAAATACACTTACAGTACTATACATATATTTATTGAAAAAAAATCCTCAAATAAGTGGACCCACACAGTTCAAAACTATGTTGTTCAAGGGTCAGCTGTGGCAATATTTTTGCTGACTTAGAAGAACGGCAATTATTTTGTTTTTTCCAGACACAATGGGATCTCATTGAATGTGCTCGGTTTTAATAGTATGTATTTGAGGTCATTTGTTAAAACAATGTTTTATTTTGAGATCACTACAGACTCACATGCAGTTGTTAGGAATAATACAGAAAAATCCAATTATTCTTTACCCAGTTTCCCCAATCATTATATCTTGTCAGGTCATTTTGAAGGGAAAAAAGTAACTGAAGCATTTCATTTAAAAAATGATTAAAGCCCTGGAGTTAAAGAATTTTCACCATAATTAAAATTACTCAAGGTAATACCTCACATTAACAGAATGAAGCACAAAACCACACAACACCTCAATTAATGCAGAAAAAGCATTTGACAAATTTAACACTGTTTTATGATAAAAACTCATAACAAATTAGGAATAAAAAGCATACACCTCAACATCCTACATACCATATATGAAAAGCCTGCAGGTAACATCTACATAAGTGTAGAAAACTCCAAAGATTACATAAAAAAATACTGTTAAAAACTAATAAAGTTAAAAAGTTGTACGATTCTCACCTAAACCAGGAGATGAAAGATTATACATTGAAAACTATAAAATATTGTTGCAAGAAATTTTAGAATATACAAATAAATGGAAAGACATTTCATGTTCATGGACTGGAAGACAATATTGGTAAGATGTCCATCCTACCCAAAGCAAGCTACAGATTCAGTGTAATCAAAATCCCAATGTTATTTTTGCAGAAAAAGAAAAATCTGTCCAAAAGTTCATATAGAATCTTAAGGGACCCAGAATAGCCAAAACAACTTTGAAAAAGATTAAAGTGGGAGGGCTCACATTTTCTGATTTCAAAATATATTGTAAAGCTACAATAATCAAAACATTGTGGTACTGGTATAAAGACAAACACTGGAATAGAAAAGAATAAGAATAGAGAGCAGAGAATAGAATAGGGAGTCCATAAATAAACTTTCACATATATGATCAAATGATTTCTTAAAATATTTTATTTATTTGAGAGAGAGAAGGAGAGAAAGAATGGGGGAGGGTCACAGGGAGGGGGAGAGAATCTCAAGCAGACTCCCTGCTGGGTGTGCAGCCCCATCCCAGGACCCCGAGATCATGAGCTGCACAGAAACCAAGAGTCGGATGCATAACTGACTGAGCGACCCAGGCACCCTGATCAAATGATTTTTAACAAAAGTGCTGAGACCGATCAGTTCCCACATCAGGCTCCCTGTTTGGTGGGGAGTCTGCTTCCCCCCTCACCCTCCCCCTTCTCTCTCTCTCTCTCTCTCTCAAATAAATAAAATCTTAAAAAAAAAAAAGTGCTGAGACCATTCAATGGGGAGAAGACAGTCTCTTTAACAAATGGTATTGAGGAAATTAAGTATCCACGTGCAAAAAATGAAGCTGGACCCTTATCTCCCTTTCTACAAGAATTAAATTGAAATGGATTAAGGACATAAAAGAAAGACCTCAAATGATGGAACACTCAGAAGAAAATACAGGGGAAACAATTCATGACACTGGATCTGGCAATGATTTCTTGAATATGACACAAACTATGGAAGCAAAAATACACAAATGACACTACATCAAACTTAAAAACTTGCATCAAGGGATACAATCAACTAAGTGAAAATGCAACCTACAGATGGGGAGAAAATATTTGCAAATTATATATCTGATAAGGGTTAACATCCAGAATATATAAAGAACTACATGTCAACAACAAAAAACCAAATAACTCAATTTTAAAAAGACTAAAGAACTTGAATAAACATTTCTCCAAAATGATACACAAATGGTCAACAAGCATACAAGATGCTCACCGTCACTTATCATAAGAGGAAATCAAATAAAAGCCTCAATGAATATCACCTCACATGCATTAGCATGACTGCTACGAAGTAACCAGAAAACAAAACAAAACAAAAGTTATTGGCAACAAACAGTATCAGTGATGATGTAGAGAAATTGAAATACCTCTACATTGTTAGTGGAAATGTAAAAGGGTATAACCATATGAAAAACAGTATGGAATCTCCTGTAAAAATTGTTTAAATTATCTTATGGTTCACCAATCCCACTTCTGGGTATATACCCAAAAGAATTTAAAGCAGAGTCCTAAAGAGATATTTGTACATCCATATTCATTGTGGAATTATTCACAATAACAAAGAGGTAGAAGCAACAAATCTGTCTATCATCAGATGAAGAAATAGAGAAAATATGGATATACCTATAATGAATGTTATGCAGCCTTAACAAAGGAGGAAATGTCCAATGCTATGACATGTGATAGGTGGAGGTACATGGGTAAACCTCAAGGAAATTATATTAAGTGAAATAAGCCAGTCACAGAAAGACATGTGATGTACTCATATGAAATAACAAAAGTAGTCAAAATCATAGAAAAAGAAATTAGAAAAGTGGTTGCCAAAGGTTGAAGGGATGGTGGAGGGGGAATTAGCGTTCGATGGGTCACATTTTCAGTTTTACAAGATGAAAAAGTTCTAGAGATCTGGTGTACAACAGTACACAGCACAGCTGAGCCATAAACCATAAACTTAAAAATGGTTAAGATGGTAAATTTAATGTGACTTTTTTTTTTTAACCAAAGAAAAAAAAAAAAAAAATAGTTGTTAAGACACATTCCTCCTCTTCTCATCAGTTTCTGAAGTTCAAAAGCAGAGCTTTGCTCAGTGAGTTATTTAATCAATGAAATCTCCGGTTTTACTGAAAACATTGGTGATGACAAAAATGAGAGCACTTAATACCACCAAAATTTCACACTCCTGGCCATCTGCTCTTCAGAGTGAGGGAATCTTGAAGACAAATTAACATGTGGCATATGAAAGAAAGGCAGAGAAGTTGGGACTCTGCCCAGACCTTCAAAGACCAGCACTATCCATTTGGTTTGAAAGCAGTTTTCTTACATATGGGCGGGTCCTTTGCATTCCCCGCCAAGCTATTTCTTTATATAAACAATCGCCTGTAGTCCAGTTCATCCCATGATCTTCTGTTATATCATTCAGCTTCAAGCACGGCTATCCACACACCTAGTTAATTGCACCTCTGATCCCACTCCTTCAGATCCAGCTTTCACACTCAAATTAGCCTTCCTATGTGGGGTATAGAATAGGGTCAAACAAGCAGTAAAATGCAAATCTTTGCAGAGCCCTAGAAGTGGACTTCTTTTGTCAGGAAACCTTTAGGCAAGCAACCAAGGGCAAC
Source organism: Enhydra lutris kenyoni (assembly GCF_002288905.1). Taxonomy (NCBI): domain Eukaryota; kingdom Metazoa; phylum Chordata; class Mammalia; order Carnivora; family Mustelidae; genus Enhydra; species Enhydra lutris. The sequence continues at coordinate 27,874,237 of NW_019154101.1, read as the reverse complement.
CTTGACATTTTTAAATAGACCCGCAGCTGGACGGGCAGCAGCAGCGGCGGCACCTGGAAACTTGTCAGAAATGCAGATTCTCCAGCCCCACCCAGACCTACTGAATCAAAACCCCCTGGGGAAGGGTTTCAAAACCCTCTGGGTGATTCTGATGCCAGCTGAAATTTGGGAGCCACTGCTCCTGGTTGTCTACCTCAATGTGACCAGGCCAAATTCGCTCCATTTCAGAGCGGATGTGGGAAAAATGACAGCAGGGGGCAGTGTTTGACTATTTCTGCCTTTTTCATTAACTTGTACTCCCCATAGACAACCAAGTTGCCTAGCCTGAATATTTAGCTTACTTAGTAAAAAGTAAATTTCATGGTTATTTTTCTTTTCAAAAAGAAGACAAAACTATTTCCTTGAAAATGCAGAACCAAAATCTAAAAATAAAATAGGCGTTTTTTTTCTTTATTATTGTTGTTGTTGTTTTTGTTTTTGTTTTTTCCTTTTGGGAACTTAGGGAAATTTAACTTGGAGGAAGCTTTTAAATTGTATTACATCAAGATACAAATGTGGCTGTGCTGGAAACTATTAAGTATATTCTCATAAGTCAACAGAATGTTCATTCCTGCTCCTCAGCAATCCTGTACTGTTTTTTGTTTTGTTTTGTTTTGTTTTCTATTCTATGCAGCCATGACTTTGGACTGTCCAATCTACATATGTGCCTCTGGTGTGAACAGTGAGCTTTAGGCTAGTTTATATTTTGAAAAAGGTTCACTGCAGTACAAGCCAGAGTTTTAATCACAGCAAATGGGTTGAAGTTGGAAAAGAGTTATCGCTGCCCTAAAAGATGATGTGACATATATGTGATTTCATGGCGAGAGAGTCAGGCTTTTCCAAGGGAAATGATTCGTTTTCCCATTACAGGATCCAACACTGGCCGCTTTCTGATCACCAGTGGCTACAGGAATTCAGCTCTGATTTGCTTGGAGCCTTCTAGAAGCCTGCCCTCTCAGTGACCCTTCCTAGATCACAGCGATGCTGGCCCACAGCACGGGGCTTGCTCACGAGAAGGAGCACAGAGAAGGTGTTGAGGTCTAGCTGTAGCCTAGTCCCATTCACCACACCCTGGAAGCACAAACAGTTTTTTCTTTTAACACTATTGTACCCTGAAGGGCTTTGCTTGATAAATGGCCTTTGAATGGTGTGTGTAAGAGCACACAGTGCCTTCTCCAAATGGCTGCTGCCAATGATGGTAAGCATGGTCAGAGCTACTGTTTGCTGCGTGCTACTGAAGCTTAGTCTTGTGATGTTCTTTAATCTGGAACATACATTTGTTCCTGTCAGCAATCCTAAACTATGGCGGCGGGATTCCATACACAGAAGATGAGGCTTGATCTCCTCTACCAGCGACCTGTTAGCTAGATCTTCCTGATGCCGTATTACATTGACCGCTGTGCTGTGGGGGTGGGGGTCGGGAGACAAACACATCAGTGCCTCTCCAGGTCAGGATCCCATCTTGTCTTGAGATCACGTTTCATTGTTCCCCAAGCCAAGAACGCATGGGGTCTGATCCCCGGCCAGATAATGTGATTCTGGGACATAGATCGGGATTACTGAAGATAAAGTGGCCTGGCCATGAGGCATACTGTAAGAACACATGTGCTTATCGGATTGCATCCCGTGTCTGTGGCGGCGGCCCTCCTGCCAAGTCGGAGCGCCACTAAGCTCATCCCTCCCCTCCGCTCCCACGCGAGTCACAGGTTTGCTTTCACTCCAAAAGCAAAACATAACAGTGAAAGAGGCCCAGTCCTGCTCAAGATCTACAAGCTGTCAGTTCGTGTGGGGACAGAGGCTGCCTTCCAGCTGAGGCAGCACCCCAATAATGCCAAGAGGCTCCTTTGGCACCCTCCCGGGTGCAAGCTGTTTCTTCCTGAAGGAATCGCTGATTCTCTGGGTTCTTTGTGTTGCACTGTTGCTTACATCGTAAATGCACCCAGGCTGCAAAGCCTCACTTTGGTTCAAGCACCTAAAAGCAGGTTTTTAGCCTCTGCGTGTCTTGTTCCTTATATGGTAACTGCTGAGCTCTGAACCACGGACAGAGCAGGGCCCTATCTTTGAAAGGAACTTGGAAGTCAAAGGCAATATCAATAATTGAAGACATCGAGCTGCTTTTTTTATGTACCTGATAAAAACATATTTAAGTTGGGACGCCTGGGTGGCTCATTTGGTTAAGCGTCTGCCTTTGGCTCAAGTCATGATCCCAGGGTCCTGGGATCAAGTCCTATGTCCAGCTCCCTGCTCAGAAGGGAATCTACTTCTCTCTTTACATCCGTCTCCTTCCCCACTGCTCATGCTCTGTCTCTGTCTCTTTCTCTCAAATAAATAAAATCTTTTTTAAAAAATAAAATTAAATAAAAAACATATTTAAGTCAACCACTTTTTGAATGGAGTTGCATGTCTGGACCCCCAAGGAGAAAGTCATTAGCCTAGAAGCATTTCAACATTTGTGATGGAAAACCACTGGGTTTTAAGTGAAAAATAAAGGAGGTAGAAGTGGTTCTTTTGTAATTATATTCTTCCATTTACAATCTCCCTTATATAAAGGGTGGGGGAGAATCTCCTCGTTTCTTAAGGCATAGGGGACAGACCATCTCTACCAAAGATGTCTGGAGTGCTTGCTACATATGTATTCCCAGCCCCACCAAAGATCAGAATCACTGAGTTTGGGGAATCAGGAATCCGTATTTTAATGAGATTTCCGGGATACTCTTTTTGGACACTGAAATTTGAGAACCATTTATCCAGCATCTTAAGAGACTCTCAGATTTCTAATAACGACAGAATCCTCTAAAGAGTTAGCATGCGGTGCTGTGGGCTCCAGTGGTGCCTTCGACTAACCTCCCTTGCAGAATTGCCCAAAGCTAGGTGCTTGTTCTTACTATGTACATATCATCCCCCACCATGCAGATCTCTCAAGGGCAATAATCAGGCCTTGCACTCCTCCATTTTCAGCAGTGACAATGACCCTGGTGCTCTAAGTAAACAAGACGGTCACGAATGACTAGACATAAGATGCAAAATAAAATAAGGCAGAGCGAGTATTTGCATTTAATGCATTATATTTAAAGGAACATCCCACTGGGATTCAGTCAGGGTAAGTCTTCCCTGACTGTCTAATTCCATGAAGCCCACAGGACATGGCAAGTTTGGGGAGAAGGCTTCACTGGTCATTGGAAAAATTATGTTAAGAGGATGGTGCTTACGAACTGAGTTGAAACCTGGGGTGACCCCAAAGAGATCTTAGTGCTCGATAAGGTCCTGGCATACAGTGGGTGGGTGGTCAATAAATATTTGTGGCATGGAAATGAACATTGTGATTCCAGCGCTTCTCCCATTGTTCTGATTCACAGCCTCCTCTATTTCCTGTCCCATGATTTTATTCTCCCTTCCCTACATATCTGCCCTATTGAGCAGGGCCTACTAAATAGTAATAATACTTAATTTGAAAACATCCAGTGGTCTCAGTGAAGAGGAGTGGTCTTGGTAAATTCCATCAGACATTATTTACTACCATTTGGACAACTTCAAGCATTAGATCCAAGCAGAAACTCTTAAGGTGATTCAGGTTTGACAGCAATCAAAATGCCGTAGCCTCTAGGAAGTGTGTCCTGAGTGTCTTCGTCATTTCATCTTTCTACTTGTGAAAACTGCCTTAAACATGTTACTTGGAAAGGAATGTTTCACATGTCTTATTACACGCAGGTCTAATGCCTCCCTCTAGAATGAAAGCTCAGAGAAGACAGGAACTAAAAATATACTTAACACTCCTTATAGGCACAAAGAGGTTCCGGAGTTTCAGCAGCTTGCTGGCATTTCATAAATACCGTCACAGCAGAATGAATGGCCGCCAGGATCCTGGCAAAAACAAGAAGTCACAAAAAAGGACTCAAGCCAAGAAGGGGCTGCTGGGTGGTAAGGGGGACGCCTGAGGGAGAAACCAATGGTAAGTTCTTGCTCACAAAAGAGATCCCGAGCCAAATGCTTACTTACTCTCAAGGACTAGCCTGACTCTGGACATGCTGTTGTTGGTTGCGGAGCCAGGAGGGAAGAGGAAAGAGAAGGAAAGAAAGAAAGAAAGAGAAAAAAAGAAAAAAAGAAAAATTCGAAATGGAAGCAAACAGACTTGAGGTAAAAGTATTTGCACACGTTCATCTAGACTCTCAGCTTCTCCACTGTGCCTGCTGCCAGTGAATGACCCCTCCCATCCTTCCCATTGGGAAACAGGTGTCTCCTGCCAATTAGGCTTTAAAAATCAACAGGGGCTTCTTGAGAGAATGATGACAAGTCTAATTGCAAGGAGCAGCTGTAGAGCCCTGGGCTGCACTGGGGCGGAGTCTATTAATCCCCGTTTTGCTGGGTGCCTGGCACAGAGCTGGGTTCAGCTCCCCTGTCACAGGGTTGAGGCTGTAAAATGTAGGGCGAGTATTCAATGGCCTGAGCTCAGCAGGAGGGATTAGAGCTCTCTGCACTGATACTGTGAGTCCAGCGTGTAAAAGTCAAGTGGACACAAAGGCACTGTCAGCGAGCGATATCAGCTCAAAGGGCTGCCACCACGGGAGAACGTGTCTGGCATGTTTACCCAAGGCGGTGGGACTCATTCAGTCTCACCATGTTTACTGGCCTGTTGTCAGGACCCCACCCCTCAACCAGGCTAAGAACCTAGAGGTTCTCAGAAGCGTGGCCTCGGCGTGGTTCCTGACGTTTGCCTCTGCAATGTGCTTAATTACATAAGCCCTCATCGGAAGAAACCAAGGGGAGTGTGCTAGCATAGTACCTTGTAGGTACGAGACTGGCAAAGCCAAGCCACCAATAAGCAAGAGAAAAAGTGCACGTCTGAAGGGCCCGTGTAAACACATTTTTAAAATAAATTAAGATTATTAACTTGAAAGAGCTTTCTAAGATTTCCAAGCAGGGGAGCGTTATTAGATTCTCCAGGGCTCTTCTCTGGGTGTGTTTTCCAGACAGCACATATGTGGACACAGGCTCATATGCACATGCTTATAGGCTCAGACGTCACCTCTCAGGGAAGTCCTTCTCCGTTCTTCACTGTGCTTCCTCAACACATTCTTCAGGCCTGCACACCAGCTCTTCTTTGAAAGTGACTTTATACTCTATGTGAGTACGCATTCATTAGTATAGCACAAACTTCTTTTCAGGGGAGGTTGTGTTTTCGTTGTCTTTGTATCCTTATCATCTAGCCTTGTACCTTCGCTGTAGTAAGAGCTCCATAAATGTTTCTTTAAACTCCCACCTCCCAAACGAGGAGGTGTGGAATCTATCTGCCAAAACATTGGTAGCAATTGCCAAGGCAAACATTCTGCAATCGTGCCGTTCTGTTACCATCTAAGAAGTCATTCCTTTAAAATGCCAGCGAAGACAGGAAAGTCCAAGAAACATTCCTCCGGAAACACATGCAAACATTCATTCTGGAATGCCTTGGCATTCTCTCATAAGAATAGCTCAGGGAGAGTCCAGCAGAGAGAAAAATGAAACCAGAGAATAACATTTGCTCACAGTAACTTATAGACCTTAACATAGGCAGTGCTGAGAGGTCAAGGTCAAACGCAGTAACAGGATGCAGAGTTTTCAGTAGGGAAATTCTGCAAGTCCCATAAACACATTAAAGTTTGCAGTAGAAACTAGCCCATACAGCAATGAAATCCTTTTTAACTAACATTTCCTGGAATCTTACTCGATACTACCTTTTGTTCTGACTAATAGAACCCAAAGAGCAATACAATTTTGCCATTGTCTTAAGCTGCTTCTGGAAGGGGAGTGAAGTACTATACCATGAGCGTGAACGCATTGAACTCTAGGCTCTACTAGCAGAATGGATTGTAACACAGAACAGTGGTCTCAGTCTGAGCGGAATTTTGTCAACCTGAGATACAGGATATAATCATGTTCAGAAGACAAAAAGGGGTTTTAAGAAGAGGAATTAATTAGTATGAGCAATGAGAGTACAAGGTGTGTAAGAAGAGTGAATGAGATCCATGTGAAACCCAGGATGAGAATGGGCTGAGAGGAGAGGGAAAGGAGTAGTGTTGATGCCCCAGCTTCAGGATACGGAGTCTCCCCTTGGTTTCTCAAGAGATCCTAGAGTCTAGCAAAGAGTCTGCTCTTTGAAAGAGCAGAGAGACAAGCTGAGTTCTCCTCTTTATTACCCCCAGTGAGCTGGCTCACTGGGGATGTATTAGAATGGTGGGAAGCAGTCAGAGATTAAGCTGTTAATCATCTTGGCAAAAAGGAGTTGAAATCTTTGGTTAGGGATGGGGCCAAAGGGATGGGGTGAGGACAGAGATTTAAAGAACATTTCACAAATGGTATGGATAAGACCAGAGAGGGAAGGCAGAGCAGGGGGTCAATACAAAGCCCAAGGTTTGTAGTTTGGGGAACAAGGTAGATGGTTGTGGCATAAACAAAGATGGAGAATCCAAGCTGAGTTATGGGAAGATTAAATGCAGAATTTGCAAGTAAAAGACAAACTTATAAAGAAGCAGAGAGAATTTACATAGAGATCTGAATCAATACTTAATAACGAATGTTTCATAAAGATGTTCTAACATAATGAGTCAGTATGTAGGAAAATAAGTCTGCATGAACTGATACATAAATTTAAAGATTCATCTTATAATCTCAAATAATGTGTATATAGCATAGAAAATGAAAGTGGCCAAAACATTAGATCCCCAAAACACAAAGTTGAATTAATTGTTTGCTTAAGTAAGGGAGAATTTATCTAGTTTTACTGACAAAGATCTTACAAAGGGTTTGGGGAAGAACATGGTTTGGGTGGTGGTGGTCACCAAGGCAAGAGGACATGGCCACAGTCTTGGAAGCAGGGTTTTGCGTTGATGACAGAGGCACGAGTGGGTAGCTTTCAGCCTTACAAGCTTGTTTACTAGTGTGTGTATGACACCCAATGACTGGCCTTGAAAATGTAAGGCTGCCACTGATCTGTTGGTTTTCAGTCATATGTTCCTGGAAAAATCAGCTTTCACTAGTTAGGCAAGTTGAAAATCAGCTTTGGTGTTTGCTTGCGTTTGCCTTTTAACTGAAATTTATTGATTAAACAGGTTAAAAACTAGTTTCTCTGCTTTACTGGTTGGCAAAGCTCTAGAACTCTCAAGCTCTTCTTTTCATTTTTCTTTAATTATTCTCAATAGGTAGGAAACCAATGCAGTAAGGGCCAAATCATCCATTTCACTGCGTTGCTATTCTGGAAATCTAAAAGTAAAAAGCCTCTCCATTTTCGAACTTCTCATAACAATAGAAGAATACGACAACCAAAGATTTCCAATATTGCCAAGTATTTTGAATTTGTGTGATCTTAACAATGAATCTTCCCCCATTTGGCTAACGCCTAACAGATCTTTTCATCTTGCTTATTTTCATGGTGTGATGCATTGTCTCTCATTCTATGAAGAAGATTTCAAATCCAGTACTGAATTGAGATAGCTGAAATCCAGAATGATTCCTTACTGAACTTAGGGGCTATGAATGTGTGCTGTGGCGTTTCTTTTGTAAATTATTGGTTGCGCCTGTCAAACTGTTTAGATACTTTGAATTCTAAGGTAATTTTTGGTAAGGCACCATTTGGTTCCCTTACAGCTGATGTCTGGGGCTATATGTGCTTCAGCTGTGGTGCTGGTCCTGACAGGCTGACAGAATGCTTGCTAAGTGGTTGTCTAAACAGATGTCTTAGTACATATGCCTTCTCTGCACCAAATCAACAGAAGGCCTGCATTTTTTGGAATCCACTACATTGTTTATATTGTGATGTAAGATTTGGAAACTGTTTTAATTTTTTTGTTTAAAGCATCTGAAAAGGGGTTCTGCTCCAAAAATTATTAAAATGAAAATAGCATTCAACTCCAAATACCATGCCATAGAGCCCCCATTATAGCACTTATCCCAGGCAATGTAGCTGTCTGTGTGGCTAACCACGTCCTTCTCCAGTCTCCGAACACCCTGGGGGATCAGGCCTCCTTCCTTTGCTATTTTGGCCCAGTGCCTACTGGAGGGCTTGACACATAATAGGTACTCAGTAAATTTTCACTGAATAAATAAATCAGTAAGATTTTAATTTCAGATGCCAAAATATTTCTTAAACACAAACAGAGGTAACATATTCATTTTATTATGCTCATTTCTAAGTTCCATTCAACTACAAATATTCAGAATCCTCAAATAGGAAGAAATGTTGGAACCAATAATTTCCAATCCCCTTATTTTACTTCATAAGGGTTCCTGAAAATACTTTTTGGTGAAACTTGAGGGGATTATGGCAAGTGAAATAAGTCAGAGAAAGACAAACACTATAACTTCATTTATATGTGAAATCTAAAGTAAAACCAACAAAAAACCCGAAATCACAGTTACAGAGAACAATTAATTGGTGGTTGCCAGAGGCAAGGAGTGAGGGGTGGGCAAAATGGGTGAAAGTAGTCAAAAGATACAATTTTCCAGGTATGAAATTGCAAGTCCTGGGATGTAATGTATAGCATAATGACTATAGTTAACAATACTGTCTTGAAAATTTGGAAGTTGCTAAGAGAGTAGGTCTTAAAAGTTCTTATCATAGGGGGAAAAATTGTAACTCTGTGGTGCTGAACGTTAACTAGAATTATTGTCGTGATTATTTCATAATATATACAAATCACAAATCATTACCCTGTGCACCTGAAACTAACATAATACTATATGTCAGTGACATCTCAATAAAAAAGAACCAGGGGCGCTTGGGTGGCTCAGTCAGTCAAGCTCCTGACTCTTTTTTTTTTTTTTTAAAGATTTTATTTATTTATCAGAGAGAGAGAGAGAGAGAGAGAGCACACGAGCAGGCAGAGGGGCAGAGGCAGAGATAAGCAGGCTCCCTACTGAACAAGGAGCCTGATGCAGGACTCGATCCCAGGACCCTGGAACCAAAGCTCCTGACTTTTGATTTTGGCTCATGATCTCCGGGTCATGACAACAAGTCGTGAGAACAAGTATTGGGCTCTGCACTGGGCATGGAGCCTGCTTAAGATTCTCTCCCTCTGCCCCTTCCCATAGTTCCCTCTCTCTCTCTAAAAAGCAAAAATGAAAACAAAAACACCTAAAAACCAAGATCAGGAAATAGGTCTCTTGATTCTTAATCCAGTGCTTTTCCTATCATCTAATACTGGTTTTTCTAAACATATATTTTAAAAATTTTCTTATCAGTCCAAAGCAGTTTCTAAACATCATTTTTATTGACTTCATTAGACTATTTTACTTTCTTATTTTCACTAAATCAGATTGAGAGAGCAGAGTTCTTGTGAGCAGTTCTTTGCCAATACTAAACCACTAAGACATTTTCACAATGATTTTCACTTCATTTTCAAGCTACTACCCTCAGCTTCTTCTTACGTAGATATCACAGAAAAACAATGTCTGCAAAGAAAGACAAAGGGAAGAAGAAGGCAAAAGATAAATATAATTTAAATTAGATTTCAGGCTTGATTAAATGTCAAAACATCTGGTCAACCCTTGGTCTGATATGCAACCTTCTGGTTTTCCTTGACTAGTTACAATCTTGTGTGTTCAAATCATTCATTCCTTTCTTATTCAGGCCTTTCTTATTCTTGATCTTAGGGAACTCACTTCTTGAGGGGCAAAGAAAGGAAGCATACCTTGAGTGAGAAGGAAATAAGCTAGAATACACTGACATACATGGCTTTTGTGAGGTCGTTTGTGAACTGAAACACGCTTTATAGAAACTGAAGTTTCTGGGGCACCTGGGTGGCTCAGTGGGTTAATCCTCTGCCTTCGGCTCAGGTCATGGTCTCAGAGTGCTGGGACGGAGCCCTGTGTAGGGCTCTCTACTCAGCGGGGAGCCTGCTTCCCCCTCCCCCTCTGCCTGCCTCTCTGCCTACTCATGATTTCTCTCTCTCTCTGTCAAATAAATAAATAAAATCTTAAAAGAAAAAAGAAACTGAAGTTTCTGCTGTAAGGAATCTTGGGAAAAGTCTTCTGTAAGTGGGAAAAAAAAAAACATTTCAAGTACAAAAAGTACAAATACAAAAATGCCCATAATGTCTCTGTCAAAGGCAGACACTTGGCTGCCAATATAACACCAAGTAACAGGCTCATGACCTCTATTTTTCTCTTGAAATGGAACACCCACCTGATTGGGAAGATCTATAGGACATCCATATTTCATTGATCTAAAAAAAAAAAAAAATCCAAATAACTGAAAGTTGGTGGTAGTACTTATGTGTAGACACTAGAAAAAAACCAAGGTGCCTTTAGTGAAAATCAGGGAGGTCTTCTGAAAGATATTTAATGGACTGTGTAAACGCAAACATTTCATCATGTTTTCTCCAGAGATCAATCTCTAGGCAGAAACTTAGCATGTTTCCTATAGTCAGATGCCTGAGATTTCTGGGTCAAATGGCAATAACCCAAGGAGGGTAAAGAAGGTGTTCATACATGTGGGTGTTTAAATGGGGCCCAAGTATATCCTTTGACAATGTTCTTTCCTCCTTTTCAACCACAGAATGAGATAATATATCTAGAAAAATGATTGATTACAATAGTCCCTTAATATTTCTGGGCAGGAACAGCCAGTTTTTCACCCTAGAAGTATGTAGAAGTGACAGACATTGGTTCTATGAAGGAGGGTGTGGCAAGCTACCTGAAGTCGATAATGTGCTCTTGCTCAGGTGGACTTGTTAAAGAAAATCAGGCATTCCTTGGAAAAATAAAAGATAGGATTTGATAGGATTTGTTGATCCTGACTATACAGAAATGCCTGGAGAAGTAAAAACAAAAAACAAACAAACAAAAACAATTGTCTAGGTCCTACATCAAATCATTTAAATTAGAATCAATGGGAGAGGGAATTTAGTCTTTTTAAAAAACCTGTGTAGTTCAAATGTACAGCTAAGGGCTTCAAAAATTTCTTACACCCTTTAAAATATGTGTCCTAATGACTAGATGCTCCACCACCAATTCCTGCCCTCAGAAACGATGACACTGCCTCTCTTGCTTTTATCTCAGTCTCTGGTACCTATCATGCCCTTCTATTTTCCGCACAGCCACCAGCATGATCTTACCTACAATTAAATCTGATCATGTTATTCCCTAACTGAAAACCCACTAGCTCTCCAGCACATGTCTAATATTGATGAAGTTCAAACTCCTTAACTTGGGCTCCAAAATCCTTCCTATTCTTACTGTTGCCTTCTTCCACTGCTCCATGCAAATTCATTGTTCTTTTCAGGATATGGCTGCTAGATAAAGAATATAGGACATTCAGCTAAACTGGAATTTTAGAGAAACAATAAATAATGAAATATTTGGAATACATTTATATGAAAACATTATTTTTTTTTTCTCTGAAATTCAAAGTTAGCTGAGTGTTCTCCTGCATTTGTATTTGCTAAGTCTGGCAACTCACTCCAGGAGGAATCCTGGGGAACTGTGTCACCCCCTTCTCTGCCCCGGCTGTGCATGCTGCTCTGGTCTCCTCCAGCTGGCACTTGTTTGCTTGACTGCCAAGAGCTGGTTGAGGATCTGCCTGTTCTTTCCCAGGCAGTCAGGTCCTCTTCTTCTGAACACAATGCTTTCTTCGAATTTCCACCTAAGGTTAGAATCGTCTTGTTGCCTGTCTCCAATTTGATGTCAGGAACTGAGTCTTAATTGTTTTTGTAAGCCTAGCTCCAAGCTGTGCCTAGAGCATGGGTGCTTAATAAATGTTTGGAAAATGACCGAACAGCACTCCTGGGAAACCCTGGCCAATACAGTGATAAAAAGCTCTACCTTAGTTTTGAATACTATAAGCCTTACTCTTTCTGGAACATTATCAGCACTCAAATCACCTGTGGCATACCATGCCTGAGGACACTGAACCTTCCAGATACTGTGGCATGCCTTCTTTGAGTTTCTTTCTCTACCTTATGGAAAAAAATTTTTTTTGTTTTTGTTTTTCGTTGTTAATTTCCTTTAGAGGAAGCTCCACAGGGAAGCTCTTTAAATATCTGTATCATTTAACTGTCACAACAACTGTATGATATGGATTGTTTAAGGATTAGAGATGGGAAGTTGAAGGCTCAGTGAGGTATGTAATTACTATAAAGTAGCAAGAAGCACTCTAGGATCTGTAATCAGGTATGTCTTACTCTTAACTATGCTCTTTTGAATTGCCTATGCTGATTTACTTCACTTTGTAGCTTGTTCTTAAATATCAATGACATCTCATCCAAGAGTGAGGTAGCCAGGATTCAAGATGGCTGCCCAGTGATCCCCACTTCCTGGTGTTGATACCCTATGTAGTGTCTTCTCACATTTTCTCATGGTTGATCTGAGTGTCTAATAGCACTTGGTATGTCACTTCTGAGATCAGTATAAAATACTGCAGCTTCCACTTGGGGCACAGTCTCGCTAGCTCAATCAATCTCTTCCTCTTGGATCTCTCATTGTGAGGCAAGCAAGCTGCCATATTGTGACTAGTCTTATGGTGAGGTCCATGTGGCAAGGAACGGAAGCCCGAAGCCAATACTCAGGAAAGAACTGATTCTGGCTAATGATCATTTAAGTGAGCTTGAAAGAAGATTCTCCAGCTAGTCAAGCTTTGAGATGACTAGTCCTGGATGACAACTTCACTGTAATCTTGTGAGAGACCCTGAGCCAGAACTACTCAGCTCTGCTGCTCCTAGATTACTGATACTCCAACACTATGTGAAGTAATAAATCGTGAATGTTTTAATCTGCTGAGTTTTAGAGTAATTTGTTACACAGCAACAGCGAAATAATACACAGGGGAGATGAGTCCTTCTTTCTTTATCAGCTTTTCTGTTAGAGTTGAGTAAAGGAAGGCTTAGTGCCCAAAAATCACACCATTTAATCTACTGCCTGCCTCAGTTTACACAACGAAAGATAAAGACCTTCTCTTAGGTGAGAGTGCAAGTGTCCAAGCTTTGCTTCTAGGATATCAAATATGAAGAGAAAATAGACCATCAGGTCTCTTTTTCATAATTTAGCAACTGGGGAGCAAACAATCCCCCTTAAGCTCTTGACTCTTCCCAAGACACTGGTGGGTGGTTATTTATAGCCGATTCTGAGTTATTGCTGCATAACAGTTTTAATGATGAATAGAGTGAGAAACACCAGGCAAAGAATATGGTAATAACAGCACATAAATTTTATTTTCATTTAGCATGAAAACACCTGATTTCCTTCAACATTGTAAACATGTCACATTATTAGGCAGTGAAAGGCTGATGAATTTAGACGTTTATTTAGACATTGTTTTGAATGGAAAATGTACTTTAATTCCACTTGCCTCCACTATTACAGATCATTTTACATTTATTTCTTTTATTTCACTTTGGTTAGTTTTAATTAAAATAAAAATCCCAAGGAGAGAAAGCAACTGGGAAGTTTTCTCAGAATAGGATTTTTTCTTTTTTAAAAGACATTTCTCTTCTTATTCTCCTGTGAACAGAGAGGCAGCCTCAGGATAGAACACCTTATGGTCAGAGTTGGGAAATAGTTCATGTTTTATAGTTAATAAACCCACTAAGAATTGAGTGATTAGAAAGAAACTCTGCTAGACCATTTTTTTTTTAACAAAATGCAAAAAGTACACTCATTAATTATATACAATTCTGTCATTAGCTAAAGAAGGAGATTTCAGGGGTGCCTGGGTGGCTCAGTGCGTTAAAGTCTCTGCCTTTTGCTCAGGTCATGATCTCAGGGTCCTGGGATCGAGCCCTGCATTGGGCTCTCTGCTCAGCGGGGAGCCTGCTTCCCTCTCTCTCTCTGCCTGCCTCTCTGCCTACTTGTGTTCTATCTGTCAAATAAATAAATAAATCTTAAAAATAAACAAATAAAAAAGAAGGAGATTTCAGGCTAGGAAGGCATCTTATCACTTGCCTTCATGTTAAGGGAGTAAGTACCTACAAACTTAAATTACTGCCCAGTAAAACAACAGCCTCATTACTGTCAAGCCAATAACTTGCTGTTTCATTAGCATGATGTGTTTTTTGGCACTGAGGTTCTGTCAGTAGGTGTAATAGAAACTCCTACATCTAGGGTTTATCATTCAACTGTTTAAAAAAAAAAAAACAACCAAGTTCTGGTTGGCCAAAAAGTTAAGTAAGGGTGCTTTGGAGCTACATGAAAAATAAAAAAAAGAAGAAGCCTAACTACCTCCTAACTACCATGCTAATTTTGGTCATACAGAGTGTTGAAGCTTGGAGCCATTATGTGACTCAGCAGTGCTCTTTCCACTGAACCTATTGTATGCCTAAGGGTGGGATAGTAATGAGGGTGATAGGCCAATTTTTTTTTCCAAAGGAAAAAAAGTTAAAGAGTCACAAAATCTAGCATCCGATGGGCTAAGTTAGTTCTAAATGCCATTTTATAGATGATTAGGTGATGTGGTCCCAGTTGTGGGGAGAGGAGGCAAAGCAGATGGAACACTGAGATTCTAGGCTTAGAAATTGAGGTTCCCAGGGTGTATGGGCAATTTGTAGGGTGACATAAAGTAAAGTATAGAGATTATCTAGAGCACTGTAATTTAGAGGGAGTAATAATTGAAAGTAACAATAAGCACAGGATAAGATGTTCAACATCATTAATCATTAAGGAAATGCAAAGCAAAACCACAGTGCAGTATCACCTGAAAACATTAGAATGGCAACAGTCCAAACACATCATTATGACAATAATGGAGATGTGGAGAAACTGGAAGCCCTGTGTGTTATTAGTGGGAAAGTAAAATGGTGCCACTGTTATGGAAAAGTGTGTCAGTTCCTCAAAGATTTAAAAATAAAATTACTACATGATCTAGCTATTTCACTTCTGGGCGTATATTCCAAAGAATTGAAAGCAGGGACTAAAGGAGGTATTTGTAGATCCATGTTCATCACACTGTTAGTTGCAGGAGCTAAAAGGTGGACCCAACCCAAGTGTTTATCAGTGGGTGAATGGATAAACAAAATGTGGTGTCTCCGTACAAGGGAATATTATTCAGCCTCAGAAAGGAAGGAAATTCTGACACACGCTATGACATGGATGAACCTTGAGGACCAGATACTACATGAAATACGACTGCCATTAAAGGATGACTACTGTGTAGTTAGTCTATATGCTTATAGGAGGTACATAAAGTAGTCAAATTCATAGACAGAAAGTGGAACAGTGGTTGCCAGGGGCTGGAGGGACAGGGAAGAGGGGATAATTGTTCAGTAGGAACAGTTTTGCAAAGCACGCAGTTCTGTGGTGGGTGGGTAGACAGTAGCACAATAGAGCGGATGTACTTCGTACCATTGACTCCACCCTTAAAAACATGGTTAAGATATTAAATCTTGAATGTGTTTTACTGCAACTTAAAAACAAAAAGCATGTCCACTATAGAATTTTTAAAGAGAAGCAAAGTTGGCCCAATTGTTTCTAAAAACTTTTCTCCATTTATCCCTTAGAGACTTTCTTCTGGACATTTGTTATGCAGATACTCCTGAAATCCTGCTGAATCCTCTCTGCCTCCCCCCCCCCTTT